>NC_057916.1:80987680-81587680 GCF_018873765.1 Telopea speciosissima | reverse complement strand
TTGCTCAGTCAGTCGATGTACACACATTAAGATCAAGTATGAAGATCAGTCATTCAAGCATGTAAGTACCAATTATATGATTGCTGACCCATTTACCAAAGGGCTTGCACCAAAGGTTTTTGTTGATCATGTAAGGAACATAGGCTTATGTAAATCATTGTGTACTTAAAATATAATTTCAGACATTGCAATGTACACTTTGATTTCAATTAAAGTTTTTTATAAAGTTTACTGGCAATTTGATTTTCCTGTTATTCATTATAGTTGTGCACATATGCTTAGAATAACAGATACCTATAACGTAGTCAAGCAATAAAGCTTGTACTTTAAATTGGCCATTGGGTCAATTCACAATTAATCATGGGATTAATTCTATAAAGTTTAAACTTCATCCCATAATGGTTCGAGTTGAGAAGGATGGTTAATCATGACACGTGGAAGGGAAAAGTTAAATGTCAAGAACTTGGACCGCCATAATTTGTTGAGTTGGAATTTTCATCTTGGATGTAAAGTTTTCTACAGGGATTAAGTTCAGTATAACCATACATCAAATTTAAAGCTTAATAATTTACTTGGCATGTGGCAATCTAGGCCAAGTAGAAGAATGTTGGCTGATGTTGCCTTTAGTTGCCACTGGGCATAATCGTTTCTATTTTGAAATGGGTGGTGAAATGTAACTGCCACAACTTCCTTAATGGAAGGAGTTGGAGGAGTTACATATAGAGTAAAACTCCTAGTCCCTCTCTCTACGTACAATTTGTCTTGCACCCATTGAGAAGATAAGTCTTGAGAGAAGAAAAGATAGAGATAGACAAAGAGTGGTCGACTTGTTTTCCTACATTTTCTCTACAAGTCTGAAAGAAGATAAGCAAGAAGGAATTCTGCTACAAGTGATTCGCTCATGCAAACATACTCAAGAAAGACCGGCAAGAAGTTAGTAGCATTATCAAGTAACAAGCCCATTTCGCAGTTCGTCGCTAAAGGGAGCTACTCCAAGCGTCTAGTAATGGCAGGATACTACGGTCCAAGAGGAAGTAGGTAAAATAAATATTATTTCCGCATTTAGTTCTGCCATTAGGTTCTCCCCCTCCTTTTCCAACATAATTTCCATTTCATAAATTCAAGTTCCAGCTCTTTGTAGACATTTAAGAACACCTAGACAGGGTAACCCAATAACTCTTCCATATAAAGAAGCTGAAAAGCAACAATTCCTGTACATGACATTCTGTACCAGCAAAAGTAATGCTCAAACATGAAAAGAAGTAAACAAAATGGAGACTGATCAAAGAAAAAATCTAACCTTTCGAAAACTTGAAAACCAGTTCTTTCTTACAGCGGTTGATTGATCAAATTCTTCCTTGCCTAGTTCCTCGGGCAGCTTATTCTCTTCTAAAAATTCAGACTCAGGGATGCGCGGCGAAGATTCCTCATGCTTAAAGCAAGAAATTTTCCATATCTACGGGATTGAAATGAGACAAGAAACAATAAACAAAAAATTCTTTGTACCGTTATAACTCAAATTACTCATAAGATAATCCTTATTGATTCTGAGTAAAATTGAAAATATATATCGAGTCCAATATTTCTCTCCTTACCTTTGAAGATCTAGAATGAGATTCAACAACACGTAAATTTCGATTGAGTGACCATGAACTCCCGGAACGCTTCGAAACCCTGGACCTAGAAATGGTCGGTAATAGAACCGGGGGCCGTCGAGCAGGGCAGTAGCAACAAGAAATCGACATGGGTTGATTCCGGATTTATTAAAATCCGGCACGGAGGACCCTCAAATCTCTGCATCACAGGACTAAAACCCTAGTCCTCTACATTAAAAAAAAATTTATTGGACCAAAACCCTAATCAATCTCCATTTCTCTATTTCAGCTTGGAGCCTTCAACGTCTTTTGACGAAAAGTTTCTCTATCTTGAAGAAAATAACCTTTTAAATCCAAACACGCATAGGATGCGGGAATAAAACCCAATCCGAACAATGTCCAAAGCGAGCCACTTGTGTCAAAATGTCTCTGGACTAGCGGACCAACCAGGTCTTTTCTGTTTATTCAGACAATTTCTGGAAGATGACTAGTTGCACAAAGCTTGTTTTTCCCTGCAAACTACTCCAGAGTTTTAAAATTACTGAATGCTGCATCATTTCCAATTTTTTTAAGAATGTAATGTCATAAAAACCCATAATGGAAAAAATCTATCCAAAAAAGTCCACTTTTTGGAATTGAGTTCCTCTCCGAGGAGCTTAGCACGCTCAAGGAGCATCAAGCCGTTGGGTTGTGCTGCACACATCCCTAGGCATGCATCGAGATGTGTGCGGCACATCCCAACCCTTGGATGCCCCTGGGCACTCCCTGGGTGTTGAGCTCTCTGGAGAGGGGCCTGGGTCCTGACTTTTGTTGCACCCTCTTAATTTCTAAAATGACTCCCCTGCCCCTCCTATATAATACTTCATTTCACGCCCCCCCCCCCCATTGGTGTCACTTGCTAGGTTACCGCACGCGAACCTGAAGAGGTGTCATTTAAATGTTCACATAAATAAAATCCTTTCATTTATTATTAGAACATTTTTGTATAGAAAATGTATAAAATGACTTATCCATAAAAAATTTCTCTAAAAAAAAATAAAATCCTCGAGGTCTTTATCTATTGTAATACATATGGAATTTTTTATTTTTTTTTGGTAAATCATATGGAATTTGAACTTTGGGTTCTCTAATTATAATTCCCTTTATCGATGAATCTTTTAGATATTTTATTTCTGAATCAAGTTTCCCTTCACCTATGGTGAAATAGAGATTCTTTCACCATGACCATGTACCATCAGAATGCATTACGAGGGATAATTTCGACTTCATAAAGAGGGGGAGTATGATTAGATAAGAATCCAATCATGGGATTACATCACCAATAAAAAATAATTTTTTTCTTCTCTATGAGTGAAGGAAAATTTAATTGGTTTCTTAACATCTTCTAATCGGTTCATAAATAAATTCACTTTTTGACCCCCCAAAAAAAAATCTCTTTCACAAATTTTTTTTCTTGGGGTAGGTAGCTCAGGTGGAGTGGACTTATTAGGTGTGTTGTATATTTACATAAATGGTTTAGTGTAATTTAAAGGTGCAACATGCTAAATACAGCTGATAATATAGAATATGAACATGGCTGGTACCTCTACCAAAAAACATACCATATTTGATTGATTCTTATGATACTTTATTCCTTCATGTGTTCACATACAAGGGAGACATGGTGATCCACGACCACCAATAGGTCCCCAAGATCCTCACTCCAACTCTAGATTCATATTTTACTAAAAAAAAAAAAAACTCTAGATTCATATTTGACAGATTCTTGTTGACACTGTTTACCACATTATATATTCATAGGCAGAGGTTCTCTAAGCAAGCGAGGTAACCTTCGCCCTCTGACAAAGATATTTTTATTTATATTCTTAATAATTAAAAAAAAAAACATGTGAGAAAGAGTATCTTACTCCACTTGCTTGGAGAATCTTTTCTTATATTCATATTAGATACATTAATATAGACATGTAATAAAAGAAATAATAAATGTACTCTCATTTCATTTATTTATTTTTTGTTGTGTGTATGTAAGATGATAATGAAAATGGGTTTCAGCGTAGGTATCCAAATTAAACACACACAACCCAAAAAAAAAAAAAAAGAGTGGGGGGGCTTTGGTTATCATGTAGTATTACCTTTAATTAAAATTTCACAACCCCCACAGTTCATGAAAGCTACAAGTAGGGATGTCAATCGGTCAGTTTGATCTAGTTTCTAAGGGACTGAATCGGTCTTGGGACTCAATTAACCCAAATCAAAACCAGCATGGTAAGACGATGATTGCTTTCAATCCGGTTCGATTTCAGGTTTGTATTGGGTTGGTTCAATTCATTTTGCTTTTTTTGTTTTTATATAGATATAAAGGAAAGGCAATAGTTTTCCTTAACTAGTGGAGTGGGAAAGATTCCCTCACCACCATGCGATATGACTTTTTTCCCATCACAAACTCTCAACCTTATTGTTTGGATCGATAAGACCCCTCCCTTTAGGCATTTGGAAGGACAAATGCCTATGGTGAAGGGAAACTCAATCTGAAAATTTTTGATTGCTCTATTTTTTATGTTCTTATCATGTTTGGTCATTCCGATCAATTTCAGTTTCCACCAGTTTTGCAAAAGCTAGAATGAAGTTGACCTGATAAGAGTTTTGTGTGTTTCGGGGTGAACCAGTCGATCTGACCAGTTCAGGCTGAAATTTTGCACCCCTTGTTGTAAGTTATTCAGCCTCTTTGTTACATTAAGTCCCTCTTTGTTTATGTTACGATCCTATATTAGTCATATGGGTTTGATCCCACATTTCATTATGAAAGAGAATTGATGTGGGTTGATATGGCCTTGGGTTCCTTCACCATGTAAGCTGGTTAATTATGGGGTTGAGTTCCCCCAAGGTTCGTATCAGTGTTATCAGACCAGCCGATCCTCAATCCCAACCCTCAAGTGGAAGAGCTAACCTAGTGCCAGAGTGAAGCAGTTAGGAAAGGACTACTTGCCGTCAAACAAAGACTTTAGAGGAAAGTGGAGTCGCTTAGCAAGGGCTACATGATCCGATGTGGGTTGTCGTGGATGTCGATTTAGAGAGCAGCCGATCCTCTAACATAACCCTCGGGCAGAAGAGGCAACCTGGTGCCAAAATGAAGCCTCTAGGAAAGGGCTACTTGCCACTAGATAGAGACCCTGGAGCAGAGGGGGAGCCACTTAGAAAGGATACCTGATATAGAATAGGCTGCCATAGACATTAGTTTAGAAACATGCTCAAGTATTACGACCACATATTAGTCATATAGGACTGATCCCACACCAATAACAAGGGGGATTTGGTGTGGATTGATATGGTCTTGAATACCCTCACCTTGTAAGATGATTTACGGGGTTAAGTTCTCCAAAAGTTTGTGTCAAATTCAGTTCATATACTCCATAGATATTCTATTTCTTCTTTTTTTTTTTTGGTAATAGGTATTCTATTTCAACTGGATTGACCAACCCCTCTCTTATTTTTTTATTCCTTTTTAGAGGGCAACAACACCAATGCCACCTACGATTTTTCTGGAAAATTAAGATACATCCAAAATTTAAAATGCTCTTTTGGCGTGTTTTAAATACAGGTTTAGCTATCAAGGCCACTCTCTCAAAGTGGATGCCGATCGAGCCTACATGTGTTTTCTGTGGTGCTTGTGATGAATCCCACTGACATCTTTTTCTATCTTGTGAATGGACTAAGCGTATCAGGGCTTTCGGACCCCTCGGACTGAGATCAGAGCATCTTAACAGCTCTTCTCTGGCACAGCTTTGTGCTTCCCTCCTCGAATCTAAAGCCCTAGATAGACCAACTGCTACCTGGTTCTTCTCTGTTGTTGCAATAACATGTTATTTTATTTGGCTTTTAAGAAACAAAGTAATTCGTGGTCTAGCAATAGCTGACCCCCTCTTTGTTATCAAAAATACTTTCAGATGACTTTTCGATCTAAATTTACATCCACCTATGTCTGATTCATCTCTATGTGACCACAATATATGTAATCAAACTGACTCAACACTTCTTGATATATCTAACTATGATTTGCAATTCCCTGCTTTATGTTTTGTAGGCCTTTTTGAACCTTCACTAGGCTTAACGGGTTGGGCATATTGCTTTTTGCTAGATGGCCAAAGTATTTTAACATCTGCAGGATTTTCAGGTTCAACTGACAAAATGGAGGCTGAGCTAATCGAAATTTTGCAGGGGTGGAAACACGCTTGGAAGGATGGAATCCATCTCAAAGAAATATGGTTCAATAACTATAGACTAAAGGACCTATTGAATCCTCAAGGGAATATGTATATCCCCTGGAACCTAACCCCTTTTTTCTTTGAATTAGATGAAGTAACTACAAACTTCTCAACTGTAACTTTTGTGTACAAAAAAATCCAATGGTCTAAGCCACTACAATCCTTAACCCCTTTTTGTCTTAGAAATAGAACTACTATACATCCCTTCTTATATGATGTACAAACCTTTCTTTCTTTTTAATTTATAGATATTTTGTTTTCATCAAAAAAAAAAAAAAACACCAATGCCACCTATGAAATTGGTCCACATTTAAAAGGATTAGCAACTTATAATTATGTAGAATAGTACATCCCTTCAAATTCAGGTTGTCCCAGGAAAATAGATTATCAATCAACAGCCACTGGGTCTCCAGATATCCATGTTGAACCTTATGCGTCCTAGAATAAGGAACCTGACTATTTGGAGATTCCAGCTTTCCAATTTTTTGAGATGTTCAAGTATCCAGTTTTTTCACCCCAAAAAAAAAAGTAAAAGTATCCAGCTAAGTAGGGGTGCAAGTTTGGCCCAGTCAGCCCGAACAGGGCTTGGCCGGGTTGAGATATTTGGCCCTGAGGACGAGTCAAGGTTGGAAATTTCTGACCCTGAGTCAAGGTCGGGTCGGGCCAGGGTTGAGGCCTTGGACTAAGACTGGCTCGGCCTGGCCCGACCTTATTTTAAGTTATACTATAAAATGTATATTGATATAATATTTATATTATAAACTTTAAACATCACCCACATTTTGTTATATAATATATTGTATACGATGATAATAAGTGATATAATACATTTTATTATAGTGTTATTTTACGTAAAATTGTTAATTTTCTTCCTGGCCCATACCAGCCCATGCATTTCCTTCCCCCCTCCCCATGTTCAGGTCCAACAAGGGTCAGCCCAGCCCGACCTTGCGGGCAGGTCAGGGTTGGATTTTTCAGGTCCTGAGTTAGGGTCGGGTCGGGCTTGGGCCTAGCTAAGGGGACTCAGGGTTGGGCTAGGGTTTTATAAAGCCCAACCCAACCCGACCCTGTTGTAGCCCTACAACTAAGTTTGTCTAGGTATTCTTGGTATATTTTCCATATCTTTTCAATAAATTTAAATTTAGGTTGTTTTTGGTATGCATTATAGGAATAGATTTTGGGTTTAGAATACATTTGGAAACCCGATTATTCTCTACTTTCTTATTTCAGAATGTATTCCCAATTTACTAATTCCAGAAAGAAAAAAGAAGGTTGTCAAGCTGCATGTAGTCACATGCAGCTTGTGCCCAAACACATGAAGGGTGAAATAGACATCACAACCTGTGAATGAAAAATCCCACCCTTGTTGGATGCCCTTGCGTGCATTCTCATTAGCCCCCGTGCTGGTGTACAAGACCACGTGGACATGCAACGATCCCCCTCCCTTCAAGAAAAGTTACAAATTAATTTGTTAAAGGGAAAATCCTGTTGTAATCAAAGTTGGTGGAAAATAAAGTCGTAACATTACTTTTCTGCTATATACACATTCAGTTTTTTTTTTTAATGAGGATAAATCATTTCATTTCACATATGTACTTTAAAAATGTGTGCTTTTAATGATGATATAATTTCAAATTTTGAAAACAGTTATTACCCGTAACTTAAATAAATTTTGGGAGTAGAACAAGGGGCAATCAAAAAATATTTCAACTTCTTGTTTCAAACCCTTATTTACCCCAACCTTAAATTACTTTTGGGAATATAATAAGTTGTAATCAAAAGAATATTTCAACTTCTCATTTCTATCATTTTGATGACAAGAAGAAGCATCATTTATTAAATATGAGCAAGAGATCATTGTCTAGTGGTGTAGTGCCTGCACCAACTCAGGGTCAATAAGAGTGCATGCATGAGCATTTGACCGAATGAGATTTTTTAGTTCATTGACAGTTGAGCGGTATATTCATGCAGTTTTGTGTCTAGGTGCAGGAATCACGCGACCACTTAGTGTTCTTTTTCCCAATAAATATTAAATCAACATTAATATTACAATTGATTCTGCATGATTCTGAATTTTTCTGTTGATTGTGGTTCCAATGTTACAATTGCATAAAGCATGCGTTTTCTTATGAGCTTATCCTTCATAGAGTTTTCATTCTCCATTTATGTAAACTAGAGATTTAATAAGGGTCAAGATTCCTATGCCAAGCCTTCTTTGCCCATCTAAACTCATGACAAGTCAACCCCGTATTGATTGAACAATTCTTATTAAGGGCAAATATGTCTAAAAAACAATTTCTCTATTACAATTGAGGTCAAAACCGTCCAATATAACCTATACAGCCAATATGTATCAGTCAACTAATACAAATCCTGATACTGATATTATTAACCTCGATGATCATACCAAACTTGGTCAGAATAGCCCAGACATAGGAACGTGCAAATTTACTATCCCATTCCTTGTGAAATAATAAAAAAAAATTCATATTGATGCCTCTATGCACACTCTCATTGGTCTATGTAAGTGCTACATGATCAAGTAGTGACTTTTTTTTTATCCCGAGTAGTAATTACAAAACTTATTACAGTCGAGCCCTAAAGGGGGATTGGTGGGTCAATTGGTATTACTTTATTTTGAAATGTCACTCATTTGGCACGTTCTTGGGGATGCTTAAAAGATGGGTGTTTAACCAGCTGGAAGAGCAGATTCAGGCTCCTATAAAGTCATGCATATGAATATTTACCAAAAAAAGTCATACATATGAATAATTGCAAGGAGGGTTCTCTAAAATGCCGGTGTGGAAAGAATGAGAACTCCACACGGTCCACACCAATGGTTGTCTGATATCATTCACATGGGACCCACATATTTGTAACAAGAAAGACAAATAATAGAAAATTCATATGACGTTGCGAAGTTTTCTCCTTTGAAAGCATAAATAAGGTGATTGAAAAGCAAGATAATATCCAATATGCATGTGACTTTTTTTTGTTTTTGCTTCCTAATAATTCTTTTTTTAGGTACTCCATGCATATATCACATTCAATTGATGGAAACAGAATCACTAAGATGTTTGGGAGATCTATCCCATGGAAAAAAAAATGAAGTTTCGATCTTATTTTGTCACGCGGATGAGTGACATGACAATTCTAATTGTTGGATATCTAAGAAATATACTAACTAGGCACATATCAGATTTCAGTTTCAAATTCAATCAGTCATCTACTCTGTGTATATTTATACATCTCTCTTGGTTCCATATATCTACCACGTGACAAATCTAGGCATCCAACCATCTTTTTTTGTCCTAGGTGGACTATCATGGGTGTCCACCCGGCCACCAATACCGCTCTTCTTCAAAAGAAAATTTATGGATTAAGATATTCTTTTAATTCCTTTTCCTCGCTTACATTGGCTTGTAGGGTCTGAATTAGCTTTGAATGCACATTCGAAGGGATCCCTATAGTGTTGAGGGGAGAGCATCGATTGGTCTTGTCTTGAGGGTTCATGAGCTCTCTTAGTTTTCAATACCCAAAAAAGACAAAAAAAGGGCAAAAGTTTTTCAACGAAGTGAAAAGAAACTCACCACTAGAATACCATATTGACGTCTTCTTATATGAATATCGGAAGTGCCCATTACATTATTCTTAGGGTACGTTTGGTAAATGTCTCAACAAAGAACGGGTGTTCTTGACTAAGAACGTTCTTTGCGTTCTTTGTTTAGAACGGCGTTCGAGACCAAAAATGACTGTTTGGTAACGGTCTCAAGAACGCCGCTCGAACGAAAATGGCGTTTGGTAAAACCGTTCTTCCCTATTTGATGTTAATTACAAAATTGCCATTTCCTTCTAAATTACACCAATAAATACTTGTAAAACTCTTTTCTCTCTTACCAACCTTGGCATAAAATTAAAATATCTCATTAACATAACCAAAGTAATTATAAAAATATACTAAATTTAGAAAATACCATTAAAATTGGGTTCTTATGTGGATTAGTGTCATAACCGACAATGCTATGAACAGTTGAATAAAAATTGGGCCTCGTGGATTCGAACCACCATCCCCTTGGAACATGGTCAAGTGCTCTACCAATTTGAGCTAAAGACCCATCAAGTACTCATTGATTAGGGGACACAGGATAAAGTATTGTTAATTAATTTACTTTGTTCTTCCCAGTAGTACTTCCCAGCTATTTTTTTTTGTTGTAAGGTGGTACTTCCACTAGGACCACCACTCTATACGTGCAAAAACATACAATCTGGTCAGCTTGTAAATGTAATGGATCCATCACAACCCTATAATTCGAAATCACTAATGATGGTGGCACCTTGCCTAACAAGATGGATCCATCACACCCTATAATTCGAAATCATCTATTAGGCAAGGAGTCATGTAGAATTCATTTGCCGTATGAAAGACTATCTCGTTGACATCAATCTAATCAAGACAACTCTACTTAGATGGGTTGATCATAGCCCCGAAAATGGAATTGCTACTCACCATTCTCTTGTAATAAAATTAGCAATCGGAAGGTGTCTCCCTCTAGTGAGCTCGGGGTTTTTTATGGTTGGGGGGGAGGAGGGGAGGCCAGGCCATGTTTTGGTCATAGGCCCAACACATGAACCCCAACAATTTCTTATATAGAACCCCAACAATTTCTTATATAATCTGACCTGCATAGGGTCTGGTTTGAGTTTCAATATGAACATATGACTTCAATCATTATTCTGGTCATGTGTTGAAATTTAAAATTTACCCTCCTGGTTTGTTAGTCCATAATAATGGCTGGACTTGTGCTATTTTAGTTTACTGGTTTCAAAATTTTTTTTTAAGTTAACATAACTAGGATTCCTCCAAAGCTTTCCAACAACAGCTTGGTAGGTTACTCTTTCCTTTTAATCTTAACCCATGGAGTGGTTTTCTTTAGAATATGCTCTCAAACATTTGAATTCGAGAATTATATGTGGTCTCCTCTCATGGCAAGAATTTGAGGATGAGAGCAGGAGAGTGACATGACACTCCTATCCCCAGGATTTGGTCAATAAGATCACAACATCTCACTCCTCTCAAGGACTCATCGTCTCATCCCAAAACCCAAGTTCAGTACAACCAATAAACTTGCAACCACTTTCTCCCAAGCCAATAAAACTCTCTCTTTTCTTAAAACCCTCTCTCTTAGAGACCATTGAGAAAGAAGGCCCTCCAATCTGACATTAGACACACACACACACACACACACACACAGACAGTTTTCTTTATAGTGGATACCATTTGGAGGGTTATAATGTGACAGGGTCCCACTTTACTTCCCACCTTTCCCAAGTCCTTCAACATTTAATGTAGAAGATTAAATTTTGTAAATCTTGAGTGGTAAAAATAGAGGAATTCATAAAATAAAAAATAGAAAAATAAAAGCAATTCCTGAGTCAGAACAATAAGAGACACATGCTCCATGCAGACACACATATACATACATTAGTGATGATATAAAGTAAGGGCATTTATAAGAATAACAGCCGTGTTAGCCTGGATATAAAGGCTTCCACAGCTTTTTATGTAGGACCGCAGATCCAACATTATGAACTTGAAGACACCTGTGAGGTATCATCTACCATAAAATTTAACCAAAAAGAAGCACATAAATAGCAGGATGTAAGCAATAAGGATTTCATTCTAGTATAGTAATGAGATGAGCTTATAGCATTTTATTATACGAATTTTATGAAGCAGACCAACATAAACCCATGCATAGTAAGTTTACTTTTCATATCCAACAGAGTTCACCAAAACAAACAAGGAAAGATAGATTATACAATGTAATATCCAACTCGAAACTCCATGCATTCCATCAACAACAGAGACCCACAATCTCAACTTACAACATAATCAAGAGATCATCTGCTCAAAAAATTTAAATGTTCTTTTTTTTTGAAGAAATAAAAAAGCAAATAGAGAAGAACACTGATTCTCATGCATTACCATAGAAGGATAAAATCATAAGGAAGAAAATCGGATACAAAATTTATTCAAAATTTATTCAAAATCAAGAATACAAAGCAATTTCTATTCAGTAAATAGAGAGAGAAAAAAACCCAACTAAATCGAGTAAACACCATTACAAAGAGAGAGCAGAGAGCTACAGATCCGCTACCTTACAGAGAGAGGGAGAGAGAGAGTCACCTTCACACTTCGATGGCGCAAGGTCGTGGTAGAGAGGATCACGCAGAATCCTTCAAGTTGTTGCTCCAAATCCCGAGACAAAAAAATGAAGTGAGGGAAAGAACGAGACAGAGAGATAATAAAATCATCACAGAGAAAGAAAGAAGAAAGACGCAAAAGCAAAAGAATCGGAATGACTCAAAGATAATAAAATCCCCAAAATCCATTATACCCATACATCCATACCTAAAAACAAACCGTAAAATCACAAGATGTATGAATAAAATCCCCAAAATCCCTAACATCCATTCTTAAAAATCCGCATCGAAAAATCAATTTTCTCAACAAATCCATAATCATACCTTTCGGCTGAATCCTTCAAATTTTAGGGATGTAGATCCAATTCCCGAGACACATGGGAGGAAAAAATTCAGACCGGTCGATCATCACAAAACAACGATCGAGAGAGAGAGAGAGAGAGAGAGAGAGAGAGAAAAAGAATGAGACAGAGAGAGACGGGCAGAGAGAGACAGAGAGATAGCGAGATAGAGAGTGAGAGAGGGAGAGAGAGCGAGACGAGAGACAGAGAGACGTGAGGGAGAGAGGGAGAGAGCGAGAGAGAGATAGAGGGCATGGTACCTGCAGGTTCTCTTATGGGTGGTCTCCTTCGTTTCCCCTTCTCTTCCCCTCCTCTTTGCAAGTTTCTTTCTCAAGCGTCTGAATCCAATGAACCCAATTCCATATCAATTGCAACAAAGTCCTATTGACGAAGATAGAGAGAGCGTGAGGGAAAGAACGAGCAAAGAGAGACAGAGATAGCGAGATAGAGAGTGAGACAGGGAGAGAGCGAGCGAGACAGAGAGAGAAAGAGAGGATGAGAGAGGAAGATACACAGAGAAAGGAAGAGAGAGCGTGAAGGAGAGAGCGAGAGAGAGAAACCATTGTACTGCAGTGGTTCGAGCGTTTCCCTTCTCTTCCTTCCCTCCTCTTCTCGCAGCCATGCTTTCTTTCGATTGTGAAGTCACGGGTTTTGCTCGATAGCCTTCTCGATTTGTTCTTTGTTCTTTGCGACCGCCTCCAAGACGGTCTCAGAAGAACGCTCTTTACTTCAAAATGCCCGGTTCGGTCTTTAAAGAATAAAAACGAACCGATAATCCAAACACTTTTTCATATTTTTCGCTTCTTTTTGAACAAAAGAACTGCTCGTAACACTGCTTCGACTGCTACTAAACGCACTCTTAGAATCCCCTTAGAATCGAATGAGCAAAATATTCGGTACGAATTGAAATCGATCAATCTCGATTTTTGCCATTTTTTAGCTGGTGATCTAATCTGAATATGTAGGGTTCAGATAGAATCCGACCAACTTGAACCAATCCACAATGAAATCAAATCGAATTGGCTGAACCCAATCTAAATCCGGCTGCAAATCCCAACTTGTTATGTGCCCATTATGTATGTGAGTATTCTGATTTGAATAATGTAAGTAGTTATAAGTATTTAATATAACCTAGTGTGAACTATGTAACTATGTAACTATGTAAGTGGTTAAGTAGATGTGGCGCAATGGAAAGAGTTAATAGAAGTTATAGAATAATGAAAGTGGGATAGAGTCGTGGAGGAGAGGATGCATGAAATTATTCTATAACTAATTGTAATCCAATATGATAGGAGTCAGTATTAAGAAAGAGAAGACTTTTGAATTCATAAAATATCTCTAAAGAGATGAAATAGGTTTCCTCACCCAATCCAAGACGTCGACTTTGTCCATAAACCAAAATCCTCTCTATTTTCTTTATTATTTCTCTTCTGATTTTGAATTTTGGTATGTATCAAAAAAAATTCGGTATGAGATACCTATATTGAGTCGATATTCGACAAAGCATTGGTATAGACAAAATAGTGGAAAAGGCACCAGGAAAACCGTAGTCCTGCCTAGGGCTCTCAAATAATTAGATATCCTGAGCAAACAGGATGAATAATGATTATTCAATAGAGTTCGATAAAGGTGGTGTATTCTTTTATAGTAGTGTATGGGGTGTGGAGTCCCGTTGATGGCGAGTCACAATACCCGCACCAATTGACACCTTAAATGAAGGAATCTCTCCCTCTCTCCCACACACACACTTAGACACATACAGGCTAGTTGACTCTGGGGTCATACTCGGTACTAACATTGTAGACTCGTAGGTAAGGGGTTAGGTAATGAAGTCATAAGCACAACAACTCGATCACTTGCCAGTCAGTGCCAACGTTAGGAAAGAAGAACTAAAAGATTCCTCGCATGAATTGTTAAGTATTTTAGGATTCCAACACGATCTATGAGAACGTGGGATCTTGGAGACAGACTTTGATATTTTTGCCCTCTTATTATATGCAATTCATAAATGAATGAATATTCGACTCTTATGTGTTCCTTCGTTTTGTTGCAGGCTAGTAATGGATCCAGTGTACCCAAAAGGCAAAAAAAAAAAAGAAATTCTCTCTCCAAGAAGTCACCATGGTCCACATAATTAACTTATGTAACCTCCTACTAATATGGATTCAAAATTTGAAACCCATCTCTACCCCACCTTCCCAAAATAAATTTGAAACCCATCTTCTTTAGGGTTTTAGAAATTAACTTATGAAACCTCCTACTAATATGGATTCAAAATTTGAAACCCATCTCTACTTCTCTACCTCACCACCAAAAAAAATAAAAAATAAAACAATGAAACCCATTCTTTAGGGTTTTAGAAAAAGGGACTAGATACGACCAAGATTATTGATTTCGATTCTAATCGATTCAAATCCGATTTAAACAGGATTTTAAGTCGATTCTTGTTTGGAATCGATGGCAACTAATTCTACTGCCAATTTTGATCTCTTGATCCATGATCTTCATAAACAATCACAATTCAACAAATTGATTTCACAAGGGATGAGAGGCTCATGTGTCTAAGCGCAGGTTGTGCAGTCAGCATTCTTTTTTAATAGAGGGATAGCCAAATAGAGGGTGGGGATGGGGATACGCCCCAATAAGGGTGTTAAATGATTCGGTTTTGGGGAAAACTGGAAAACAGCTAAATGGCCACCTAGGATAGATTGGTGCCGTCCTACATTAATTGGATTCTAATCTGACGTTAGAGATTCGGCATCTATTGAACTCAAGATTCTAAAATAACGCCACGTGAGTGACTTATCTTTCCCACTTCCTAATTGGCCAGTCCAGATTTCTCTGGCTTTTAAAACGGCTTTTGTGGCGCTTCTTTGTCGTCTACTTCCTCTGCTTCGCTGTAATCACTACCACTCCCCTATATAATCTCCGACAAATTAGCTAAACAATGAGGAGGGAAAGGAAAAAAAACTTGTTCTTCATACCTCTGCTAGTGCAGTGCTCCATGACAGTCATAGCTTGCATATTTTCCTTTCTCGACGGTGAAAGGAAGAGATAGAGCGAAGACTGCCATTCCTATTTCTTTTGGGGTGTTGGAGTTCTTCCTAGTGTGAAAGTTCTCTTATTTATCTTCTTCTGGGTTCGCATTCATGGCTGACATCAGGAGGTACATCTCACCAGATGAGCTCGGAAAACATAACAAACGGGGAGATCTGTGGATCTCGATACAAGGGAAGGTTTACGACGTCTCGGATTGGGGTAAAGATCACCCGGGCGGTGAACATCCGCTTTTAAATCTCGCTGGTCAGGATGTTACCGATGCCTTCGTTGCTTATCATCCTGGCTCTGCTTGGCAATATCTAGATCGGTTCTTTGTTGGTCACTTGAAAGATTATCAGGTTTCTGAGGTCTCCAAGGATTACAGAAGACTTGTTTCGGAGTTCTCTAAACTGGGTTTGTTCGACAGAAAAGGGCATATCACCTTATTTACGCTTTGTGTTATGGCTGTGTTGTTCTTCGTCAGTGTTTGTGGTGTCTTATTGTCTAAGAATGTCTGGGTTCACCTGATTTGTGGTGGGCTGATGGGGTTTCTCTGGATTCAGAGCGGATGGATCGGGCACGATTCTGGGCATTACCAGGTCATGGCGAGGCCTGGTATCAACCGGTTTGTGCAGATCCTTGCAGGAAATTGCCTTACAGGTATCAGCATTGCCTGGTGGAAGTGGAACCATAATGCCCATCACATTGCCTGCAACAGTCTGGATTTTGATCCCGATCTTCAGCACATTCCCCTCTTTTGTGTATCTTCGACCTTCTTTTACTCGCTCACTTCGTGCTTCTATGAGAGGAAGCTGACTTTTGATTCTGTCGCTAGATTTCTGGTGAGTTACCAGCATTTGACTTTCTACCCTGTTATGTGCTTTGCTCGGATTAATCTATTTGCCCAGTCGATATCGTTGTTAATCTCTAAGCGGAGGGTTCCTAAAAGAGGTCAGGAGATTGCCGGGGTCCTGGTTTTCTGGATTTGGTTTCCTCTACTTGTTTCCTGCCTTCCCAATTGGGGGGAGAGGGTGATGTTCGTGATTGCAAGCTTCTCCGTTACTGGAATTCAACATGTTCAGTTTTGCTTGAACCATTTTTCAGCAGACGTCTACTTGGGCCCTCCTTGTGGGAATGACTGGTTTGAGAATCAGACGAAGGGCACGCTCAATATCTCATGTTCATCATGGATGGATTGGTTTCATGGAGGATTGCAGTTTCAGGTTGAGCACCATTTGTTCCCCCGCTTACCTCGGTGTCATCTCAGGAAGATTTCACCCTTTGTGAAAGATCTTTGCAAGAAGCACAATCTGCCTTACAATATTGCTTCATTCTGGGAAGCTAATGAGATGACCATTGGGACTCTTAGGACTGCTGCACTTCAGGCTCGGGACCTCACAAGCCCTGTTCCGAAGAATTTGGTCTGGGAAGCAGTTAACACTCATGGTTGAGGTTTTGCAATTCTTAACTGGGCTCAACTGTTGCTGTCATTTGACACAAGTGACGTTATGTGCCTACTTTTTTTTTGTCTTGATAGTTGTCTTCTGATGGTCATCCAACAGTGTCTATGGATGGAGGACCCTAGCTTAGTCATTGCTTGCAGTCATCAATCATTTGTTCTTTGATCCTGGTATTCATAGATTTTGATCTTGCGGCTTCTAGATTGAGGTTACAATGTCGATACATTTGTTTGCAGACTTGTTTAGTTTCCTTTCAAGTCTATATCTGTGATTGGATATAAAGAATGTTATTATTGTGTTTGAGTATCACAAGTGCTCTTCCATTAGTTTAGCATGCTTATTTGGATTGTGGAATTATCTATGTATGTTTGGCCTAGGTTGGGAATTACTCTCTGTTCAGTTTAATTGATGTTACATTTTAAATTGGGTCACCTTGCAATGCTACTGCTAGATTCAAAATGGGTTCAAAATCACCAGCTTTTGCATTGCTCTTATGGAATTATTTAAAAATGATTTCATTTTTATATTGCAACCCAATGTTCTTGTCTTTTTTTTTTTCTTCAATCTGAGAAGTTATGATTTTCAAGTCTACTGTTTAATATGTTATCTTTTTGGAATGTAATAAAATCTTCTTCTGCTTTGCACTTGAAAATTTTTCAAATTCAATCGCTTAAAAGTTAAAACCGTGTGATAGATTTCTTATCTAGGAATTTAGATTCCTCTATCAATCTTTGTTAATTGGACTTCCTTGGGCATTGAACTCAGAAGATAATAAAGTTGTAATGTATCTAGTTGCAAACATACGTCAGTTGGAAGTAAGTTAATAGATAACAGTTTTATGTGGGCCATTAGATCAGAAATATATTGCACTGCATGCTCTGGTAGTGCCACAAAGCAAATCAAACTGGGTATAGTTTCCCTGGATTCTATTGCGTATGCGATAGTCTGTTTTTGCTTCCATTCTTTTGCTTGTCTTAAGAAATAAATAAACATGTTGACTGTAGAGAACTTAATATTGCAGCACTTTTCCCTCTCTTTTTTTGCATCTATCTTTACAATGTTTTCTCCTATTCTTACTGGTCGTTATTGTTGCGAAGTGTCAAAGGAAAACAAAGAATATTCATTTAAAATTTATTTTAATCTTACTGAACCAAATCATCTGTTGCAAAACTGAACAAAATTCAAAGTAAAAAGGGAAAATAAACTGATTTTTGACTTGCGAAACCCAAATCCTTAGAAATGTAGGTCGATGTGGTTGGAAACTGTAATCAGTTTCCTTTTGAAGTTCTGAATTCCTCAATGAGATGAACTTCTCATTGCCAGGTTCCAATTATCAACAAGAGTCCATAAACTTTTCCTTTGCCATCGTGTGACATTGATACTTTTTGTAATGCTCTACTATCTAAAAAAGCGTAAAGGTAGGAGATTTGTTTACTTGTGCTAAGAATACTTTATTTTAGTTGATTTTAGTGATGTATGTAATGTACATATGTATGTTAAATATATTTCCTTCTATGCATGTTGAAATGTGTAGACTCGACCAAATAATAATGGAATTGGTGATTTTAGTGTTTTGATTTTTCACTGCCAACCAGCAATTACAGGATGGGTTTTTGCTTGGTAGCTTACCCTGTAGTCTGCTCACCCTTGTTAACATATTCAAAGTATATTACATTGAGCAAATAACAAGTTATATGAGATTTGTAAATTCAGTGCCAAAACCCTTGATGTTTATCCATTCTGGCTTAGTCTCATGTCACTTGACTGAATCCAACCTGGTAAGTTGACTAGATCAATGCAATTGGTTGAATCAAATCTTACCTGAGCAGTTAATACTTCATTCGCTGTAATTGTTTGCATTAAAATGCAAAGTTACCTACTTAAGCTAAACAAATATTGTTTGATTTTGTTTTCTAATTTCAAGATTTCATAAGGGATGTACCCAGTGCACAAGGCTCCCGCCACTGTGAGGTCTGGGGAGGGTCATAATGTATGCAGCCTTACCCCCTTTTCGCGGAGAGGCTATTTCCTGAATTTCAAGATTTCATAATAAAATCTAGAAAGCTTCATCCCTCATACCTATTGTAACTTTCGATCGGTGACATTCATCCTTTTCTGTGTTGCATATGCTCCGTAGAATGGAATTAGAAGTGTAGTAAGTTTGGGATGATAAAGGTTGGACTCAAAACTCGTGCTACTGCAGTTCAAAGCATGGAAGCCTGCCAGCTACGTTATTGCATATGGACAAGTGCCAGTTAATTGTTTGAGAAACTTCTAAATCCATTATAGAAGATTTATGATAAAGATGTATAATGTTGAAGTTTGAAGCTTCTATTATTCAAAATCGATTTACCTAAAACTGTGTAAATAGTATGTTAATAATACAGATCTGAATCTAATTTGAATATCTAATCAGTCCTCGAGGGTTTTGTAAAGTTTCTACCTAGATTCCTGCAAATCCATGGTCTTTGTACCATATTTACTTTGAGTGAATTCACATTTTGGTGACTGTATTTACTGGGTCCTTTTAACCTGATTAATAGATGCAACGGTTTAGTTTCTCAGTTGTGGTTAACTTGATTCAATCAAGTCTCCATGGGAAATTCCCTATTAACTGGGTTTGGAGGGAAACCCCTCAGGGTGAAATGCCTTGAGAGAGAAACAAGTTGCTCCTATATGTGTATTATCCATGGATGGTGACATACTGACATGTGCTAAAATCACCTAGAGTGCAAAGAAAACCTGCATAGTGATAAGCTTAGAAGTTGGAATTAAGTCTCAAGTCAAAATTTGCCCAAATAAAGTAATGTTGGTTCATTGAAAGCTGATTCGATTTTCAATGAATTGAATGTCATATGTTATGGATGCAATTTGACCAATCTATGGTTGATCTACAGATAGGATACAGGTATAGGAAGAGAATTACTTTTTGGACCCTTTAGGTGAGTGTCCTTACTTATTTGGGTGTATACTAATTTTTGATCCATCCTGGACTGGACTGAATAGACACCCTAGCAGACTGAGGATGGCAATGTTAAAGGGTTGGCCAGGCTCAGGCTGTGGTAGACATAACATATTACTGGGGACTTACTTTGGCTTACTACCGTATGGTCTGTAGACGTCTTATGTGAGGATTGGGTTTGTTGTGAACTGTGAACAGCTTTGGAAATTATTACTATACTAATAGGGGTTCTTTGTCTTTGCTGGTTTCTAATTAATAGATGTGCAGCCCTACTATTGTTTCTTGCACTCTTTCGTTTTATCCAATATAAAAAAAAAAAACGTGAGTTAGACTACTTTTGCTTCAGTCACTTTTAGCTGTAAAAATCTTAGAAGGCTGAGAAGATCAGCTCATTGATTTGTAGAGTATTGTGGTTATCATAAATCGAGAGGCCAACAATCAGAGGATGTGATCCTCAATTTGTTTGAAAACATGTCTGATTGCATGAACTTAAACTCTAAACTTTTTTTGTCCCCTTGGTTGCCTTAGCCTTTCTTTTTCAAAATCTATTAAAATGAATTGGTTGAGTCCAAGGTTTCTCTATTGGAGAGGGGTTGTACCCCAACTTTGGGGCACAACGGTTTTATTAATACAAACTACCGTCCATGCATACTAGATCTAATCAACTGTCTATTCCACCTCTACTACGATCTTGATAGCCTATGTTTGTTGCGATAGTGATATGTTTATGGGTCGGATCCCTCTACTGCTGAGTTGTCCCAATTTCCCTATTGCCACAGACACAATAAGGTGAGCAATGACCGCCTTATTCCTTTCTGAGTGGGGGTAAGGCAGTCATTTCACACCTTATTGTGTCTACGACAATAGGGAAGTTGGGGCAGCCCGGCAGTAGAGGATATAGATCTTGTCCCTTTGGATAAATTTTATCATTTCAATTTACTTCTCCTATATTTACTCAAATATTCTTATCCCAAACTTCTTTTTTATTCCTTCATAAATCTAAAAAAGAAAAAAAATACAAAAAAGAGAGTAAACTTCAACCTCTTTTTTCTCTCTTGGAACTTCAATATTCTTATGAGGCGCTATTCTCTGTGCCGTAGCGCAGCCTACGCCCAGGCACATGGGGGTGGGCGCAATGACCACCCAGCCCTCTGCCCATGTGCCTGGGCGCAGGCTGCACTGCGGCACAGAGAACATTCTCCCTATTCTTATATAGGAAAAAGGAATGCTAAGTTGCTAACCCATAAAAGGGCGCGGCGTGTACCTGCACCTAGACACAACCCATTGTGAAAAGATCGGCACATCCCTGGAAAGGCGGAAAAGACAAGGGGTGTGTCAGTCTTTTCGTGTTGGGCTGTGTTTGGTTGCAAGTACACGCTGAGGCACAATACTGGTTAGCGTTCTTTCTCCCATTCTTATATTACCCTTGATCCCTACCCTCCCCTCCCCTCCCCCTCTGCTCTAGCAGCCTATATCAGCCATCAGCCCTCAGCCTTCAGCCTTCAGCATCTCCCATCCCCGCCTTCTCCCTCAACAATTCCTTTCCTTGCATCTCCCTCCCTTCCCTCACCCTTGCATCTTCCTCACCACCCCTACAACTTTCTTAACATCCCTGACCCCTCTACCTCCAAAAACCCTACAAAAGAAAGGGAATTAAAACAAGAGAGAGAGAGAGAGAGAGAGAGAGAGAGTAAAACTGTTGATAGACGTCTGAATGGTCCGACCGTGGTGGATAGTCTGGTCGACTGATCCTGTAAAACACTTGTGTTGAATTGAAGGTTACAACATGGGCCGATATATGTCAAGGAGAAACGCTGCAGCCCATAGGGCTTTACTGGTTCATAAGACTAAGGCCCAGGGCCATGAAGCTGTAAAGGGCAAAAAAATCCTCTGTATTGCCTTAATCTTACAATACCTTGCAATTTGGACCTGAGAACTCGACACGTGCAGAATTAGGTCAATCGAGTTTTGAATGAAGCATCTTCCACGTGTCATACACTCAAACCCAAACTGATAACGCAGCACAAGTTATAGGAATTACAGAGGATTTTAATCCCCTGTAAAAGACACCAATCATATATTTTTAGGAAAAAGACTGGACACACCGCCTGCTATCGCAATCTAACGCACACTGTGTCTATCTAAGGCTAAGCCCGTCCTTTATGATGGCCCGGTCCCTATTCAATTGCTTTTTTGTGCAATTCTAAAGCCAAAAATCCAACTAATCTTATCCAAATCGATTTTCTCTTGACGAAAAGTGCTGACCTGGCACTGGATGGTAGGTCCTTAATAATGAGTCATCGTTAAGCCCGAAAAATCTAGCAACTCGTCAGCGTTTCGCGGCAAAAATGGGTCTCCGTTCCGTAATGATCTTCTGAAGTTCGCGGTCTTTGGGAGCGCAAGAACAATATAGTATCGATCTGTTACGGTGATGGCTCTTCTCTTTCCTTCGTCGAGTATTGCTTCTCTTTCCGTTGGCTTCCGGTATGGAATTTCGGTCAAGCTTTACTCTAAAACAAACCCTAGAAACAGTAGTAGAAACTCCAATAGCTTGAGGGACAAAGGGAAGATCGGAATCAGGTTTACCGGAGTTAGAGTTGGGGTCTGTTCGGGCACTAAGGATGGCGAGGTTGTGGAGGTGTCCGGTTTCGAAAACAAAGAAAGTATATCTTGGCAATTCTCGGCTCCAGTAACGAAGCAGAACAGAGAGGCTGAAGAGAAGCAGAATTACTACGTCAATTTGGGATATGCTATTCGGACTTTAAGAGAGGATTTGCGAGAGATCTTTTACCGGGAGCTTTGTTTCGATATTTACAGGTTCAACTTTATTCCACTTTTTCTGCATTTTGTTTGGATACGTATCTAAGATTTTGATCGAATTTTCGTGTCTGAATTTTTTCTTCGGTTTATCAACCTTTCGCAGATAACTTTGATTGATGATTGATTGGATAAGTCTTTGTCTAGAATCGATTCTTATGCTTTAGTAAGTAATTAGATACTCTTTGGTGGTTGATCCTAGAAGAATTTCATTGTTTGGAAGCTCTGGCCTATCATCTGATTGGTTGGAAACTAGGAATACGAGTCTATGGCGTTTAAGAACCATGCGAGTCATTGGTTGTAATGTCTGGATTGTTGGCATGCTGACGGATGCTTTTTGGTTTTCGGAGGTTTAGGCTCTTTTCATCACATCTGCTTATGTGAATTTCTGCTTGTAATTGGCAGAAAATGTTACGTGCAGTGGACTTGTCAATAAATGCATGCTGAAAATCAAACGATAAGTAAATTAGGCATAGCAAATGAGACTAGTAAGGATTGAAGAATGGGTCCTCATAATGCATTACTGAAAAGAGAAAGTTCGAGTGGTACAAGCCATTGAAATTTCATGGTTCAGTGGGCTTCATGGGTTGACAATGTTATTCAGGAGAGCAAGCAATTCAAAACCAGAAAGATGGGTGACGGAGAAGTGGGGGAGTCTCCATTTATTGTAAATTTCTATGGTTAGGGTTTTCTGGATTTCTCAAATAGTGAATTGTATTTAGGTTTTCAGAAATTTGGGAATATCTAAGATTATCTAACAGTAGGAATCTAGGGTGTTTGGAAAATGGGAGTAGATGGGTAGTTTAGTAGGCTTTAATGGTGATCGATGGATTTGAACAGGTTTATAGGATGGATTATTTGTTGCCAGTTGTAATGGCCTCACAGAATCCCCTGCCAATCCCACATTGGCCATCACTTGGAGGTTCCTTGGGCATGTAAGTGAGGAAGGGAATACCCCCCTAATAGGTGCATCTTTTGGGGTGTGGACTGGACCTGTGACATTTGGTATTAGAATTGACCCAGGGGCGCTGGGGATGTGGGTTTGGGAGCACTCAGTGTTGGTCCCACACGGGGGTATGGGTCCCCTTAGCAAGGGTGCTAGGATTGAGCAGGGACTGCAGTGTAGGCCCACACAGATGTGTGGGTCCCCCTGGCAAGGCCCTAGGGATTGCGTGGGGGAGTTATCACAGCCTCGCAGACTCCCACATCGACCACCCCTTGGGGGTGTCTTGGGCATATAAACGGGGAAGGGAAACCCCCCCCCCCCCCCAAATAGGTACATCTTTTTGGGTGCTGACCAGATCCATGACACTATGCTAGCTTCCAATTAGTTAGGGTTTTGAAAGTTTGGATTATGGCAGAGATGAGAAACTAGAATTCTGATAGAGAAAGAGGAAGGCTGTGGTCGATGGTATAATGTTTCCAAATCTAACTGAAATGTATAGAAAATTAAGAATAAGAGAATAGTTATTGCAATTATACCAATGAATTTCCCAACATTATGCCCCAACCATCTTACTATAAGGAGAGTGTAGAACTAAACCTGCAGCATAGTAGCATGAAATCTCATTAGTTATGCATAAATTTGATCAGAAGAGCACTTCTACTGACTCAAAGATAACTAAAATTAATTCAGACTCCAAACTAAAATAATTCTCCGAAAAATAAAATTATTTTAAAGATTCATTCCCTTAACGGCATTTCTTATGATTGTTTGAAATCACGTTGGATTTGTAGTTGTTTGATTGGTAACTGGAAATAAGTATAGTGATATAAAGATTAAGTAGGAGTAAGTTTCATTATCGTGGAGAAGTCCTAAAGAAAAGTGATGGGAATCTGTCTCAACTTTGACTGCTATATAAATAAGGGTAGCGGAAACTATATTTGGTCATTGAATGGCTTATTTTGAAGTTGCCAATATTAGACCAAAGATAGTCCTGTAATCTGAGAGAGGAGTAATTGAATATCTGCAACTATACAAATCCTACTGATAACCATCTTTGATCAAACTTTTGTTGTTGCATTTAGTTATAATTTTCTTTGAACAGACATTCCGGTTTCAACATCTCTACCTGAGGAGATAGGATCATCAATAGGGAAGGAACAAAAAGGTCTACAAAACACACTTATAACCTCTAGAAATTATATTGGTGGACATCTTCCAACCTATGGGATGGTGACACTTCATTTTTCAATATTCTGCAATGTCAGATGTTTGTAACTGTCGTCGATACTAACACCTGTATCATTGACCCTTAGCTCTCAGTCCATCATCTTTTGAAAAGTATCCTTTCTCTGGTGCTATTTTAACTCAGCAATCATGGAAAGTTATACTTCATCCAACTTGTATTGTTTCTCGAGCAGTTTCAGTATATGAATGACATGATAAATCTAGTGTATAGGTAAAGGCCCTTGTGAATAGTTTCTTGCTTAAGTAGTTTGACTCTTGCTTCATTGAGGATTTCTAACAATTGTTTCTTTCCCATTGCTTTTGGATGAAGCAAACTGGTAAAATAATAGGCCCCTAGATGACAAGGGGACCCAGGTTAACATAAAGCTGATGGGGCCATATTAAGATTCTGGTACATTTTTATCCAAACCTTGTTTAGAGAGAGAATCTAGCTATAATTTTTAATTAATATAGTGGGTGTGGCTCAGAGAGTCAGATGGTAAGTGTGTTAGTTTTTAGCATTTTTGGTCCCAAATCCAGTTAAAGGAGTCTCATATCAGATTGGCAGCCAACATAAACATAGCCAAATCCATCTAAAATGAATTATTGAAGTGGAATAGGATTGGATAATTACAGATAGTTGGAATAAAGCTTGGTTGAGT
This sequence comes from Telopea speciosissima, assembly GCF_018873765.1. Lineage (NCBI taxonomy): Eukaryota > Viridiplantae > Streptophyta > Magnoliopsida > Proteales > Proteaceae > Telopea > Telopea speciosissima. The sequence continues at coordinate 81,562,168 of NC_057916.1, read as the reverse complement.
AGTTGTTCAGGTGGTTTTTATTTATGTTTGAGAAACAATTAAGAGCACCAACTTACTTGGGGCATTTTTACATCAGTTAAAGTTTAAACAACAGGCTGAATACAAATCAGTGTACTTGACACCAGTTTTGGCCTTGGAGAGACAGGAATATTGGCTTCTCTTGGTGCTTTTTTTCTAAGAAATTAGCAAAGTAAATGTGGATATGCACCATACCATTTTGGACATTGGTGAGGACAGGCCAAGTCCAGTGAAATTTTTAATCCTATTCCAAAATCACTTTTCTTTCTAGCGAGACAAAAGCCTATAGAATATGTGTGTTCAGTTTTTCCTTGAAAGGATGAATCAGAGGAGCATGGTGGCAGTTCATTGATCTTTCAACTCCTGTATAAACAACATGCTAGTGAGACCTATCCAATTGTGGGTACCCACTCCATGCAATGCGTGACATTAAGTGATATACTGTGAACCACCACAGTACTTGTCTGGGATTTTTCCACTACCAAACTTGTGCAGCAAGGTGTGATGAACAACTACCATGGACAGTGGTTCCACCATGCTGTGCTATACTTTCTCGTTTATATGCTATTCTGTTCTGTGTTTCAAAATTCTAACATTGTACTCTCTCATGATCACAGGGATGATATCGCCTTCAAAGATCCTCTCAACACTTTTGTTGGCAAAGAGAATTACAAATTAATTTTCTGGGCATTACGGTTCCATGGTAAACTATTGTTTAAGGCTTTGTGGGTTGACATCCTGAGTATGGGGCAACCTTTTGAGGGTGTTATAATGGTCCGGTGGACTATCCAGGGCATTCCTCGTGTCCCCTGGGAGATCCATGGCCGTTTTGATGGCACTTCTGAGTATAAGCTTGATAAAAATGGGAAGATCTATGAGCACCGTGTGGATAACATCGCTTTCAACTCCCCTCCAAAACTCCAAGTACTGGCAATAGGAGACCTGATTCAATCCCTTGGATGCCCCTCAACACCAAACCCAACTTATTTTGAGATCTCATCCTCTCTGCTTATGAAATCCATTCCATTTCTTGTGGTGAAGTACTATCTAGCTTTTGCCCTTGCTCTCACTTGGAGATTTGAGGCAGAATCTTGAGAATTTGTTGACATGCTAAACAAATTTTGGTATAGGTATTGTTGTAATATACCAAAGATGCTTCTCAGTTCTCATTCCAGATCTAGTCTTCCAAATCATTTTGGGCAACATTTGACAGATTTTGTAGTGTATATTGAAAAAATGTTCTTGTTTGAGTATGACTTCAGCGACATCTCAAGAAACGACGGGAACTGGGTTGAAGCACCCAGGCTGCACCATCGACAGGGATCTCTGAAACATTCTATATTGTATATTCTTACTACAGTGTATTAAAAGTTCAGTATATAGTAAATGGAATATTGAATCCTTATAGCATGCTTGTGTTTCTTGGAATGAATGTGTATAATCTCAAGGTCTTGTTGGTGGTTCTGACAAAATATTCTTGTTCTTGAATCATTACAAGTTTACCATACATGGCAGCTGAGTTGGCAACTAAAAGTTTCTGTTCCACTTAAGTGATCAAATGCCAATAGGGGAAGGTTCTGCTGTATATCATTATGCCACTGCCATGACAGTTACTCTTTCAACTCTGTTTTAGTAAAATTCAAGAATATTTCAGTGCCTCTTTACAGGATAAAAGGCTGCAAAATTTAAGTGAAGCAATGATGTGGACAATCTGAATGGTTGGATGGATTTTGGGCCTTTTGGACTGAGCATGTCTAATGTGTTGGTTGAACTCAATTCTTACCTTATGATTGGTTTTTCCTCTTGTCTTCAGCATTTCATAGTTTAAATTTAAACTCTGTTCCCCATTTCTTGCCCATACTTTATATTTGGTTTTTCTCCTCAAACAGAATAAGGTCAGTTCCCAGGCCACGAGGGACCGACTCTCTCCTCTTTTTCTCACCATGCAACACTTATAAAAAGGAGTGAGTGTGTCCTCCTTTTTCACCTGCCACGAGCGTGCAGAGAGGGTAAAGAAAGCCACATAGAAAAAGGATTTTGGGAGAGAGAGAAAACGATAGATAGATATAGCCTTTTTTTTTTCTTTTTATAATACCATTTAGGGAAAAGCATCACTAACCGGTGGTGTGTGTGTGTATACCTGCATTCAGACACAGTTCAGCACAAAAAGACCGCCACATCCGTGGACCTTTCTATCTTTCTAGGGGCTGTGGTAGTCTTCTCACTTTCGGTTGTGTCTAGGCACAGATATACGTCCACATACAACATCGATTAACGTTTTTTTTTCCTACAATTTATGAATGAAAGCCACGAAAGACAAAAAAAGAACAAGAGTCTAAATACAATGCTTCACAAATAAAGAGGGAAGGGGGATAGAATTCCAAAACAAGGTATGCTGAATTGCTGCGCTATGAGCTGCGAGCCGATCTACAACGAAATTGCCCTCGCGTAAGGTATGAGAAAATACGATCCTATCAAAGTGTTTCCATAGCACAATGCTATTAGGAATTGGATTCGTCATGGAAAAGCTCAAGGTGTCCTCCGTACAAAGATGATAAAGGATTTAAGGAGCAGAATTTAACCATACCGTCTTACAAGTTATTGAGAGGGACATCCGTGCTAAAGAGTGGACACACACAAATAGTAGTGTACGGAGAATAATGCACAAGGATGGTGATACATAGGGATCCGATTCCTCTACTTCCGCTTACCCGGTATTACCGTGCGCCCCCACACACAAGCGCGGCGAAAAGTATCACCTCACTCCCGCTCGGGCAAGGCGCTTGGGCAAGGGTAAGGCGGTACATTCCACCTTGCTTGTGTGTGGGGCACACATGGCAGTAGGGGCAGGCGGAAGTAGAGGAGTCGAATTGGGTACATAGAATTATGGAGAAATGTTTCTTCGAGGGAGTGTAGTGCCTATGCTAGACAGAGAGTGGGGGCAAAATGATGACCATGTCCCCATGAAAGATGGAAATGCTTATCATGTTGATGCTTCTGACATAGAATTATGAAGAAATGTTTTTTGGGGGGGAGTGTAGCGCCTATGCTAGACACAGGGGGGCAAAATGTTCGTCATGTCCCCATGAAAAATGGAAATGCTTATCCTGTTGATGCTTCTATGCAGGGTCCATGCTCCCTCAGAGAACTCTTCCCTTAGAATCATACATGCATTTAAAGATTGTAAATTTCACTACCAAGTACCAACCAGATGATGGTACAGTAGCCATATGTGACAAAATCTTTATTGAAGAATGAAAGTTTCTCGAGGGTCATAAATCTCTCGTATGAAGTACTGACGCTGCCTTTAGAGTCCCATGATCCCATCCAAATGTAGATGAAATGAAACAAAATCCATCTTAGAGAACTATAAATTTGAAAAAAATGAACTCTGTTCGGGAGTGTAGCATAAGTCAGCACTCTCATTGGTCTATCTCTCTCTTTTGTTTTAAGGAAGAGAGATATTTATATGCACTGGGCAGCCCTGTCTCAAAACATGGGATTAGGGATTGAATTGATTGGTTTATTCCCAATAAGCTAGGAATCAGCCATTAGATTTGAAAATTCAACAATTTTAGGGTTCCTTGGCATGAATTTACTGTGTCAGATAAGTCGAAATTAAGTTCCATCATAGTCGATTCTGGTCCAAAATCGGATTTGTTCACAGTTGATTCTGATCCGAATTAGGATCAATCATGACCATTTTCAATCTGAATCGATCGATTCACTGATCCAATTCTCAAAATTTTAAACCATTCAGGGTAGCTCTGGGCTTGTTCACACTCCTGTCCTGTACTCCTGTCTAGATTCTAGATATCCGAGTGCTTCCACACAAAAACGACTAGAAATGGGTCTTGTTATTCTAAAAGAAGTAGGCCAAGGTTCTCGAAAATTTATTTTTGATCAACATCAGTATCATCAGCACCTTTATTGACTTTGGTCTCCGGCAATACCGATATGGATTGGCCAATATGATACCAATGCCAAGGCGTTGAGCTCTTCTGTAGCGTGACACAGTGTGTAGCACACATCCAACGGCCCTATGTGTTCGGGCACATTGCCCAACACTCTGTGTTATACCCGTACCCCAGGATATAATTAAATATCATTTCTTCTCGTGACGTGTAGATACCGCTGCCATGTATGCTGGTGACCTGTTCTCCATGATGGTCAAACCTAGCTACAAAATCGTTGACCACAAGACGGTTTTGCTGTGGAGGAAAGATTCCTCAACCGCCGATGGGAAAGTTCGTTGTGGCGACTTCGGATTACCCTCCAAGTACCAGCCCGGAGCGAGGAGTTCGGGAGAGCATCCTGGACCGTCACCTCGATTGGATAATTCGTTCGGTGATGAGCTTAGCATTGCCGTGGCGGTGCTCGGGTCATGGGTAATAAACCATGACAGGGGAAAAGTAAGTTCTAGCCTCAAGACTTATTAATTATTCTTCCTTGGTAACCTCAAGTGCGGGTCCGGGCTTGAACCGCTCGAGCTATTTCATGAGAGAAGGGAATAATTTAAGTTCGGGTCCCCGTACCTTTAGGAAGTACATTGGGGACTTATACCCATCTCATATGAACCCATCTAAGAATGGGCTTTTCCCTAATTAAGGCTGTGGGCAGGCCCATTTAACCTATTGACCCAATGATGGGTTATTCCATCCACTTATCCACATAGAACTAATGGGTTGACCCATTAAGCCTCATGACCCATTTGACTAGAGGTACCCAAATACCCATTTATTATAAATGAGTCCATGAGGGAGAGAGAGAACATTACTTCTCCTTCATCATTCTCTTCTACCCTAAATCGTGGAGGAGAGAAAGAGGAGAGAAAGAGGAGGAGGAAGAGAAAGAGGAAGGAGAGAGAGGCTTGGAGGAAGGTGGAGACCCCATCTCTTGGGCCATAAATCGTGGAGCTCTCTCATCTTGGGGTAGGTAAGCTATTGAACCTTCTTCCTTCTTCTATTTTGGATTTTAAAAGGGGTTGGGTAATGGGAGAGATTGACCTAGATCTCTCTTGGAACCTAGGGAGTCGATGGAGCTTTAAAGCCAAGCTATGGTGGAGTTATTTCACTCCATTATGAGCTCTAATGTGAGGGTTCTCATTGCCATTTGAGAGATTTAAGGTTGGACCCTAATGAGCTTAGGATGGAGTTTCCTAGAAGTCCTTGTGCTTTAAAACCACTTGAAATGGGGTCCTTGGAGGGAATCCTTCGGATTTTGGACCAAGGTGTGAGGGTTTACATGTGGGTTCAGACACGCAAGAAACCACCCTGAAATTACCTTCCCGAGAAGGATTACTGTGAAGGTCGGATTTACACTCGGTTTGTTTTAAATCACATCGCATCCGACCTTGACTAAAAGCTGTCCGAACCCCTGGTTTCCTAGGATTTACATGTGGTTGCGGAATTTTGGCATGAAACCACTCCGCAACCACTTTGTTTCAAACCTTATACTTAAGTGTTTATGGGAGACCTTTGGGGATCCTTTCCCTTCGCTCGTTTAACCTTATTTCACTCTTTGTATAGGTTAATATATTCACTTTGTGGCTTATTGCTTGATCGAGGCGACAACCGATAACCTTGGTGCTTGGCGTATACGTTGTGAGTGGGTTTGGTTGTTTGGGCTTGTTATTATTATTGCATTATATATCATGTACTCATTATAATTAATAAGCATGTTTGCGCATATTGCATAATTTTATATCTATTTGTTATAATGTTGATTGGTAATGTTGTACCTTGATGGGTCTCGGTGCGGTGGTACAGGTGTTAACCAGAACACTATATACATTTATGAAGAAATTATGTTGAATGTCATGTTGAATCAGTATGCGCGTGTGCCGTGTGATAACCGGGCACTAAACCGGATGAAAAGTTGATGCGCCGGATTACCTCTCGGGGCGATAGGACTTGCATGTAGTATATTTGTGGCTAGGATTTCACACCCTTATGCTACGACCCTTACCAACGGGGTTTAGGTGTTGGGTAATCGACACCGGATTACGTGGAGGTGGGAGAGGCCGATCATGGTAGTATTGGTTATCGTCCGCCACCGGAGTGGTCTTGGAGGCTTCGATCGGCGTAGGTCCCACGTGACAATTGAGGTTTCATTGTGGCGATAAGTTAAGTGACCCACAGTCTCCCGAGTTGTCACGATAGCATATGCCATTGACTTAGTTGTTTGTTAGGTGGAAAAATGGACTTAACATGTGCATGCATCATTGGACTATGTGAATTGCGTGTTTGTGCATCCCCATCCCCTCACTCGGTGGAGCTAACCCCTCGTGCGCATATTTTTTTAGATTATGATGCGGTGACGGATATCTCGTGGGACTTGGAGTTCAGCCCTCGGGATACGATGAGATTGGTGAGGAGGAACCGGAGGCCGTGTTTGAGGAACATGGCGATGGGTGTCCTTGCGATGATTGTGCCTACGGGCGTGATGATATTCGGGACTCGATCCCTTTTTGATTACTTTTTGAGGCTAAGGCCTATGGTGAAATACTTATTTGTAATACCATTTTGATAGTTATTAGATGGTCATTGGAAATGTAACTAATTCTGTATTTATCATCTAGCTTTGAACATCTTGTAACTATTCGATTTATACGCTTCCGATACTACGATCCTTGGAATGTAATATTCCCTTTTTCGCATTCTAATATTATATTGTGTTAATATTGGTTATGACGTGCGTTGGACACCGTGTCGTGATCCGGCGGTTTAGTAGGATGACACGCGTCGTCCTAGTCACCCTTTATATGATATTATATTCCTTGTGCGGAATAGGGCGTGACAAGTGGTATCGGAGCGAGATGCTCGCACCGCCGATGATCTAGCGGATTGTGATTTACTCTCCACAATAGGTTGCTAAGTTAAAAGCTTCCAACAATGCATAATTGGAATGTGTGTGAATGCTAGGGAGAAGACTAGTTTAGGGAGAAAGCGAAGACAATAGCAAATAATAGGCACAACAAGTGGAAGGAAAGACATGTGTATATAATTATAGATATATTCCTTAATTTCATGTTAATACATTTCCATAAGCCAAAGGAGTGATTACAAAAAATTCAGTGAACTGTAAACTTCAATTTCTTACAACCAAGAAAAAGGAAAAAAAAAAAATTACTACATGGAAAGGCAAACAACTAAGAGTCCATAGAGAGCATGGTGGGAATGGACGGGAGGTCTATTGCTCCATCTCATCATCAACTTTGGCTCATCCTCGTGCCCTCATCATGGAGGTAGGAGTGCAAGTCCTCCATCTCTTTGCTGAAGCTCTCCATGCGTCCTCGATGCATCGAGCCTAGTGTTCACTCCTTCAAACCCCTGAGCCATCGGTGCTCATCCGCCCAAAGCTGCAAGAATCCTATCGATGTCGACCCACTAGGAGCGATGTCGGATGAAGAGGCCGCATGCACGGCCGACGGAGGAGGAGGCTCCTGGCACGAGGCTCGGGCCGTGGCCCTCTCGGGACCAATGGCTCCCCATCACTATATGCATCCATCGCAATTCGCATCCTCGCCCTTTGCATTACGATCTAGAGGTGGATCTTTGGTTAAGTCTTGATCCTCCTCACGCAAGTCAACTCCAAAATGTGGAAAATAGTGGTGAGCAACCTCCCATAGGGTAAATCTAAGTTCTTCCTGGGATTTCGCCCCGCATGATCCATTGTCCGCATGATAATGTAGGGCGGGCGAGATGGGAATGCCTTTGTAGAGGTGATAGGCCACATAGCCTACGAAGATGGAAGGCATGGTGCGGTGACCTGCTATAGGCACGATGTTGTGCTTTGCACAATCCGGCTCAATATCCTGGGAGAATTAGCAAAAGAAGTCTCGGGCACTTTCTTCTCGAATGCCCCACGTGTAAGCTCCCGTATAATTCCCGTATGCCTCTCTCCCGAGAAAGGAGTAGGGATTCTTCCATGGAGCGCAGAGGTCTTCTCTCCCCGGATAGCTACATTGAGGATGCCCGCCAACCGTGCCCCGTGAAGGATATGGTGACTCCTTGACATAAGAGATGATCCTAATCTCGCATGCCTAGGTTCTCGGTGTGCGAGGTTGGCGTAGAAGTGACGAATGAGCTTGGGATAGAATGGCTCTGGAAGGTTGAGGAGGTTGGACCACCCAGTGCTTCAAATCTCGGCCCTACTTTGTAGGCCTTGAGGTCTTCCAGATCCACATCTCTCCCCTCCAAGATACTCTTAAAGCGAAAGTGGTCTTGGTACATCTCCTGTTTCTCTAGGTCTTGGAACCATAGTGCATCCAAGCAACGGCAGGCTTGTTCGGCCCGTGCACGCCTTGTTCTAGGAGCCATTTACTTCCCTAACCCGCAACCAAGGAAGACCAAGAATACGAAACATATTAAGTCCATGCTTGGATATTAAGGTCTAAGCGGATATACAATGAAAGGAGATAAGGAATTAGAACCTAGACCTCGATTCCTACAACGATTAACCAAATTACAAGGAAATTTACTAGAAAATTTGGTTGTGAATGGTCTAAGGAGTTAGGAAAAAGGGGAATGCATGGCCACTATGTAGATGCAATCATAGAGAATAAATGTACATGGCCACATTATGCTTGGAGAGCATTATATTATGCAAGCAATTAGTTCAAACAAAGTTGGACTGATTTGATAAGAAATATACTAAGAGATCCAAAGAGGAAATTTTCAGATTTGTGTTTGGAAGTTGAATGGCATAGTAAACAATATAAATACATGGCCATATTATACCTAGAACATGAAGTTTATACCAAATACCTAGTTCAAGCAATATATGGAGCTAATTTGTAATAAATCATGCTTGAATCTCTAAAAGGAAATTTCAGATGTGATTCTTGAAGTTCCAATTTGCAAGAAGTAAATAAGTAATGGCTTGAGACAACCCCAAATTATATACACCAAGCCTACCTAGCAAAACCGAACTTGATTTGGGCAAAAAGGAAATAGAATTTTCGGTTAGGGTTTTGGGATTTCTCCAAAATCCAACCCAAACCCATGGTGAAGGTGCAAAATTGGGGGAAATACCTCAACTAGGTTGCATATGATGGGAAACGAATGGAGAATGGACAATAATCCATCTATTTAGCTAGGAGAAAACAAAAAAACCCAAACCTAGTAAACCCGAAATGGGTTTTGGGGTTCCTCCATAAGAGAAGTCGAAGGGAGAAAGAGATAGATCGATAGAGAGGAAGAGGTCATACCTGAAACTCGATCGGATCCGTTGAAGAGTGGGTTGGAGTGCCAAAAATCCACCTAGAAGGGAAATGGAGCAAGAACGAGTGCGGTTTTGGGTTCTCCGGAGCGTAGGGTGTGTTTAGAAATAGGAATTTGGGTTTTGAAAAAGAGTTTCGAGTTAGAAATTCTGTTTTTGGGCCATGCGGTTTTACACTCGGATGCAAAATTATGAAACCGATCGTGAATCCGAGGTTTCCCGAGACCGGACTTTGGTCCTGTGAATCTCGGTTTACACTCGGATGCAACCTAGCGAAACCGCAGTAAATCCGACCCGGCCGAAAGGGTTTTTGACCCTATTTTGCTTAACCAACTTGTTTCTAATGCTTATTACCCTCATTATTGCTTCCCTTACCCCTCGTGTAACTTGTGTTTACCTTGCAAATCGATTTTGATTGGTTTGCTTAATATTGCTATTGTGCCTATAATCGTGGTGTTGATCAGTAACCGGTGTGAACCATGGTTAATACACGGTCAAATGCCAACCGCTCTCCGCTAGGAAGAGGCCGGTGAGGCTTTGAATACGGTTCTACCGGTAGCACCGCCAATTAGTAATAATGCGGATGTCGCGCGTTGTTGAGTAATAGGTTGCAATCCATGGAACGAGAGCATAGGGAGGCGCAACAAGAGCAGCGCCAATTTATGCAAAACATGACCGCTATGTTCCAAGCCTTTGTTAGGAAAGGCAGCCGGCCTCCTCCGTGCAAGTCAATCCTCCCCCACCTGCCCCTGTGGGTTCGCTGTACCTAGTGTTCCTCGGCTCAAGATACTGCCGGAATTCCTTTGACACAAGAGGTGCCAGCACCTACTCTACCTCCCACTTCGTGACTCCTCCACCCAAGCGGTGGCTCGGCTTGGGTAGATGCTTGCTAGGCTAGGTCATCGAAAGATTTCGAAACATCGCCCTCCAACCTTCTACAAGATGGCCCATGATTCCTTTTTCCCGGCAACATTTATAAGGGATCTTGAGAGAATCTTTGAAGTGATACAGGCAATGACACGGACAAGATCCGGTGTGCTACCTACCACCTCCGGGGTGATTCGATGCGTGGTGGCTCTCCTCTAAAGACCATTTTTGGGCAACTCACCCAGAGGCAACTTGGGCTCAATTCAAGGAAGTCTTCTTCAAAAATTTCTTCCCTCAAAACTTCCGTGATAGGAAGGAGTCCGAGTTTATGAGCTTCTTTCAAGGATCCAAATCGGTCGTTGAGTACCAGCAAGCTTTTGAGGAGCTGTTTTACTCGCCCGGACACATGAAGGCCGAGAATGTGAAGGCTAGGAAGTTTGAGAAGGGGCTTAGACCTAGCATTAGTACTTCGTGGTGCTACATAAGTACCCTACTTATCTTGAGACGGTCCAGCCGCTAAGGTGATTGAGGACCAGCAGAGAGAGAATTACAGGCCATTCAGCCGGTAAAAGACCCATGACCTCTCACGAACCTAGGGGATCCACAAAATTCCAAAAGAGAGGATCCTACACTACTACTTTTCCGGTCCATCCGGAGGTCGGATGCGGTGCAAGCGCCCGGCCTACATCAACTCCTCACTATGGTTCCCAGACTCTTATATGTTACAATTGCAAGGAGTCCGAGCATATGGTTCGAGACTGCCCTCATCCTCGGATGATAGGTCCTCCAGTGCAAACTACACAAAAGGCACCCCAAGCCAAGGCAGTTGTGCGTTCTCTTCTTCCCGCTCCGGCCCATAGATCTCAAGGTCGGGTGTATTCTGTGACAAATGAAGAGGCCCGTGCCAATCCCGTGTTATTACAGGTAATGCACTCTACTCTTAAGATGTGCATATTATAGCTTTTGTTTCTATGATTGGTTGTCATTTGCTTGTCGGTGTCGTTCTTGTTTGCTCTCGCTGCTTATGCTTTATTTGATTCGGGGCATCACACTCTTTTGTGTCCCCTAGTTTTGCTAAGAAGATGTCCATTGAACCAAAGCTAATGGCCCGAAACGATAGTCAGACACCAACGGGTAGCAAGGTTGAACTTAACTCGGTTTATGATCCTTGCCCGGTATGTGTGGGTGGTCACGGACTCAAGCAAGCTTAGTACGCTGGATATGAAAGACTTTGATGTGATTTTGGGAATGGATTGGCTATCAACTCACAAAGCCGCCTAACTGCATTCAGAGAGGAAGGTTCTATTCAAACCAAATTGAAGGTGAAGAGTTTGTGTTTATGGGTACTAGGCGGAGAGACCCAAGAAGGTTATCATCTCTGCCTCCAAGTACGAAGTTGTTGGCGAGAGGATGTCGATGTTATCTAGCATCCGTGATAGACACTCGAAGCCAAAGGCGAGCCTTTGGAAGAGTTGTGCGTGGTGAAAGACTTTCCGGATGTCTTTCCTAAGGATCTAACGCGGTTGCCACCGGATCGCGAGACGAGTTCATGATAGATCTATTCCCGGTGCAGCCCCGATATCAAGGCACCTTACAGGATGGCCCCAACGAGCTAAAGGAGCTACAAGAAGCGTTGAATGACCTGTTGAAGAAGGGTTTCATTAGACCCAGTGTATCTCCTTGGGGAGCACCGTGTTGTTTGTGAAAAAGAAGGACGGTAGTATGCGTCTGTGCATTGACTACCGTGAGCTCAACAAATTAACAATCAAGAACCGGTATCCTTTGCCTAGGATCGATGACCTATTCGATCAACTACGAGTGCGAAGGTGTTCTCGAAAATTGATCTCCTGGTCGGTACCATCGATTGAAGATCGAAATAGTGATATCGCAAGACAACTTCAGATCTCGCTATGGTCATTATGAGTTCTTGGTCATGTCCTTCGGGCTGACCAATGCCCCGGCCTCCTTTATGGAGTTGATGAACCGGGTGTTCCACGATGTTCTAGACAAGCATGTCATTGTCTTCATTGATGACATCTTGGTCTATTCCAAGAGCGAGGAGGAGCACGCACCATCTTCGCCTAGTATTGCAACGCCTAAGGGAGAAAGCAGCTGTACGCCAAATTCAGTAAGTGTGAGTTTTGGCTACAACAGTGCATTCGGGACACCTTGTTTCTCGGTAAGGGTATAGAGGTTGACCCTGGCAAGGTGAAGTCGAGTTGATGGGGCGATACCCAAGAATGTGGCGGACATTCGTAGTTTCCTGGGACTAGTGGCTATTACGGGAGATTTATTGAGAACTTCTCAAGGCTCTCCGCTCCTATGACACGACCGACCGAAAGGGAGTGAAGTTCGAGTGGTCGATAGGCGTGAAAAGAGCTTCCAAGAGCTCAAGCGAGGTTGGTTTCCGCTCCAAGATTTACCATTCCTAATGGTACCGGAGGGATGGTAGTCTACGTGATGCATCTAAATTGGGCTTGGGTTGTGTTCTAATGCAAGATGGGAAGGTAGTAGCCTATGCTTCTCGACAATTGAAGGACTATGAGAGAAGAATTACCCGACCCATGATTTGGAGCTTGCATGTGGTTTTCGCTCAAGATCCGGAGACATTATTTATATGGTGAGAAGAGCGAAATATACGGTGATCACAAGAGCCTCAAATACTTCTTTACACAAAAGGAGCTCAATATGAGGCAACGGTGGTTGGAGTTGTTGAAAGATTATGATTGTACTATCCATTACCACCCGGCAAGGCAAATGTAGTAGCGGATGCGCTGAGCCGAAAATCTCGGTCTTATCATCGGCATCACTAGCAGCCGGTGAGAAACTCATCGAGGAAGCTAGAAGGATGGACCTGGAATTCTGGTTGATGGTGTTACCTTATCTCTATCAGCTTTATCAGACAATCCACACGGTAGGGCGAATTCAATCGACCCAAGCTTGATGAGGAGATTCAAAAGGTTATTGAGGCTATCAAGGGGGACACGCATGGGAACTGGATTTTACTTTAACAGAGAGTGGTGTTCTCATGTTCGGACAACGGCTATGTGTTCCTAGTAACCCTCGGTTGAGGAAGGAAGTGTTAGCGAGGCCCATGAGTCTCCCTATTCTATTCATCCGGGTAGTACGAAGATGTATAGAGATCGAAGGAATATTACTTGGTGGAGTGGAATGAAGAGGGATGTGGCTGAGTATGTGGCAAAATGTCTTACTTGTCGGCGGTGAAGGCGGACGAGACGCGACCTCATGGCCTCTTACGGTCATTGCTCCGAGTGGAAGTGGGAGCATGTTACCATGGATTTTGTCACCGGGTTGCCCCGCACGCCTAGAGGTGTCGATACCATATGGGTTGTCATTGACGATTGACAAAGACGGCTCACTTCATCCCCATGAAGATTACCTATTCGATGGACAAGGCTGCTCGCTTGTACATTGATAATGTAGTTCGTCTACACGGAGTTCTGTCGGATCATCTCCGATCGGGATCCCGATTTACATCTAAGTTCCGGGGGTTTTCAAAAGGCAATGGGTACACTGTTGAGTTTTAGTACAGCCTTCCACCCTCAAACCGACGGACAATCAGAGAGGACTATTCGGACATTGGAAGATATGCTCCGAGCTTGTGTCATTGATATGCAAGGCATGGGACGAGCATCTCTCACTTATTGAGTTTGCTTACAATAACGATTACCAGGATACTATAGGCATGGCACCGCTTTGAGGCTCGGTATGGGAAGAAGTGTCGGACACCGTTATATTGGGACGAAGTAGGTGAACGGCGTATTCTTGGACCCGAGTTGATTCGAGGCAACATGCGAGAAGGTGGACTTGATTCGTGAGCGGATCAAGGCGGCTCGATCCCAGCGAGAAGGGTTATGCGGACTTGAGACGGAAGGACCTTGAGTTCACTATCGGCGATAAAGTGTTCCTTAAGGTATCACCCTCCAAAGGGGTGATGCGTTCACAAGAAGGGCAAGTTGAGTCCGAGATTTATAGGACCTTTTGAGATCCTTGCACGGATTGGACCGGTGGCATATCGGTTAGCACTCCCTCCATCTTTAGAAGGTGTGCACGACGTCTTCCACGTGTCCATGTTGAGGAAGTATGTCCATGATCCAAGCCATGTATTGACGCATGAACCACCAACTTGCGGCCGACATGTCCTATAAAGAGTCCTGAAAAGATTTTGGACAGCAAGGTTGTTCATCTTCGCAACCGGCCCATTCATTATGTGAAGATAAAATGGTGCAACCATCCAGGAAGAGGAAGCTTCTTGGGAGGCAGAGGTAGAGATGCGGGCGAAATACCCTTTTCTTGCCTATCTACAAGGTACATCAAATTTCGAGGACGAAATTTCTTATAAGGTGGGGGGATGTTATACCATCCAGGATATAATTAATTATCATTTCTTCTCGTGACGTGTAGATACCGCCATGTATGCTGGTGACCTGTTCTCCATGATGGTCAAACCTAGCTACAAAATCGCTGACCACAAGACGGGTTTGCCTGTGGAGGAAAGATTCCTCAACCGCCATGGGGAAAGTTCGTTGACGGCGACTTCGTCGATTACCCTCCAAGTACCAGCCGGAAGCGAGGAGTTCAGGAGAGAGCATCCCGGACCGTCACCTCGCTTGGATAATTCGTTCGGTGATGAGCTTAGCATTGCCGTGGCGAGCTGTTCGGGTCATGGGTAATAAACCATGACAGGGGAAAAGTAAGTTCTAGCCTCAAGACTTATTAATTATTCTTCCCTTGGTAACCTCGGGTGCGGGTCCGGGCTTGAACCGCTCGAGCTATTTCATGAGAGAAGGGAATAATTTAAGTTCGGGTCCCCGCGTACCTTTAGGAAGTACATTGGGGACTTATACCCATCTCATATGAACCCATCTAAGAATGGGCTTTTCCCTAATTAAGGCTGTGGGCAGGCCCATTTAACCTATTGACCCAATGATGGGTTATTCCATCCACTTATCCACATAGAACTAATGGGTTGACCCATTAAGCCTCATGACCCATTTGACTAGAGGTACCCAAATACCCATTTATTATAAATGAGTCCATGAGGGAGAGAGAGAACATTACTTCTCCTTCATCATTCTCTTCTACCCTAAATCGTGGAGGAGAGAAAGAGGAGAGAAAGAGGAGAGGAAGAGAAAGAGGAAGGAGAGAGAGGCTTGGAGGAAGGTGGAGACCCCATCTCTTGGGCCATAAATCGTGGAGCTCTCTCATCTTGGGGGTAGGTAAGCTATTGAACCTTCTTCCTTCTTCTATTTTGGATTTTAAAAGGGGTTGGGTAATGGGAGAGATTGACCTAGATCTCTCTTGGAACCTAGGGAGTCGATGGAGCTTTAAAGCCAAGCTATGGTGGAGTTATTTCACTCCATTATGAGCTCTAATGTGAGGGTTCTCATTGCCATTTGAGAGATTTAAGGTTGGACCCTAATGAGCTTAGGATGGAGTTTCCTAGAAGTCCTTGTGCTTTAAAACCACTTGAAATGGGGTCCTTGGAGGGAATCCTTCGGATTTTGGACCGAAGGTGTGAGGGTTTACATGTGGGTTCAGACCCGCAAGAAACCACTAAATTACCTTCCCGAGAAGGATTCTGTGAAGGTCGGATTTACACTCGGTTTTAGTTTTACGAAACCACATCGCATCCGACCTTGACTAAAACGTCCCGAACCCCGGTTTCCTAGGATTTACATGTGGTTGCGAGAATTTTGGCATGAAACCACTCCCGCAACCACTTTGTTTCGAAACCTTATACTTAAGTGTTTATGGGAGACCTTTGGGGATCCTTTCCTTCGCTCGTTTAACCTTATTTCACTCTTTGTATAGGTTAATATATTCACTTTTGTGGCTTATTGCTTGATCGAGGCGACAATGATAACCTTGGTGCTTGGCGTATACGTTGTGAGTGGGTTTGGTTGTTTGGGCTTGTTATTATTATTGCATTATATATCATGTTCTCATTATAATTAATAAGCATGTTTGCGCATATTGCATAATTTTATATCTATTTGTTATAATGTTGATTGGTAATGTTGTACCTTGATGGGTCTCGGTGCGGTGGAGTACGGTGCGGAACCCGAACACTATATACATTTATGAAGAAATTATGTTGAATGTCATGTTGTATCGTAGCCGTGCGTGTCTAACCGGGCACTAAACCGGATGAAAAGTTGATGCGCCGGATTACCTCTCGGACGATAGGACTTGCATGTAGTATATTTGTGGCTAGGATTTCACACCCTTATGCTACGACCCTTACCAACAGGGGGTTTAGGTGTTGGGTAATCGTACCTCGGATTACGTGGAGGTGGGAGAGGCCAATCATGGTAGTATTGGTTATCGAGGTCCGCCACCGAGTGGTCTTGGAGGCTTCGATCGGCGTAGGTCCCACGTGATAATTGAGGTTTCATTGTGGCGATAAGTTAAGTGACCCACGTGTCTCCGAGTTGTCACGATGCATATGCCATTGACTTAGTTGTTTGTTAGGTGGAAAAATGGACTTAACATGTGCATGCATCATTGGACTATGTGAATTGCGTGTTTGTGCATCCCCATCCCTCACCGGCTCGTGGAGCTAACCCCCTCGTGCGCACATTTTTTTAGATTATGATGCGGTGACGGATATCTCGCGGGACTTGGAGTTCGGCCCTCGGGATACGATGAGATTGGTGAGGAGGAACCGGAGGCCGTGTTTGAGGAACATGACGACGGGTGTCCTTGCGATGATTGTGCCTACGGGCGTGATGATATTCGGGACTCGATCCCTTTTTGATTACTTTTGAGGCTAAGGCCTATGGTGAAATACTTATTGTAATACCATTTTGATAGTTATTAGATGGTCATTGGAAATGTAACTAATTACTGTATTTATCATCTAGCTTTGAACATCTTGTAACTATTCGATTTATACGCTTCGCAATACTACGATCCTTGGAATGTAATATTCCCTTTTTCCGCATTCTAATATTATATTGTGTTAATATTGGTTATGACTGTGCGTTGGGACACTGTGTCAGTGATCCGGGCGGTTTAGTAGGATGACACGCGTCGTCCTAGTCACCCTTTATATGATATTATATTCCTTGTCTGGAATAGGGGCGTGACACTCTGCCTATGTGTTGGGTTGCGTGCCCGAGCACACAGAGCCGTTGGATGGTGCACTACACACTATGTCGCACTATAGAGGACTCGAATCCCAATGCCAAGAGGCTAAACCCTTGCTAGGAGCAACTGAGCAAGGTTATAGCAATCTGTATTTGTATTGATGTGGATCAGCTGTATTGGTTTGTATTGGTCCAATATAGGCTGTTAGCGTCACGTTTTTTAAAATGGCCATTACATCTATGTTAGGTACTCGCACATAACAGATCATCATGTTTCCACAGCCGTTGTCTTCAACGCTTTAGGGTTTTTGCCAGAAGGCAGGTAGCATTTTCTTGATGGCTTTTATTCTATTCTAGGTAGCTCTCTCCATGACTCGAACCTGTGGTGTCTGGCTCTGATACCAAATGTCAGGTACTTAGCCGATACTCCAAAAGCTCCAACACCCATACATTAGAGTGAGCTCCATTATGCACATAACATTGTATGGACTGAAAAATTTAAAAAAAAATCCAGAAATTTATATAAATAACCTGTGCGTAACAGTTGGCCAATACGGGCAATACAATACCGATATTTTAAATACTGGTGCTTGATACTATGACCGATATGGTCGTAACTTATAACAGCTAATCCAACTGATATATGCCCGATATTGTGACCAATACGGTCAACTGCTACATTATCGATACGATACGTACCTAAATCCATGGCTAGGAGGGGCTTTAGAGTATGGACCACCTGAATGCCCAGCAATACGCGAGCATTACCATATCACATTGAGCTTTTAACTGTCGGATTGGAATCCAATACAAAGCAATCACTAGCGTATAGTACACATAGAACTTGAAGCAACCATCAGAATTGACGTTGATGATATACACCTAATCCTCTCTCTCTCCCTCTTGAGAGCGACCACCATCGATCTGTCTTTATTCAACCATCGTCTCCCAGGGTCAGGGCCTCAGGGGGTCAGTCTGTCGTGGTCTCTGCTCAGGAGGAGTGAGGAGCTCCGACACCCAACCACCACGAATTAACTATCCATAAATTCCCTGTCCTTTTCCCCGCTTGCAATAAAATCCAAAATGACGCATTTCCCGGTATTGCTTCTACTCTGTTCTCTCTCCCTCTCGCTCTGCTCTGTAGCTTTCCCACCGAAACCTAACGCATATCTAACCATTAATCTGTCATTATTCATCCGTTTGCTTCCTTCCTTCCTTCATATTTATTCGACCATCCTCGGAGTCTTCTCAGTTCTTACTGATTCTCTGTAAAGCAACATCACCGGAAGTTGTTGAAATGCAGGAATTAAGACTGGAAAATTCGGCCATGACCTTCGACGAGGTCTCAATGGAGAGAAGCAAGAGCTTCGTCAAGGTTCTGCAGGTTAAACTCACGCACTACTTCGTTTTTGATCTGGTTTTCTTTCTTTATTAGTCTGTTCCTCATTTCTTTCTCCAGCAATGGAATTGTTTGTTTTCGTTTCGTTCACTTTAATATATTATATCTCTGTGATGCTTGGATTTTGTTCACACCCCTCTTCTGGTTTCGGAAGTCTCAGTAATTCTTTCCACCATAGTTTCGTCAGTTTTTTATTTCACATTTCAATTATTTGAGTACTAATGAAAGCATTGCAGAGTTGCTTTGTACTAGTGTATTAGTTTGGTGACTTACTTGTCCTCTTTAATTATCACACTTCACATCTGTTATGTTAAAGTTTGCACTTTTTTCTCAAACCTTCTGTTTGCATCGTTCTTCAAGATATCCCTTGCGACTGGCAATGGTTTGGTTGTGAGCTTAATTAATTTTTGCAATAGCACTATCTTCATATTCGTGACCAATTTGATTTGTCAATTTTGGTCACCCCTTTTGAGTTTTGAGCTGGGCCTCGTTGACTCGGTATCCGTTGGTTGAGTTGCTTTGGAAGCTTAGTTGTTGTGTATTTGTGCGAATCTCCACTCCAATGTCTTTTCTTTTTTTTTTTTGGTAATTTGTTTTATTGAAAGCAGAATGATACTTCTATCCTGGGTGGGGGGGGGGGGTGTAGGAGTGGGAGAAGAAACTAGAGTGGCAAACTCGCAAAAAATTTGAAACTAATTAAATGTGGACTTAGTTTCCTTTTTTACTCACTTGAAGGATAGTTTCTTGGCCGTTTGTTTGATGGGGAGGATGGGTTAGGAATGTTGTGGGACTGGGTCCAACAGTGTAGTGGGTTGGGGAACAGGGGTGGGATTTTTACTTTTCCCATGAACAGTTTGAAGTGGGTTGAGGTCACATTATCTGAAATTTCTCTATGCAATTTTCTGGGGATTTGGAAAGAGAGGAACTGGAGAATCATTGAAGGTAGGAGAAGGTTGTCCCAAAGACTGGTGAAAGATGTTTGGTTTATGTTAGTGGAGTAGGTGGTGGCTTTAAAAGAGTTTGAAGGAGTTCAGTCTAGTTATTTTGAGGATGACCTTTGTTCCATTCTTTTAAATGTAGTTTTTGTCAATTTTTTATATTGTATAGGTCATGCTTCCATACAGATTTGTATGGTTTTTTGATGTTTAATGAAAATTTCTCAGTTCTAGTTCATGAAACAAAATACTGAAATGACTGTAGTACCTTTAGCTTCAACCTGTATATATTAGAAAGATGTACCCTCAAACTTTTAAATAGATTTGATATCCTTACGTAGTTACATTAGTTCGTGCTATTTATGATTCTTCATACATCTCCCTAACATGCTCATGCTTTAGCTATCAAATTAGTTGTGTTATTTTTGGAATTTTGGCATGATGCTCTTGCTATTGGTTGTTTCAGGAACTGAAGACCTTACGGCCGCAACTTTATTCTGCCGCTGAATATTGCGAAAAATCTTATCTTCACAGTGAGCAAAAACAGATGTAAGAATACTTCTCATAGACTCATACTACTTGAATGTGAAGGATATATTATTCCCTTTCTTCAGGAGTCTAAGGAAAGGAAAATGATAATTTGGCCACATATGAAATCTTTAGGTGTCTGTCAACAGTTTCTAAGGCTGAGAAAGGGATCCATGCAGCTAATGAAAATGTTTCCAGATGAAAATTAACTAATATTTTACTACCTTAAAATGTTTCAAATGTTTCCCCAGATCGTAGCCAGGGATGAGGGAATCTGGGTAGGCTAGGACCTAATGCTAGCATTTCATCTCAAAATACATTTGAGAGCGCTTAATTAAAAGAATAATTTGGGTTTACTTTGTAGTTTGTATTGTAGCCTCAGAAATGGAAAAGGATTGTTGATATTGTAAAAAAAGAAAATCGAGTCAGTAGCAATGTGAAGTATCAATATGTACCAACCATATCTGTCTGATTACTTATTGGATTTGACTCTTTGCGATACAAAACCGAGCCTGTAGAAGGGAAAAATGAAAAGGAATATGTACAACCTGATGTGGGTCAATACAGGTCAATACATATAGTTATGTATCAAGACAAGGTGAAGTTTTACTTTATTTGACTTGATGTTTAGGGAGGTGGATCCTTAGCCAAAAACGATTTGTTGTAGAGATGGGAGCTATTTGGTTCATCTGGCTGAGAGATCTAAGCTGTGAGTTTGAATCTGGTTCTTGGTTACTGCTAGATCTGATTTCAGGAAATTGTTATTATTTTATTGCTTTGTTTTTGAGGCTGTTATTTGCTGCGTTTAAGAGGTCTAAGGGTTGGAATTTTAACTCTAAAATTTCAAGTGATTTGACTAATTGGTTGATTGGCTAGATCAATTGCTAAGTTGGCTTCCGTAACGAAGGTTGAAGACCATCCGAAACCATAGAAAGGAAAATTACAGAAAGGCGCCACTTTGGAAAAATATTGCTATAATTAGTCTAGTTTAGAAGTTTGTTACCAAAAGGTCCACAGGGGAAAGTTACTTACCGAAAGGCTCCTACTCTGAAAGTTCTTTACCAGAAGGTGCCCAATCTGTAATTTTATTACCAAAAATAACCCAAGGGTAAATTTTTTATGGATAGTATCTTCCTCGCACCATGAGACAACATGCCATTTTTTCCCCCTTTATATGGTAATAACCAAGATCCACAGCCAAAGCAAAGCTATGGACCCTTATCATAAACCCTTATTTTGGAACCTTTGCTTTTATACAATAGTATTAGACCAAGGGTTGACAGCTAAAGCTATGGAACCTAATTATAAAGCCCTATTTTGGGACCTTTCTTTCTAGTAACCAGAATTGATAACATACATTAGATTGTTATACTAGTCATTAATTTGATTCATCCCATAAGCTTATATAATTAATTTGATAATGCTTAATATATTTAAAATTATTAAAAAAATTATTAACTTTTTCCTGTTTCAAATACTTTATTGCTTCCTATCACTGAAGAAACAAATGGTAGGAGTGTATCTAAATGTACAGATTTGTAAGTAGTTAGCCCCCAAAACTTAGCACAGCAATGAGAAACCATTTGAAAGAAGGTAAGCATTATTTTTATTGCCTATTGATGGTGTATTACGCTTAAATACTCTAGTTTTGCATATATCCAAGCATATTCAGTGTCTTTCCAGTACATCTCCTAGACGTCGGCTGCCCGTTATGCTTTCCGATACCACTACTGATACTCGGTACCATGGGCAGTAGAGGCTAGCAGAAGTGTAGATTGGAGCAATACCTAATGGTCAATAGTAGGTATTGATAATTCATAAAAAGAATGGGTAAAAGATTTGCACAATGCCAGCTTAATTTTAAAATTGCATGTTGGCACCCCTCATGAGATTCGGATTACTGTAGCCTACCCCCCTGTAAAATGTCTCATATGCCCCTCTAATGTTTTCCCATAATGCCTCTCTTCCAAGGCATGAAATTGCACAATGTCCGTGTAGCAAACCCTCTCCCAAAAAGAATTAAAGGAAACAATAGGTAAAAGCCAATATGACATTGAAAGAATTATTAGGATACTTTATCAGCTGAGTATGTCAAATTAGATTTACCCATCTGGCTGCTATGTAGATAAATCAACTGTACAATTATCGAAGATGTAGTTGAACATTTTGAACAATCAGTTAAGAAAAAAAAAATACTGCTTTGAAACAAGATTTTATTTATTTCAGAAATGGGTTGGTAAACAAAGTCTATTCCCAATTTCACAAATGTAAATAAGGAGGATGAACTCACCTAACAAAAAATTTTAACATTTTAGACCAACTTATACTCTTTATGTTGGTTAAGCAAATCTTGTTCCGCTAATCTATTGTATTTGGATTGTTTGAGCTAGTTTTAGGTTATTGTAAGTTAAATTCCAAGCAATTACTATTTACAGAATTGTAAGTGCAGGTTCTGATAGTTTTGACTTTTGAGTTATAACCACTGGTTCAGAATCACGTCTCAGTACATACTCACACATGCATGGTAACTATGTAGCTGGGATCGTTGTGAATTTTTTCTAATTCTAATATTGATATGCATAATTTCATCAGGGTACTGGACAACCTGAAGGATTATGCAGTACGAGCTCTAGTAAATGCTGTTGATCACCTTGGCACTGTTGCATACAAGTTGAATGATATCTTTGAGCAACAAACATCTGATGTTTCAACCTTGGAGCGAAAACTTTCATGTCTGAATCAGGTAACATCTTTGCAATGCAATTGACTAAAGCAGTTGTTCTGTTAAATCAATCAATTAATCAAAGATGATTTGACTTCACATGTTCAAATTAGCAAATTCTTACTTGCCAAATTTACACGGATAAAGAAGGTCTCAAGCAGCAGCAGTTGTTGGCATTCATCCCAAGGCATCACAAGCATTATATTTTGCCAAGTATGTTCTAGAACTTTTATAGCCTTAATTTGCAAGTTATCGTTGGAGTAATGGAACAATAACTTGTTTTTTATGGCAACTCTATTCTAGAATCGGTCAACAAGAAAGTACAGTTTAGTCCACAGATACAGACAGATGCCAGGCAAAATCATATACTGGCAAGGCCTCGTATTCATCTTTCAGGTAGCTGGTTTTGTCAGTGGTGCAACAGCTAGATTTTTTTATACCCCCTAGGCACTAAATGAGCATATTGTCTTGATCTGTACTCTGTAGGTACCCCTGCATCAAAAACTCTTTCCTGGCATTTAGCCTCAGAAACAAAGTCTATCTTGACTGGGACTCAAAATGTGTTAACAGGGTGAGTTTATGGAACCCTCATTCATGTTCAATGGATTAATGGATAAAATATCAGATGCATAGGTTTTGAAGTACTTGATGAAGTTGCTCGTAGGGTATCTCTGAAATTCTTCTATGATGCAGCATTGAAGGTCCAAAAGCTACTGGGACAACTCCGGGAGTCTTCCAACTGCTGGGTATGTGTAGTTGGAGTACTCTTACACATGGTAGAATGTGGATAATCTTGTGTTTTGTCCAACTGTTTTACACCTGATTGTGCTCTTCAAGCTATTTTCTCCATTTTGAAGTATTAGTGTTATTCATTGGTTGATGTGAACTCTTATTCCTGTAGATGCTGATGTTGCTGTCTCATCAAAATCCTCAGCTGGTCATCTTCAGACAGCTAAGGGAGCTCCTGCTTCTAGTGCAGTTGTGCAAACATTTGGTGTAACACGCAGGGTAATGTTAAAATTGACAGAAAATAATGATCCATATGTGCCGTACATTTTTCAAAATGCATTACTCATTTCAAAATAAGGTGTTCGAAGGATCTATATTTTTGGCATATAGTGTTATTGGTTTATTTTTACTGTGCTGGCATGCCAGTGATGTGTCAAATCTTAACCATTTATTACGCTAGGAACCAGGCAAGAAATTGATTGGCTTATATCAGGCTGAAATTATCTTCCTAAAGAGGATTTACAGTATTTTGAGGGCACTGTTTGCCTTCTTAACAGGTTCTTCCAGTCTCTAAATGAGATTATATTATCAAGGGCATTTTTCAGCCTTCAAGTCCTTCACTTAATTTAATCCAACCCCTGCCACTGTTCTTACTTGTAGATAACAGAATAAGTAGCAGTGTGGATACTTCAAAGCAAAAGGAGAGCTTAGAGAGCTGAGCGAAGATTGAGCTGAATCTTCAAAATGTTAAAGAACCAAGCTCTATATTAATCTTTACAGAGTGAAAGCCAAATCAAGCTGGGCTAACCACAGCCTAGGGTGAGTCCTTAAAAGTATTAATGAGCTCAGCACCCAGGTTTATCATCAGTGCAAGTGAGACAGCCTAATCTTAGCTTGTTTAAATCCCTAGTTGTTTCTCTTGGGTTGCATTGAGAAATAAGTTATTCCTCATTTGCCTTGGTGGCCTCAAGTAGGTGGTTCGGTGAATCAGCAAGGCCTGTGACCTTCCAGATTTTACTAGATTCATTTTGTGAGTCCCACTTTCAAACCTTGGCTTTTGAGGAACCTCATCCTATTTGTTCCAAGAACAAACCTAGGAGGACCCTGGGGTCAGCTATCCAAAATACCACCTGCCCCAAAATGCAGTTGCTCCACATGTTATCCCTCTATTTCGTTGCCTTCTTTTCAGGAACTTCTGATTCCATCAAGTCCAATTCAATATGGGGGTCCTCTAGATGGCTGACACTGGGTCCCCTAGACATATATCTTGTTCCAATGACATCCCATACTATGATGCCTTATTGAGGAAAGAGCAGGAAGAGATGAAAGAGCCAACTTAGTAAATCAGTCCCTCTAGGGTTGAGAAATTATCGATAACAGGCACCACAGGCCTCCAAAATTAAGGAAGTGGTTTTCAAAAAGGTGTTTGGGAGGAGGATCAACTATACTATATAGTTACTTTGGAGTTCCTCTGTAAGTCAAGTTTACGATCTGTTTGAGGTTTTTGATGTACCTTTGACATCCGCCATTTAGAATATAATTTGGACACTGCCCTGTCTAAACAATGTGGAATGTCCTCAGACACCATGCTCGTTTGATTTCTGTAATCTATGTAAATTACTATTTATTTTTCATCCATCAGATGCATGCTAATTTGATAGCCCAATTTTATTATGGAAGTACATTTCCTAGACCACCAGTCAAGGAACATAATTTTCATGTATGATATTCTATTCCAATGTTACACCGCTTATTCTTTTATGTTACTTTCCAGCGAATTTTGTTTTATATATGACTTGGATTTGTCAAGGTCAGAATGTTTAATGTGGTTATGAATCTGTGTTTAGCACTGATGCACTGTGTCATGAAAAGGGGCTGTGTTAATGCTCATTGATTTGGATTTGCAATTGAAGTATGTTTGACTATTTATTATATGGATAATATCCTTGCAATAAACCGTTTTGAGGTATATTCGTGTTAGAATTGGGACATGTCCCTGTGACATTGATCTGAGGGACAATTTTTCTTTCTTCTGAGAGTTAGAATGACTAAATATCTCGATCCATGAAGTATCATATTGTTTCAATACAGGGCTTATTTAGGCTTTATCTCAAATATTTAATGGAGATTATAGCAATAACATTGATTATATGTTGGTGATTCTTGGAAACAAAATAAGGCATTTGGGTTATATTCATGTGATAATTCTGGTGCATCCAAATGACATGGGACTGAGGGATGGAATATCTAACTTTTTTCTGGGATTTAAATCAACATAAAACTGATCCATGAAGCTGGGTTTGTCTCAGGAGTCAGGACTTGTATTGTTCAAGCCTTTCTCTTTATATATTTTAGCAGAGTTTACAAGACTAATGTTGATTATATATTGGTCAGATTCGAAGACAAAGGGTTTTCACTCTCCAAATGAAAGCTCTGTGGCACTTATTTCTGTCTCAGGGGAGTGGGGGAGTCTGTAATATATGATTAGTCCATTGGCATGTAAAACTGATCCATGAAGCTGGGCTTGTCTCAGGAGTCAGGACTTGTATTGTTCAAGCCTTTCTCTTTATATATTTAAGCAGAGTTTACAAGACTAATGTTGATTATATATTGGTCAGATTCGAAGACAAAGGGTTTTCACTCTCCAAATGAAAGCTCTGTGGCACTTATTTCTGTCTCAGGGGAGTGGGGGAGTCTAATATATGATTAGTCCATTGGCATGGGAAATTTTTTAATTTAATGTTATAGTGATACCCTATATTGCATGTAAAAAATTCTTTCAAGCTAATTGAGATATGTTTCAGTAAATGCATCTGGTGAATGCATGAGCTAAGGTCCTGTTTCGATGAGCTATAGTCATGAAGTCTAGTTCCATTTTGTATTATTAAATGCTGCTTCATCAATTGCCTTTGTAAACTTCTACTGGATGGAGAGGAAACTTATCTTTCTTTTGGTTTGGGATCTCATCAGGATTCTTTGGAAGGATCCAAACAATTGGCACCATTCAAGTCCTTTGACAATGCAGGTAGGCGTGACATTGTACGTGCCCCTGCTCGCAACAAGAGCATTCTATCTGCATTCTTTGTCAAACACAAATCAATGAAGCTGTAGATCTGCAGTGCCTTGTGATATTGAAAGGAACAGTGGAATACTATCTGTCAACTTTGCTTTCAACTAATCAATAGGTGGTTTCAACCATCTCTCTATGAACATAATTAGTGGAGCATTTCATGAGTGGGCAAGTCTGAAGATCACAAAAATCAGATGATCCTCTACCCATGGTGATCTTGGTGGAATAAGCAAACAGCATTGAGGAAGTTCTGAATCCTGGCAGTTCAGGATTTTCCAACATAACCAGCTTCTGGGCAGATCTTCTAGATTGAATTGACCTAATAGATGAGATTTTTCCCTGTTTTTTTGTTCTCTCTCTCTCTGTTCTATCAAAATTGTTGTTCATTTGACTTCTGTTTATATTTATGATTCATGTATGCTGGTGGTTGTGATGAATTGAAGTGATAGTCAATAGCTAATTTTTATGTTGACTTGTTATAAGACAATTCGAACAGTTGTTTCTATACAACCCCCCCCCCCCTCTCTTTAAAAAAAAGGGTGCCGTTCTGATAACGGATACAGATGTGAATCAAATTTGGATTTTAGATCATTGTTTACATATTTGACTTGTGTAACCCGAACCTTCCTCCAAATGGATATGATTTTTTCTTAATCCATGTCCTTAAGTTGTCTTAACTCTTTTCTTTATTTTGAAGATAAGAACATGCCAAATTTTAAGAACCTTCAATATCATTAGCTATTCCGGATTATCCAAATCCAGATATCATCTGACTGGATATGGATACCCATAAAATGATAGATATGCAAATCAAATTCAGATTTTTGACTATCCTCCTTTACATCCCCATGCATTTGGGGTATTTCATTAATTAATTTTGTCAACCTTTAAGTATTCACCTAATAGTCCCTGGATTAGGCTGGATACCATACCTTCAATGGGTGATGTGGTCCCATGGCTTTTATCCAAGATATCGGTCATCGTCGATATAATTGACGCCGATATGTATTGATTGTATCTGGTTGTATCAATACCGATTCTAGTTCAAACAGTATTTTTCATCAAAAACGTATCATTATCCATAATATATGACCGATCCATACCGTTTTAGGTATTGGTAACGGTCATGGTCGATACCGATACACCCGATGAGGCTGAACCGACACTGATTCCTAAACCGTATGTGGTCAACTGCCAAAGGTTTTTCCTTTGTAACTTACTAGATTTTATTTTAGGAAAATGTTTCTGGACAGACATAGTGACTGGCCCGCCCCATGAAAGCGGAAATCCCATCCCAGAGATGCCACAGCGTGCTCGCGTGGCCCCTGCGCTCCTCCACAGAACTGTCATACCTTTTTTGGTTTTGGAGAGTTTCGGGGGGTTTTGAATCGTTTGATCTCATCGGAGAGGAGTTCAACTGGGAAGCGAAAGAAGCATAGGTGGAGAGATTTGAGATTGAAGTGTGAACCACTCACGCTTGGCGACATCCAAATACCGTTTTCCCGAATTGGAGCTTTTACTCGATTCTGAAAATCGCCTATATTAACAAAATACAGAGAAAGGTCAAGCTCGCTTCATAACAAATACTCAACTAGACTTCCTTTGCTGCACAGCAGAACGAGAGAAATCTTCCGGTCCATGTCAATTGCCTTTGTTCTTCTCTGATGCTGTGAGGTACTGAGGTGTTATTTACCTATTGTTTTGTGTACATTTCTCTGCAATTTTACGTACTTAGTGTTGAGTTCCAAGTGTTCTAAACCCTATATATGTTAGGTATCATTGTAGTCTAGAAATTTCTTTTGATGCAAATTTTTTTTTTCCCGCCGTAAGCTGTCACCTTTATATGCACCTCAGATCGATTGCTTCCAGAGTTCAATGTAAAAAGTCAAAGTTCTGTCCCTTGAGAGAACTTGATTGCTTTTTCCCCCCACTTCCTGTGATAAAAATCTTTTTCTTACAGCTTTTATATCAGTTAAAAGCTTAATAGTTGATTGCTGAGCTCTTATTTATACCTGTTTAATACCTTCCGAGAAAGATTATATGTTATGGAGCCCAGAGTATACATTACTGATATCTGAGCCCATATCGTTACCAGTTTAACACCTTCCAAGAAAAAGTTATTTTCAAATACCCAGCCAGACAGCAGTCCTGGAACTGATTTTTCAAATCCTTGCCATCATAATGACTCTTGCTGTTGAACTTCTTGGCTATCACAATGAGCTCTTGTTTTTACCCGAATAAGGCGTCATCCACCTGCCTGAGAGGTCTTTGTTTACCTTTTTGGAAGGCTGGATGCCAGACCATCACATGCTCATCATGCCGTAAGAAAATTATCTTTGCACTCTAAAATGCCAAAGGGGCTATTAGAAAGTTTAGTGCCTCTCTCCATTTTCTCTACAACAGGTTTGAAAATAGCTTACATCTATATTTGGGTTTCAGCAGGTGAGACGATAGGAGGAAGGCAGGTTGCCTATGTTGCAATCCAAATTGATTGCTAAAGCATTCTCCATCTTCCACTAAAAATATCCCTTTTGCTTAAATTTAACCACAAGCAGGATATTGCCTATTTTACTTGTAACACCTAAAGACAATTAGACAACTGTCATGCTTTATTTGAAAAAAAAAAAATGGAAATTGGTTGCAGCCTTGTCCTGCTAGGAGGTTCAAACTCAACTCAACTCAACCTCATCTCAACTAAATGGGGTTTGGCTACATGAATCCTTTTTCTCTAATCAACTCTGTTCAATGCCATACTTTTTATTAATCCTAAGCTCCTGGAGTCATTTTAGGTCTGCCCTAGATTCCATAACTCCTCAATCTGAATCAAGTCATCCCTCCGTACTGGTGCATTCAAAGGCCTTTGTTGCACATGTCCATGCCACCTTAAGCGACTTTCTCTCAACTTATCATATATCGAAGTTACTCAAAATTAGCTCTAATTTGTTCATTCTTTATTTTATATTTTCTAGTTTTACACTTTTACCATTTATCCACCTCAACATCCTCATTTCAGCAACACTGACTTTGTATATTTGTTGTTTTTTAACTGCCAAACATTCAAGTTCATACATCATTGCTGGTCGTATAATTGTCCGAAACAAAAAGAAAAGATAATGGTTCTCAATACCCTATATCCCTTAAGAGTTCCCAGCTGAGGATCCATTAATCCATATGATAGGAGCATTCTGTTGCCATACTTCCATTCAGTCACACTTTTTCTTCTCATGCTCCACTCTATACTAATTTATGGTAGTTGTGAACTTTCCCCCATGTCTATTCTACTGAAAATGCTTTGCTCCTTCATGAGAATCTAACACTCATTTGCCCCATAACTCTGTCCAAAATCTAGCTGCTATAAGTTCCCTTGGATTTTGGGAATCAGTATTTTCAAGCTTCCAGTAAGTCATCCAGAAAGAACCTAGGTATTTATTTTATGAAGACTGATGGGGATGCCGTGTTTCCAATACTAAAATCTTTGGGACAAAGAATTGTTGAGTTGAGTCGCTGATATAATTCTTTATTCTCTGAAGTAAAGATTGTTTTTAGAGAGGGAAAAAAATAAGAATAAAAAAGGAAAAAAGGCCTTACTGCATTACAATGTTTTCATTTCAAGGTATAGAATCTTTTCATATCTATAGAAACGGATTGTGACACATATTGACATTTTAAATGTGCAGATCATTATTTGTTTAAAAGGATTTTTTTCCTGTATGACCCACAGAGGAAGGCCTTCCTTTATGGCCCAAATATCTGCCATGTGGCAAATCAGGAGAGGATAGGGCACAGGGTCCCCTGCTCACATTTCAAGTTAAAATTTTTTTTTTTTTTCCAAAGTAGTTGAAAATAAATGAACCACTGAAAGTATGAGGTAAATGCAATAGATTTTTTTTTTTTTTTTTTTGAGGGGGGGGGGGGGGAAGGGGATATGTTTGAATCTCACTCCGAAAGTTGACTAGTAGCCAATCCAGCTCTATCTATGAAAATTACCATATTACCCTTCTATGCCTTCTATGTGACACAACTAGGTGGGCAATGAAGAAAAGGCTTCCACTGACCACCAAATAATCTTTTGGCATAGGTTATGGCTTAATGCATTCCATTATGCCTGAATGGATATGGTAGATGGAAAAGAAGAAAAGGTAGGTATTGCTAGTTATTCTTATAGTTAAAGATTCTGTAGGTGTCTTTCTCATAACAATATCAAATTGTGGATTGTACAATTGAAGACATGTGCCATTGGTTTTCATGGCTCACAGTTCAAGATGGAGAACATGCAATATGCAGAGGAGCTCGTGAGGGAGTTTCTTGTCTTCAGAGGGTTTACAAGTACTTTGCAATCTTTAGAATCTGAATTATCCACTGATATTGGCAAAGGCTTTCAAGTGGATAAGATTCTAGAGTTAATTTTCTCAGTATATGTGCCCAAATTCCAGGCTGAAAGATTAGTTAGTCTGCTGAATTTTTTCAAGCAATGTTTTTCATCCACTGACATGGTTCTTTTCACCACGTTATCAAAGTTGGAGGTCTCAATTCTACATTACTATATTGTCCATTCTATACAGTCTGGAAGGAAAGACAAACTCATAGAATTTCTTGGGACATATGGCAATGATTTACTACAAAGCAGCCAGGATTGGACGCCATGGTTTGGTTGGTCCTCTGTTCCATCCTTCTGTTTTTCTTTGCCTTGTCTTTCTGTTCTGATCCCTTGAATGTAGTTGCTTTCCTCAATTTATATGTGGATTTGCATGCAGCTATTCCATATCTAAAGAACCCGAGTTTGGATCCTCAATTTCGTGTTTACTTTTCCAGAGAGTGGTTCGATGCCTTACATCTATCATTCAGAAATTTCTTGAGCGAGATCTTCAATGGTTCTCATATCCTTTGGCAGATATTTCTGTTTTAGTTTTTCTTAGTATTCTTTTAAGTGTGCTGGTTTCAATTTAAATTATTTCAATAAAATAATACATGTGAGGAGGCGCAGTGTACGCCATAGGCTCAGAGAGCCTTTTTCCTAATAAAAATTACACATAATGAACTTTAGATTTATTAATTTTGTACTTTATCTGAGGACATCAATCGTAGCCTTCTATTGATACGTTCTATCGATATGGTTTCGTTTCCTCAATTGTGGAGGATTAGACTATTGGATTAATCATTCTCTATTCTATTACGCTTATCCATCATAAAGATGTTTTTAAAAGAAGGGATGTTAATAAAGAAGAATTCTTATGTTTACTGGTTTTCATGATAAGTTCTATTTTCCTGGACCAGAGTATAAATTAAGTTATTTAAAATGGTTTACTCCACCAGTCTAAGTAGCATGTGATCTCTCTCTCTCTCTCAAAATGATTGCATATAAGATTCCCAGAACACTTCCTTGACCAATCCACGCATCCCTGCCCTATTAAAGACCAGTACAGAGAAGAATACAATCAAGCGTCTAGAGAAAGACATTAGACAACTCAATGATAAGTTGTCACAGCTTCAGGCTCTATTAGAGGAAAAGGAGGTTCATCTATGCCTGCTAAAAGGGTAAAGATTGTTTTAAAACAGGGTTTGTTTCCAGAGTATTACTTGGTGCAATTATCTGATTATAAACAGTTGTTGCTTCTCCAAAAAGTATGGTTTCATCAACGATGGAAAGAGGCAGGACCCAAAATGATTTCTCTCCACATACAGTATCTGAGACTCCAGTTAAGGGTGCAAATAAAGCTAATTCTCCATCTGCGGGTCTTGATGAACATGAAGATACTTTTGCAACTGAACAACTGGGAGAAACTGAAGCTGGGGTTCAGGATTGGGATGTTACTAGCCCTGCTACATTATCATCAGGACTGGCTCTATCCAAGCAAGAACATGATGCAAGTTCTACAAAGCTTCCTGTTGGAGATGGTGGAACTGAGGATGATCTTCAAATGTTTCAAGGCGGCCTTTATACAGGTTGTTACTATTTCTTATACTCTCCACCTGATCCCTATGCATAAGAGGTCAGTTTGATCGCAGTGGTTGGGGGGGGGGGTAACTAAAGGCAACAAGGAAAGTATTTCTTTTCTTAGACTTGATTATTTAGATTTTTTTTTTTTCATTTTATTGGTTTCTTTTTTCCCCCCAAAGGACAAAGAACACAGATATCATCTTCATGTTCTTGACAATCTGTTTGAAATTTCCCGTCCACTTTTGGTTCATCAAATGAAAACATTTTATTTTTCTTACCTACCCAAAATGAGCATGCTTGTTAACTGTTGGGCATGATGCCACAGAAAAGGGTGGAGAAGTGCATATAGATGAAGAATTTTCGGAAGTGAAAGTAGAGTTCCAGGTAACATTCTTAATGTAGTATAATTCAAAATTTCTTTCCATATTCTAGTAACCTGTCAAATTTATATGTATGCATTTGGTGTCTTTCTTGTCATAAATCATGTTTCCCTCAAGTTCATGCAATTTACTTTGTTTCCAGTTTGACAAATAGCTTTCTAAGTACCTTCTATTACAGGAAACATTCTTAGGCCACACCAGTCCAATTAGTAGGTGCCGTTTCTCTGCCTCCGGGAACAATGTTGCAAGTGCTTCTGTGGATGGCACAGTCAGGTGCCCATTGTATTTTATTAGTGCATATTTGTTCACTCATTTATTGCACTTAGCCTAGTTATCATTTCAATTGATCTTACAATCTTAGCCAATCTACTTTTGTAGGACCACTGATCATGGGTTTATTTGCTTTCCAAAATTGACAAAAGAATTTGATGGCTAACTTATGTGAATGGTCATCTGACTGTGTCTTGTTAAAGAAGTCATAGTTCTCCCACTTGATTAAATATTGAAGGCGGTTCACAAACTCATTTTGCACATTACATGTTTCAATGAAGGATATGGACGTATGACTCTTCAACCTCAACATCAAGAAATGCAACTATATGTTGCGGGGCAGAGATTATGTCACTTGACTGGGAGTGCAAATCTGACCGCTTGGTATGTTAAATGGAATTTGTTGTAAATTGTGCTTAACTGATGGTTGGTTTTATTTATAGATGGTTCTTCGGCAGTTACAGAGCTTAGAAATTCATTTTTCCACTTTCATCTTTCTTCTTGACAATAGTTGCTCATAGGCACAGCTGATGGGGGCATTAAAGCATGGAATGTTGATGCAAAAAGAGTTGTCTGCGATCTCAACACAACTGCAAGCTACCCGAGGTCCTCATTGAACTTTATCTCCCATCCCATTCTTCCTTTAAACTTGGTATTTACATATTTTTTGGTAGTGTAGAGTCTTGGATCTGAAGTGCAGCCCCGTGGAACCAATTTTTGTCTCTGTGGCAGCCTCTAGAGGGTACTTCCTTTGCATCCAAACTTGTCATTCAAAAACATTTGAACTACTGGAGTTGTGCTTGGAGGATTTGCTAATTCCATCTTGATTTATTTCTTACTGTAGTGAAGATTGGTAATTGACTAGTCTGATTACCATAGTTGCTACCTAGTACCTACTATCTATAATGGAGGTTTAGGACTGTGATGCTAATTTGGTTTTCTTCATTACTCTATAATGGGAGTGACCATGGAGGTCTCTCAGGTAAAAACAAGTCAATCTCATACATCAAAGCCATTACAAACAGAAATTGATCACGTGTCAATTAATAGTTATTACTCTATAATTTATGCAGTAAACCAGGATATACTAAATTAATTGAAATTGGATCATGGAATTAACAAGGAATTAGCATGTATTACACATAACAAGGAATTAAAAAATCTTAACAGGCTGATGATTTGGCAAGGAGAACTGCTACTATGAGGTAAAAGAATGCTTGACTGCATTGATCCGATTATTTTGTAGTTATAGATGGTAGTCAAAATTAGGTAATCGTGATAAGTTGTGCACAGATAACTCTTGCCTATCTTTCTTTTCCTTATTTCCTTTTTTTTTTGGGTTGGAAGAGATTCAAATGATTACATTGTCCTTGCAGGCATGGCTCAAGTTTTATTGACCAAATGGGGTTTGCTTCGTTGACTGTTTGGAACATGAAGACGTGGAAGCCTATGGTTTGCATTTGCTTGTTCAAGAACTTCATATTTTGGTGGTTCCTTCTGAGTTTCTACTGCTAATCTCTATGAAAAATTTCTTTTCGTGAAGACAGTCCTTCCTCTTGGTAATGATCCACCAGCAATTACGTCTGTTTGCTTTAATCACAATGGGAAGATTTTAGCTGCCTCTGCAACTGATGGAATGATTCACATGTTTGGTATCCTTCAGTTTAGTCTGATGGTGAATTCATTTGGGTCCCTATATGATCCAGTCTCCACTTACCTGTACATAGATATACTTTGATTTTTGTTTATGTATCTGTCATCCTTAATAAGTAAAAGACATGTCAGCCGGCTTACAAATTACAGGCTGGCCTGCCCATGATTCTGCTCTAAGCTCTGTTCTGTTTGGTCCTGATGAGACGAGCATTTTCAGCTTGGCTTCTGATGGAAAAGTGAGTACCATTTACAATTTTTTAGGGTTTTACCAATATATAGTGCAATACCACTTAGTATTGTTCTCTAATCAGCATGTATTTGGGTTAGGTATGTTGCTCCTAGATGGTCCTTTCCTGATATACAATGAATGTGGAGAAGTTAACTTCCAAGTGTTTGCTTGTAGATATTTGAATGGAGCTTGCATAACCAGGGTCAAATTCTTTGGTCTGGAGATTGCAGCAGGTGTGCCCACTACTTGGCTGTCTTTGAACCATGACTTTGTTTTCCCATTTCTAGAATTAAGAGGATTGTTAACATTGTTATGACAGTAATGTCTTATTGGCTCAGAAGCATTCTACAACCACTATAACTTGCCACAACCGTGCAGACCAGTGTCATGCATGGACATCGGGTGTAAAACAGTGACATGTGCAGACCAGGTTGCATCAATATTGGTTAAATGATAGAGAGAAAACAGTTTTATGTTCATGGTGCATTGAACATTTTGCCTGCCTAACACATTTGTACTGTTGATATATCATTACCTCCATTTGTATTTTTCTCGTGAGCTTTTCTTACACGTGTTTACCTGAACTACTCTTTTAGTTGTAGTATTTAAAACTTGCAGTGCTTATGTAACACTATTTCACTTGTAATTCATTATCCGTTCTTCTGAAAGGATCTTAAGCATTTGTGATTCCTGTTTTGTAGGTTCTTCAACCTCGAGAGTGCAGAATTCTGCAGGCATGAAATGGCATTAGACGCGAATGGAAAGAGACTATTGGTAACTTCAAATTCAGTTAGATCACCTATATATCAGGTGAACCCCCAATGAATTACTTCTTTGTCATCTTTCTTGCTACTTTTGGGACAATGGGGTTGGGCCTGGGATTCATGGAGCTTGCACACCATATTGTACAGTTGGCACACTGACAAAGTTGGCTGTAGACGCATTATCCTGACCATCGAATTGGCAGTCATGGATTGACCATTGACCATAACCCTTGCAAATGGTGGTCTCGTCCTTAGTATTAGAGAGTTCTCATGAGATCGAATTCGATGATTCAGGTTCAAGGTCATCATACAAGAGGTTTGAGAACACTTCCACACTCAGCAGCTATAACAACAGTTGATTGGCACCCAACCTTGCCTATCTACTTGACTGGATCAGCTGATCACTCAGTCCGAGTCACATCCATTTGCTGAGGTTTCTTTTGTTAATTCTTTTCCCCCCATTTTATGGGTTCTTCTTTATTCATTATGCCCTTCATTTATTTATTGTTTATTTTGGTGGATGGAATGTGATTTAACTCAGGTTTATATAACATTGTCAAAACGGGCCCAATCTGCTCTACTAACACTAAGAGTGCCGCAAAAAAAAAAAAAAAAACTTACAAATTATTTGACACCTTAAGGGGTGTTAAACTGTTAATAAGAAAATCCATTTATTAATTATTTATTTTGGTTGAGAGTATGGGATTTAACTTGAGTCCGGATCAGTTCCTTGTACAAGGAGCAATTATTCTCATTGTACGATGATACGCTGACATGTGGTAAAGCCGTAACCGGCTACCTTCTCTTTAAATTTTATTGGTTATGAATTTCTTTATTTGACCCTATCCATCTTTTTCTCTCTCCCTTTTCTTTATTTGATTATTTCCCTCTTCATTTTTTTGGGTAACAAGCTTTATTATCTATACCACGGGAAAAAACAACCCCATAGGCATCAGAAAACAGAAAGGAACAAAGAAACAAAGGAGGGATATAATCCCAAAACAAATCACACTAGTTCTTAGCTCCAACAGTAGCAAGGACATTCGGACAAAAATTTCCTTCCCGTAAAGTATGAGAGAACTCCACGAAGTCAAAACAAGGCCATAGAGCAATACAGTCTTCTATGGTGTATCTTATTCTCCATGGAATATTTGATGTAGAGCCTTCCAGAATGGATACAATAAGGAGGTTCTCACTCTCAATACAAATACATTGTAGTCCCTTGTTCCGCGCACTAAGAAGTGCATGCCGAATTGCTAGAGCCTCAACAGTGCAAGCAAAATTCTCCTTGGTTTCCTTGGCAAAACAGAGGAGGAATCTACCAAAGCAATCTCTTCCTACACCTCCAATTCCGGATCTACTAGGGTTTCCTTGACTTGCCCCATCCACGTTGATCTTAACCACCTAATCGTCTAGAGGAATCTAGACAATCGATTTTTGCACCCGAGTATGGACAGAAGTCTTATGATTGAATTCTTCCATAAAAGGGTTAACTTTATGGAATATAGAACTAGGAGAAGAGGAGGAATGATCGGACGTAAAGGAGAGGTAGGCAGTCCAAATATACCACAGAGTACTAAAAATCATAGACAAGCTTGAATTAGATGATGAACTCGTGCTTAGAAGATCCACGACCTGAAATAAGTTCTCCTTGATATCAATCCATCCTTCAACAGGATTAGGATGAATAAGGGCCCAAATGGATTGAGAGAAATGACAAGAGAGAAACAAATGATTAGGATTCAAATCTTGAGCTCCGCATCTTTGATAGTGCGACGGTAAATGTGCTTGTCTTTTGTTAAGAAAATCAATAGTAGGCAATCTACCATGGAACAGTTTCCAAGCAAAGAACAACGCTTTTGGAACAGTTTGAACATGCCACATCTTCAACCAAACCTTATTTTGGGGTCGTAGGCCATCCTCAATAGCCAGTCTATATGCCGAAGAAACAAAGAATGAACCACTAGAAGTATGAAGCCATATAAATCTGTCAAGTTTAGGGATTATAGGAATAGGAATAGAGAGAATGCTAATCGCAATACCTAGAGGCCACCATCGTAAAATAAGATCATCCTTCCACCTGTGATTAGTATGATCAATCAATTGGTAAAGAAGAGTTGGAGCATGACGGTGAATAGGAAAAGGTGCACTCCCCGGTTAGTGATTAAGAATCCAGAAATCAGACCAAGGGTTTATGCTCAATCCATCATCCACTTGAATAAACAAACCCTGATGTAGAAGAGATCAAGCTCGGATAATAGACTTCCAACCCCATGAAGCTGTGGCTGAAGTTGTTGCATGTCCCTTCAACTGATTTCTTTCCCAAGAAGGAATTCTGGGGAATGAGAAGCTCCCACGCCTTTTTTTGCTAACAAAGCTAAATTCATAGGCTCAGAGCGTTTCAAATTTAATGTAGTGAATACAAATTGAAACAACACACTCTTAAAAGAAGATATGATTCAATGACAAATGTTCCTATGGCTGACTTGTTTGTCGTTATTTTACCTCTAGGAGTTTTTTTTGGACATTATTGCATTTATCTCAAATAATTAGGTCATTGAAATGATTGCCTTATTAGAGTATGATAATTTTTTGTGTTTCCATCCTCTGAAGGATAGACCACAGAGGAATTTCCTTCTATTTGAAAGTGTTGTGAAGCATTTTAGAAGGTTTGAATGGGATTTCTAGCCTTTAAGGAGCATTACAGTTGCCTTATTAGCGTGTGACCTCTGCTCCTTTTGTCGTCGATTCACCGTACCATCTAATTCCAATTCCTCGTCTCGTTCACAGCAAACTCATTTCACTCGCAATCCCTGCCCGCAGCATCCTCACCCCAGTTGTGAACCCCAAAACCCTACCCTCTTTCAGTGAGTCCTCCTCCCATGAGTCCCATTGCCTATGCCTCCTCTGCAATTCACTTCGGATCCTTCGCTTGCCGTGCCACTATCTCGATTTCCATGGTGTTCTTATACCTGCAATTCATTTTCCCCAATCGATTTTGGGGAAGATGAGTTGCAGGTTTATTTTTTTATCTTTTTTTACTTGTAAGGGTAATTCTGTTAATTCACAGCATATTTGTTGATAGTCACGGACTGATGGAATGGGTGTATTTGTTAATGTTTGTAAACCTTTCGGAGATACAGAATTATTCAAAATTGGGAGGTACAATTAACAGTGAATCTTTTTTTAACAACATAAAGAAGGGTATAAAATGATCATCCTACCACACATGAAAGGCAGAAATCCCACCGTCTCACTCTTGTTGATGCCTCTGCGCACAAACCCATTAGGCCCGGCACTTGAACAGGGGCTACGCTTCCTTCAGGAACCCTCTCCCTTCTTTTTTTATAGGCGCATGTCAAACCGCGCTCGGGGAAATTTATCCAATAAGGAGAGAGAGAGAGAGAGAGGATACGAAACCCGGGAGAGTGACGGTTAGAGCCCTGTAGAACGAGCATTAATGTTTTTGCAACGGCTAACACACACACACAGCACAGGATACTCTCACTCTGTATTAGGTCTCCCTTGTCTCTCGCTGTCTGGCATCGAAGAATCGGATCTGTAAAACGAAAAAGCAGTATCAGGTTCAGATTCTGGAAGCATTGCTCATTTTCGCCCTCGCATCCAATCGTAGGAGCTTGGGAAAAAAGAAATCTGAAATCCAAGTGAGCCATCTTTTCTCGGACTCTTTCGTTCCTGACTCCGATCTCTGATTCTAGGTTTGTTTTGTTTTACATTTTTCGAGATTTCACATTTATTAGCTTCGAATTCTACGTCTCTTTGAAGATCAGAGATTAGAGTGAACCGTGGACGTGAATCTGTTTGCGTGCAATGCGATTTACTGTTCCGAGAGATTCTTCGAATGCTTGATTATTGTCGTTCTCGGTTTCCTGCTTTTTGGAGTTCTGAACGGCTAGTCTGAGATCCTGCCAGAAATTTCATGGCTGAACTCTAGTCAATATGCCTCAAGAGTTGGAAATCAGTTCGTTTAACTGTTAAGGTATTACTACATTGGTTTTATTCATCCCAGCTTTCAACTGAGAAACGTTGCCAAACCCTAGAAATACAAAAATCTCGCTGTAGATCTGCTCTTAGAACTGGAGAAGTGTACGAATCGTTGATATTTTCTCTTAAAAACTGTACAGCTTCGGCGGAGTTAGAGCTTCTGATCATTTGTTTAGTTATATTAGCAGTGTTAAACGATGTCGGCGTTTCTTCATCAAAGACAACAGCAGCAGCTCTTGGAAAATCCCTATCCGATTTCACCTCGTTCTACAAGTGGTCACCAAAGATCTATCCATCCTTTCGGTCGTACTGGTCTGCTGGTTTTGTTGTCTCTTATGGTAGTTTTAGGAGTTCTTTTGCCATGGATGCATACGTCGGATGGTCTTTTTTCACGCAGTGAAGCTTCGATTTCAAAATGGCCGGATTATACGCTTGACGAAGCAGTGGCTTTCGTGGCAAAGAACGGAACCGTTATAGTCTGTGCCGTGAGTCAACCGTATCTTCCTTTTCTAAACAATTGGTTGATTAGCATCGCCAGGCAGAAGCATCAGGAGAAGGTCCTTGTCATTGCGGAGGATTATGCGACTCTTTACAAGGTGAATCAGAAGTGGCCTGGTCATGCCGTGCTGATACCCCCTGCACCCGATGCTCAGACTGCCCATAAATTTGGTTCTCAGGTATTCTTTTTCCTTTTTTTTTAGGTTATAGTAGTTTCCTGCCTCTCTGCTCGTAAGTTTGTTCTCAGTTTCCAACCTATGTTATTTGTTTAATTATATTGTGGTTAATCTCTCTCTCTCTTTCTCTCTAACCTAACATTTGCGTTCACTTGCATGCCATGGTGAAATTGGAGGGCATCAAACCATAATGATTATTTTCAA
This sequence comes from Telopea speciosissima, assembly GCF_018873765.1. Lineage (NCBI taxonomy): Eukaryota > Viridiplantae > Streptophyta > Magnoliopsida > Proteales > Proteaceae > Telopea > Telopea speciosissima. Next base: position 81,521,449 of record NC_057916.1, on the reverse strand, counting down.
GTAGTGGAATAGATTTTTTATGAGGTTTTGTATCAGCTCTGCCACTAGGACACTGCATCACAGTGGAGAGCAGGGCCCTGGTAATCTTGTAGATTTAGTTACTTCTCAGAGGGAAAGAGGGAATCCTGATTTAGACCCACTGCTAGTGCAATGTGGTGGCCTCGAAAAGGGCTGAATGCTGTCAATAGCTGAACTGCTGATCTGAAACCTTATGATTGTCAAGGATGAGGGGTAGTTTTCTCCTTTCCAATGATCTGGTTGAAGTCAACAAAATTATCCTTTTAAATGTTGGCAGGATATATCACTTTTACTGTTTAAGTTTCCTACTTTATTGTTCTAGTTTAGCTGTTGCTGAATGATTTAGATTTCTGTACAATGTAGATTCGCCATATTTTTTATATTTTTCTCGATTTATTTCATTTGACAGTGATTCTTCAATTTGATATTTTTCTTGATTATTTCAATTTGACAGGGATTCTTCAATTTTACATCTCGCAGACCTCGCCACCTGCTGCAGATTTTGGAGCTTGGGTATAATGTTATGTACAATGATGTTGATATGGTCTGGTTGGCAGATCCATTTCCCTATCTCCAAGGGTATCATGATGTTTATTTCACTGATGACATGGCTGCAGTACGTATTCCCACATTACATCTAAGATTTAACTTGTTCTAATTGTCAGCTATCCAAAAGGGAGGGGGGGAAGAGAAAAGTGTTAAAAGTAATGCAATTAAGAACAAGGAACACCGATCTAGAGAACCCCCAATTTTTGTACTTTCTTGCTTGCACAATCGGTTGCTCAACTTCATTCTTGGGCAAAGTGATTGGTGCACGGAGTAGAGTGGAAAAGCCTTTCGAATTAAATGGTAGCCAATTTGTGTTTTTCCATCTTTTTTTTGGAGGGGGTGTTGGAAAAAGAAGAGTTAAATTGTGGACAATTATTGAAGTATTTCACAAGATAGTAAATTTTGTAAATATAATGATATGAACCAAGACTAAGCTGTGGGTTGGGTTATGTATGTGTAGGTTCAATGGGTTTTCTTTGTAATGGGCCTCTTTAAGGGCCTATAATATGAATAGAGGCTAGGCATACATGGTTAGTTAAGTAAGTGTCTTTATTTTAGTTTATGTTACCTTATTAGTTAAGGATTGGGTTAAGCATTTCCTTTTTAGTGTTGTAGTCTCTTTTTGAGTCTTCTATATAAGTTTGTAAGGGGATCTAGTCTTCTACACAAATTGTGATTAATGAGATTTTTGGCTTGAGCCCTTTTTTTTTTTTTTTGCTGCTGAGAGACTTAGTGAATAGTGAGAAACTCTAGGATTCGAGAGATTCTGATCTAGGCCTATTGGTGGGAAATCAAATGTCATATCCTATTCTATATTTTCTGTTTTCTTCTCTCAAGTTAGTGTTCTTTCTCCTATCGTTATTGGTGTTTCCTGAGATTGATTTAACTTGGGTTTGGAAGGATTAATCATCATTCTTTATTGCTGTCCATATACTGTTGATGTTGGGAGTTAAATCACAGAAAGAGATAACCAAATAGAGGCTGGCGGCAGCCCTGTTCTGGGCTTGTTTTGTTACTATTGATATTGGCTGTTAAGGGAGTTCTAACCGGCAGATTATCCCCATGACCCATCTTTTGGGGCATTCAAGTACTGTTCTAGAGTGGCCCTCAACCTGGTTATGAACCTGATCAGAACCTCTGATATGGAAATCCAATAAATCTCATATTCTGTCCAACTTAATTTTTCAGATTTGGTTCTTTTAATTAATCTCAATTTGACTGTTTGATTGTCAATATCTTTTGGGAATCTGTTCTACTATTGGGATACTACAGTCCAACAGAATTTAGTATCCAATTGAGTTGTTGATGCATTGTTATTTGAGTTCTAGCTTTTAGGGACCTTACTTGCTAGTTCTGGAAACTTCTACAGTTTACAATCTAACCGTTAGTAACATCATACTATTTTGGGTTGGGTTATAATATGCGTTTGTGTACATTGGTCGAAATATGTCCATCAGAAAAGGTTGATTTTTACCTTATCGTTGACCAAAATTATGTGTTAGGGTTTGCTTGAGGTCCTGATAAAAGGGGTGAGTAATCTGAACGTAGGTTTCATCCTACTTACTCCTCATCAATTTGGTACCAGAGGCCAAAGCTATGGCTACTCTTAAGTTCTAACCCTACAGAGTCTATAAATGATCAGATTTCTATGTACCAACTTGCTGACATGATTAAGAAAATGTCTGATCGAATGGTATCCATGGAGCAACGTCTGGATACAGTGTCACAACGTGTTGATACACTGTCCCCACCTTAGTCCACTCTAGAGGGATCATAGAGGTGAGCATTATCCGGCACCAGTTACATCACAGAACACTAACCGATACCAGGGAAGGTTGCCACAGAAAAACAATGTTTTTAACTGAACCAGAAAACAGCTGGAATTCTAATCAAATCAACACAAGCATGTATCCAGAAATTACAAGAGGTAGAGGAGAAGAGAGCACTGTTCATCCTGGGTTAGACCTTTTAAACTCTAGGAGAGAACCCTTCTGAACTGTAAATAACAACCCTTCCATTATATTGATGTTGAACCGATTGCAAGCTTATTTATAGCTGACAGTCAGGTATTGGACACAATCCTACTCTTACTAGACGTATGAGGAATCACTTATTAAATAAAATAGCAGGTTTTAATCCTACTTTCACTTCTTAAATTAAATCTTAGTTTGGCTCAAACTAAACCAACCATAACTAGGACTGGAATTAACCCCCTAATCTAAATGTCATCGAATTGTAAACAAACTCAGTTTTAAAGCCTATTCTGACTAGGAATTGGGGGAGGGGCAGCTAGACTTAGATTATCCATGTTTCTCAGAATAGACTTACTAAAAATAGTAGACCTTATTTACTGTAAATAGCAATTTTTGACTTGCAAAAACTAGTACAATTCAGAATTCCTATTCTTCACATGTAATGTTTCATCCCTTTGGAGACACGCAGTCACTCTCTTCTTCATGCTAGAGAAGTGTAAGAGCCATATTAGTACAGAAATTCCAAATCAACCTTTTATAGAAGGTAATCAAGCCATGGCAACTCTTGATGAACTGTAGGAATAACCGAATAAGTCATCCTAAAAGAGCCTTGCTTTTCTTAATCTGCTCTAGCAAAATGAGAAGACACCACCAAAATCTGGGAAATTAAAACCAGTATTCATGAAGTATAATTTCTGGGAAATGGCCGTTGAATAGGATTCAATAATGTTCTTGAACCAGATCAGAAAATCAAGCAGCAACTGCCATGTTTCACAGTACTTTGTTCATGTCTTTTCTATTAGTTACTTCACTGCACATCACCAAGGCAAGTCTTACTGATGCAGTTATACACATGTAGGGGCTATTTTTGTAATTTTATTGCAATTAGATATGTTAGCTGTTGTAGGAGTTAGTAGGAGATTGAATAAAGTTCCAAGTCTATTTTCAATTTCTGTTTTAGAATCCAATTAGGAGTCTTTTATTTCTTTATATACTGTGGTGTGTAACCTAAGATAGACAGTTGAATTTTGAATGAAGTTTATCGTGTTGCTGCCAAGAGCTGTGGACTCGTGGGTCCATAAGTTTATTTCTTCTTCCCTAATCTCCTCTTGTTTCAGGTGTGATCCGCCCCTATTCCCACCATTATTCGTTCTCCTTTAAGTTTCTGTTATGCAGATCACTTCCCTTATATTTCTTATGTAATTCTATCCTTCCGCCCTTTATTTCCATTCCATTTTGAACTATTTCAATTTATTGGCTGCTGCCCTGTTTACTACAGTGGTTTGGAATCCAATAGGAATCAATAGAACTCTTTTGTTTCAATTCTGTTTTAATTGAAACCTTAGAAGCTGAATCCATACCTGGGAGAACTCTCTTTACATTCATGTCTAGAGTTAGTTTGATGCCTTTGCATGTATTAAGGGTGTCCACAGTGAACCGAAACAAAAACCATTCATTTAAAGCCGGATCAAAAGGAAACTAATTGGTTTGGTTGTGAACCAGAAAACCGTCTGTTTCAAACCGACTAAAAATTGATAATCCAAATAGAAATCAAATCGAACCTTGATTGGACCAATCCAAAACCTTTATACCCATAAAACTCTTCACTTTTAAGAGTTTAGATTTCTGGTATGTTTATATGGTGTTAATTATAGTTTGTCTTTTAAGACATCCCACTGTTTTTGTAAATTTTATCTTCCTCAATGCTATTACAAAACTTATGGAACAGGATTCAAACCAAAATGAATAAAAATGGGATACCAAACTGAATGCAAACCAGATAGTCGAAACTGAATACAAACTGGATAACCAAAACCGGATACAAACTGAATACAACTATTTCATCATGAACCAAACTGATGAACACCCTTACCATGTATTACTGTGTTGGTATCACCACCCCATCCAAACAAAAAAGGGAGGGGGTGGAAGAATATGTCAAATAGCTCTTTCTAGGGTATGTGACTGATATTTGTTTCCCTTGGCAAAAATAGGTGAAACCCTTGAACCACTCTCATGGATTGCCAGCTCCTGGGAAAAAAGGGCGTACTTATATTTGCAGCTGTATGATTTTCCTGCACCCCACTAGTGGAGCCAAACAAATCATGAGGAAGTGGATTGAAGAACTTCAGGAACAGCCATGGTCAAAGACAAGAAAGTCCAATGATCAGCCCGCATTCAACTGGGCTTTAAATAAAACAGCTGGGCAGGTGTGTTTCTTCTCTTGTTGCCTGTCTTGCTCATATTTCATTCTGATCAAGTCTGTAACACTCTTGTGGGTCGATGCCAAAGATCGGGACTAACACTGTAAGCATGTTTTAAGATTCCTGTGGTTACACACAGATAGGGGTGTCAATCGGCCAGTTCATTCTGATAGAAATCAGTTTCTGTCCTGAACTGGGCCAAGCTGAATCCGAACAGGCAAGACTACTCTTGATTTCGGTCAGTTTGGTCCAGGTTTTATCAGTTTTCTTCACGGAGTCATATCGGTCTTGTACCGGTTTCGTAAATACATACATATATTTAAAAAATGCAATAAAAATTGAACCTTTTCTATTTCTTATCAATTTGGTTTCCAGTTTCTGCTTGTTTTGGAAAAACCCCAACCAAAGCTGAACTGGTATGCATTCAGTTCAGTGTGGTTCAGTCTGAACCAGCCAGCTTTGCTCGGCCCAACCAGTTTGGACTGGAATTTGATGTCCGAAAGCTCAGATGTGGGTTAGGCCCAGTCTCCATTCCAAGATTCCAAACAACCAGGAATTACTGGATTTATGTTAGATGATGTAGAGATACTTGGGCTTCTTGGGAATTGCATCCTCATTTTCATGCTTCAATTGTATAGTCAAAAAAAGCCTGGACCAACCAAAACTGGAAACCAAACTGAAACTAGAAAAACCGGATAAAACTGTTAAGAAATATTATAAAGAAAGCATGTTTTCCCTTTATTCTTAATATATATATGGGGCGCTGTTCTCTGTCCCGCAGTGCAAGCTGTGCCCAGGCACATGGGGATGGGCGCAATGACCACCCTGGCCCCCTGAGTGACAGGCCCATGTGCCTGAGCACAGCCTGCGCTGCGGCACAGAGAACATTATCCCTATATATATATACACCTGATGATGGACTGATAAGAGGTCAAACCTGATGAAAGTACGAACCCAAAACTGAAACCAAACTTTGTTTTGTGGGTTAAGTTACAGTTTGGACTGATACCATATCAAAACTGGTTCAGCCTGACCAAAACCAGACTGAGCCGATCAATTGACACCCCTAAATGATCCAAACAGAGCTTTGCATGAAAATGGATTATTTCCTTGCCTTGCCTTGGGTTCTGCTGATCTTAGAGAGTAAATTTGATAATCTACAGGTGGATCTGTATCTGCTACCTCAGGTAGCATTCCCATCGGGAGGATTGTATTTCAAGAACCAGACATGGGTCCAAGAAACCAACGGATTGCACGTCATTATTCACAATAATTACATCACAGGTTTTGAGAAGAAGATAAAGCGATTTCACGATTTTGGGCTTTGGCTAGTTGATGATCATTCTCTTGAGTCACCACTTGGCAAACTATGATGAGACATTGAGGCATCCATCTTTACAGGACCAAATTGTTCCGGGAGAAAAAAAAAAAGAAAACTATCGCCATTATTTTGAATTGCAGCTACCCCATTCATGGCAGGATCCAGAGGCATATAGTGATGGCGTGATGTACAATTGTCCCAAACATTGTCAGGATCTCATCCTCTGATTTTTTACGCTGTGAGAGAAATGCAATGGTTGATTAAGATTCAACAGATGCAAAGAATGTCTTCAACTTTAAATGTTGAGAAATTTTCCTTTGACGGAAGTTAATTCTGCGTTTTTGCATGACAGTTAGGGAGGGGGATTGAACCAGGAGATTGGTGAGCATGTGGTTATTTGCAGCTCATAGTTGAAGAAGACTACTGATGTAATTCAAATGAAACTCTAATTGGGTTGATCTCGATTGGATTATTTATTTTGAGACATCTCTTTCACTTTACATCTGTAAATTTAATGCTATGATTGGAAGAATGAAAGGAAGGGAACTAAAATTACTTTAAAAGAACCCTCCAACAATTGCAATGTGGCAGTTCAGGTAGGGTTGGAAATCTGTATACAAGAGGACCCAAAGATCCTATATTCACCTGAAGCTCAATCCAAGTTTACCAGGTGCAAAAGGAGGCATTGAATAAAAATAGGGACTACTGCAAAGTGCATGGGCATACATGGAATGGGAGCATATGTTAATATTAATCGCGATTTAAAAAATTTGATATGTAACTAATCCAAAACATTTCTTAAACAATTAGAATTGCCATATCACTAAAAACACAAGGTATGCTAATCTACTTCTAGAAGAGCATGTTAGAATAATTTTTTCCTTAAAATGAGTCCAATTTTTCTTAACGTGGTTATTGAAAAAACTTTATGGATTTTGTTCACCTCATTTTGGCATATGGCGAAGTCAGATAGGGTCTACCTATCATCCAATGGAGATAGTCAGCAATTTCAACTACAGCATCCTAGTAGGATTTTAATTCCAGAAGTGTGGCCTACACCAGCACTCCCATGTGTCTATCTCTCTCCTCAAAACAAGGGTGCTGAAGTATCTTTTCATATGGAAAAAAGAGAGGAAGACTCATGGGAGTGCTAGCATAGGCACACTCTCGGATAGAGAACTTTCTCCCTTATTTTATAAATATATATTTTTTTTTCACAGAGGTGGGGTGAGTGTGTGGTTGAACAGTAGATTGGAAGTATATCCAAGGTTTATTTGACTGATTGATGCTTTATTGTGTTCGTGTCCACACCATGGTTTGAGGAATCAGTATCAGATCTGATCGATTCTTATCAGTATTGATCCTCTTGGTGAAGACCGATATCAATCCCTGACTAATCCCATATCGGTGGATTGATACGAAGAGGGATAAAAATGGGAGGAAAAACTAAATTTTAAATGAAAACAAAGAGGATCAGAATGATACGATCGATCCGGATCAATTGATCCAAACTGATACAGTCGATTTGGATCGGTATCGGTCTCATTACTAAAACCCTGGTCCACATGTAGATATTTTAAGGAGAGAGAGAGAGAGACACACACACACACAGGGAGGGCGGGGCTTAAAAAGCGTAGCCCGGAAAAATCCCTCCCACTCAAAGAGCATAGTATTCATTTATTGAGATCAAGCTGACTGGCCCGCAAGCGCAACAGTAGAGGCACAACCAAAGAACAAAACAAAACCATTATATATATATATGAGAGAAAGTTCTTTGTCTGGGAATGTGGCCTACGCCAGCACTCCCATGAATCTATCTCTCCTCCCCATATGAAAAGACAGCTCTGCCCCCTTGTTTTAATGAGGAGAGAGATAGAAACATGGGACTGCTGACGTAGGCCACACTCCCGGACAGAAAACTTTCTCCCTATATATTTTCTCCTTTATACCTTTACATTTTCCATTGTCTCGTCTTCCTATGTCGCCCTGGAAGCCTTGATTAGTAGAGTACTACGCAAGAAGTGGAGAAACAGATCCCGTGAGAAATTTGAATGCAAACGCAGTCTCACTTGTCACCCATGTTTCAGACAAAGAAAAAGATCAAAACGTCATAATAGTGCTTCACAAGAAACATTGAATCGGTAGTTGACAATCAATAGTAATTGTAAGACAAGAAATGCAATTTCATAACAGAAAAGAGGCATAATAGGACTGGGAGTCAGCAGTATACGCATCAAATTTTTGAATGGCGACGCTTGTTAATCTTCTAGGGTATATAATATAAGTTCATCATTTAGAAAGAATTAAACTCTCTAAGCGAAAAAGAGATTACAGCACACAAAATCAACTGGTATCTAATCCATTAAAAACAAGAAGAGAGGAGTTATAAACGCCAAATTTTTACCTTTTGGAGCAAATGTGAATCGATTTAAAAGTTAAAACAGGAAAAGTTCGAGACAAATAAGGAGAGGAAAAAAAAAAACAAACAAAAAACAGAAGCTCGGTGTATAAACAGTGGTACTGAGAATAAGAAACAGAGGGGGACGGGGGAGATGCATGATCCAAATATCAGTAAATAGCTCTTCCAATAATTACTCGCTTGCAGTTTGCAATATCGAACTGAGTTTAAAATTATTCCAACTTATCGACTAATCAAGGATAACAAACAATAAAGAATTTCGGAGATCTACTTCATGCTATTCGTCAAAAGTTTATTAGCTCCAAAAATCAAAATGTTGAAGATCGATAGTGACGACGGACGGAAGTTGCAGTTACATAATAAACATCAAAGATCAGTTATTAGAATAAGCCACTTATGGTGGAAGGTGCAGGTGAAAACGTGGAGAGATTGGGGTTCGTGGAAGCCAAGAAGTTCCATAACAAGATCATGTTGGATCAATCAAGAAATTAGATAAAATAGTTCAACTACGTAGAAGAAATAACAATCAGAGATTCAGAACGAAGCAAAACCAGCTAAAAGCAATCAGATCCACTAGGATTCAAGAAATTTTTTGCAGAAATTTCACACAACACTAGGATCCGCGGTATATTTAAATTAAAAACGAGGAAAGGATTTAAAGGAAAAATCAGAAGCATAAAAAACAGAACAACGAAGACTATATTAACTAATAAATGCAGAGAATAAGGTATTGGAAGCAAGCTTATCTAATTGCGTTCGAACTCTCAGCAAAAGCAATTGAAGATCAGTCGAATATAGATTGGAGAGCTTCGAGATCAGATCACTCTGCATTCTCCCATGAATAAATTGAAAGAAAAAAAAAAAAAAAAGAGGAGCAGAGACTGGATTCACGAACAACTCAATAAACCTTTTAGTTTCAAAAACGACTAACGAAGAGCCGAGTCTGGATTTTATAGGAAAAGCTCCACGAACAACTCAAGACAGATGAGAAGAGGAATAGCTAATACCAATTCCGGCCTTGCCGACGATTCTATTTTAGTTCCCGCCAGACCGTTTCGGGGGAACTGTTTCAAATTTACCGAGCCGTAGGAAGGTTCTACCCTTGCCAAATAAATAATACCTGCCACGCAATCATTTTTCCAATTTTAACTCCTTGGGTAGTCACCACCAAACAGCCGTCTCTCTCTCTCTACGACTCTATCCATCCTAGATTTCACAAACACCTATAAGGTTTTAGTATAATTTCCAAAACAGCCTACGAATATCCTCTTGCACCTATTCTTTAGCTCTATGTCGAATGAATTCTCATTCCCCATGGCTGAAGGAAAACTCAGTCTTTTTTTTTGGGGGTAAACATCTATACACCACATGCATATATTGCCATTTCTCCTGTCAAACCAATGGCCACACTAAGTGAATGCCTCACGATTTGTATACAACGGAACTCGCATGGTTAGGGGGCAATTCAGATCATCTACGGCACAGCTTCCCGTAGCGGGTTATGCGGTGCAGACTGGGCCGCGCATGCAATGACCGCCTTACCCCCACTGGGGCAAGGCATTTAGGCAGGGGTAAGGCGGTCTTTGCGTGCACGGCTTAGTCTGTGCCGCTCAAGCCGCTACGGGCAGCACGCCGTAGAGGATCTGGATCCGTCAGGGGGAGGGTGTGTGCTACCTGGAATGCACATTGGTTTGAAAAAGGTGAGGAAGAAAATTTTGAACTCCACTGTTGGGTGTGACTTCTACAAGCCTCACTAGTTAATATGTTTGCTGGGCCTCAGATACCACAAGTCACGGTCCGACCCAAACATCCCCAAAAAAAACCACCTATTAGAGAGGAATGGTTATCTTCTGCTGTCCGCTGCCCGGACAGCAGAGTGTTGTCCCTTCGCATGGGTGCGAAATGACGATTTAACCACCCTGCCCAAACACACTGCCTAAGGGATGGTTAAATCATCATTTCGCACCCATGTGAGGGGACAGTAGAGGATAAAAATTCATTAGGGAGAGGAAACCTTCGTACTTGTAAGCCCAAGACCCTCTCCAAAAGCTCATCAATGTGGGATTGTGGAGGGAGAAGTTTGAGTCCTTGACATAATGCTACAAAACTGTATAATGGTGGCAAAGGGAAAATATATTGTTCATGGCATAATGCTAACCCTTAAGCCATGAACTTCTTTGTCGGCCATTGTGGAGAAGGTCCGAACACATAAGTATTAGGACCGAGTTTCCCTACATCCATGGTGACTGGGAATCTATTGACCATACGGCTTCAGATGGGGCGGGTGGGTATCACAAATGTATTTCTAGGAAAACATTAAAACCCTATAAGGGTTTGTGAACCTATGCTGTGGTGAATGATCATGCGCGATGAAGAAAAATTTTCTCCATAAGTCTTATTCAACAAGCCTCTTTTAGCTCAGTATATCTCTATTTAATTATAGTTCAGATTTTTTCCTTCTCATTAAGGGAGTTGAAGGTCCGAATACCCCTCAAACCATTATGACACCTATCCCACCCCATTAATGACATAAGAAAATATCATTCACAGTAGCTGGAAGAAAACTCGGTTTCCTCATTGAAGAGCAGTGCGAGTTTGAAGATCAATTGGAAATTTCCTGAAAGTTAAAAAAATGAGTCACTTTGGTGAAGGCCTTTCTCAATCATAGGGTCCATCTTCATCGATGGCAATTGCTTTAGTCTAGTGCCCCCGGGGCCCCAACCATTATTTCATTTCATACACAGGCTACTACTCATCCTTCCATAAACGCCAAACCTTCATGAAAGCTCATGTTTGTTATCCCTGTCTTTCCATGGATTAAGGTACCGGTACCGGTTCCTAGATCGATCCAAATTCAATATTGGCATTGGGCAATCCCAATACCTTGTTGATCCCGTATTGGTGGATCATGTTGGGGGTATGAAGCCTTGTATTCTATCATTTGCATTAGTGGATTTCCGGTGAAGAGTTTTGCTATATATTGGTCACAAGGATTTTTTTTCTATATGCTATAGATTAGCGGTTGTAATCCCATTCTCCATTGTTAATGAAGCAGGTTTCATTTCATAGTAGACGTAAGTAATCTTGTCAAACCACATAAATTCTACTGTGCACTGTGTGAATGTTTATTTGCAATTTCCATTATTTTCTGCATCATTATAAATTTCATTTTCTACTGATCAACAATGCGGACCAGGGGTAAAACTGTTAAGAACCCAACTATTTAGGAAACCAGGGGCAAAACTGTCCAATCCAGGCTGATCCATATAGGTATCATATCAGTTTTCAGGATGGCCGATGTCCGATCCCCGATCCGATACCATGCACTAAATCCATGTTGTTTTCAAGTGTGAAGCTAAATATAGCAGCACAAGGTTTGGGGGGGGGGGGGGGGAAGCAAAATATCACCTCGATTTCCCCCTGCAAAACCACCAGAAAGTTTAAGGACCGAGTTTCCGTCCACCCACGGTGATCCAGGCGTGGGAATGGGTATCAGGAGGGTATTTTGGAATATACCAAAATCCTAGAAGGGGATTGTGAACTGGGTGCAGGAAAATTTTATCTCTGCTCTGAAAGTTTCAATCAAACCCATTCATGGCACCACATTACATCTCATAAACAAGTAAATGCTTAAACACCAATATCCATAATCTTGATTACTCCTTAAATCTGAACAAAGTGGCTGTGATAAACAGAGGCTTATCTATTAACAGATAAAGCTGTAAAATAAAAATCCATTTCCAATCAAAGATTTATGTAACAATACACTGCATCAACGAGAAACTAAATTACTTGTTAGATTAAAACAACACATCAACATAGAAGAAATTCAAGTAGCCTATTACAAGATGAATTTACAAGAAGAAGTAGAACATCAGAGCCCCAAAGTCCCACCAAAAATTCCAAAACCCTCTATTTGTTACCATCTTTGGTGGGTTTTTGTACAAACACTTTAATCTTTTCATATGCAAATTCCACCGGATGCACAGGATACTCCACTGGAACTACCGATTGACGCCGATTCACAGAGATTGTCCAAACAAACATAACAATGAACGCAGCCAGAGCTCCACAACCAGTTCCGAAGATTAATCCAGCAAGAATCCTTAACAGGCAAGAGCCTTTTTTCTGGATTATCGGAGGTTTACTTGGCTCTGTATAGACTAGAGGATCTGCTGGTTGGGAATGTAGCCAACGCGGTACAGTTCTTAAACTGAAGCTCCAGGAATAGATACTGGTCGTCTGAGAAGAATTTCCGCTTGACGAGCTCATACCCACAAACACCTCTTCCTCTTTCCACATATCTGATAGATCGATTCGGTAAGAAATCAGTGGAACAGAAGGTCTCACAGCACCAGATTTACTTAATCTAACTTCCAAGATTTTGGTACTGGCATCGTAATCGATCCACGAATGCAATTTCCTTCCACTGTTCAACACTAGATTGATGGAAGAAACATTTTTTACTTGCGCAGACACAAGGCTACCTAAATCGATCCCAACATGGTTTCCATTTGGATCACCTAGCTTAGTATCCATAGAGGTATCAAACTCAACTGCCAGAACTCTTGTTCCTCTCTTCTCCAGTCCTGGAGTAAGTCCAAAGGAACTTCCATCGAACAAATCCGAAGGAAAACCAGTCGGAAGAACGACGAAAGCAAGGCCATCACCATCTTCCGGCGAAATCGAGAAGGAAAAGTATGTAGAAAAAGACATTGGCTTTCTTCGTTCTCCTCCGATGAATCTAATGGGCTTTCTGTAGATGATCCGCCCAGCGCTCGAAACTGAAGAACGAGTAATCTTAACCGAAGAACCACCGTCAACGACCTCGGCATCACCGAACAGAGCGACCTTGGAATCAAAGTTTCGACCCTTGTCGAATCTTTTGAGTGAAAAAGAGAGATCCAGACTCACAGCTAGGGTTACAAAAGAGAAAACGAGAAATACGACGAAGAAAGAGTACCTGGAGATGGGGAAGCTCGCCATTAACGTACTTTTCTCGAGCTTGCTCGATCTCTTTGGTTCTGCTTCTCCTCAACTACGGTTTCTAGGCAATTATGGAGATCACATTTTTCATCTAGGTAGGGGAGGAGACCTGATAGTAACTACTATGCTAGTGAGAAGAAAGTTATGGTCGAAGGTCGGAAAAGAAAGTTATCTGGACCTGATTCTGCAACTCTCTCTGTCTTGTGCTTTCCTTTTCCTTTTTAGTGGTTGCTGTGCTGACATTGACAAAGGCATTAGACCAAAAGCAGCAATGAGCTCCATGAGAATGGATGAATGGGGTCCTAGTAGCTTGATAGTGCCCCATGATAATAGACCAATGGTTCAATGGTTCAATGGTTCAGTGATTAAAAATCGGATCGACCCAATTCAGCCGATACCGTTCCAATCTATCCAAATTAGATCAAACCCAATTGAATTGGTTTGTCCCTAACATCTACATTCTTGTACTAGGGTTTTCCAAGCCGATTCCAATCGATGTGGATCTGGATCGAATTGGAATTGATTGAGACTGATTCTCATTTCGATTTCGAGTTTTTAACCCTAGCCCCATTCGAGAGAGTATTAATTTTTGAAACACGTTAATGGGTTAAACCATTTTGTCAATGATCTACAGACTATTGGAACATTTGGAATGATACAAAGACAAATTGCAATTGAATTGATAATAAATCATATTACTCGAAACCAATTAAGTTTTCGTCAATTAAAATATGGGAAAGGGATCATTGCGAGACTGTGTGGCCCCTGCATTAGTGTGAGGTCAATGAGAGCACCACAAGAGTATCAAACACGGGTGGGATTTTTTATTTCACCCTTCCTATGTCTAGGTGTAGACGTCATTCTGCCTGACGACCCTGGTAGTCTTCTTTTTCGGTTTTTTCCTTAAAACATACACCGAATCGATTAAACCGAACCGAATTAAATTGTGGTTCCTACAAGGTTTATTCTGATTAGGATTCTTCTAAACAGGCTCACGAGTTATGAGTGGAGGGCACATGGAGGACCACGGAGTGGTGGCATAGAGTATCCAGATTCCCAATGGGCATGGGGTAACATATACGTGACTAAACACAAGACACTAGACAAAGTGTTAAAAGCAGAGAGGTATTGTGCATCGAGCCTACTTTAGCGATACCTTTCCTGGAAAACTAAAGATGCGCGTGCCTATTATTCTCTTGGGTGGATAAACCTTTACGATTTCGATCAGCGTAAGTGACAAGGAAGCAAGAGTACCTGCATTTGCTCGAAAAACGGTAATTGCATTCACCTATCACGACGGTAAAAAGTAAAAACGTAAAAAGCAGTGTTAAAGACTTAGACCAGGGTTTAAAAACCTGGATCCGGACCCGAATCCGGATTGGTTCCGGCTCATCCCGATTTGGATTGAATCGAGAAATCACTAAGCATTGGTGAGGAATCGGCCTAAAGTTGCCTTTAACCTTAGATTTTGGAATGGAATTAACTGATCCAGATCAGCCAGATCTAGCGATTCCATTCCGGATTTTAAAACCCTGGTTAGGACTTTGAGAGAGCATTAGGATTTAGGATATGAAACAAATAAGAGAAAAGGAATTGGGTGCTACTTGGTAGTTAGGTAAAAAAAATGGGCCTTGTAATTTTCAAAGATAAAAGGAAAAGGGGAAAGTTTTCCTTGATCTATGGTGAAGCATAAGCATGGCTTTGAAAACAGTATTGTGATTCGTAATAGTCTTGGTTAATGCCAATACTGATACGGATCAGTCATATTGAGCCAGCGTAGACGGTTTTGACCTCAATTTTGATTTTAAAAAAAAATATTTTTTGGACATATTTACCTCCCCAAGTAGAACTGTTCCATCGATACAAGATCGAGCATGTATCGATATTGAGCCGATGCACCTCATTCAATACTATTTTGTTTTTTAAACTATACGACGAAGGGTTCACCCATTATTACTCCTTCCTCATATTTTGAAGGTCCAAAATATCCTTCACGATTCCCAAACATCTATCCAAGTGGTGAAGGACTTCCTGCTGCTCCATGGCTTAAGGAAAATTCAGTTAAAAAAAAAGAAGCATGTGAGTATATTATTATTTAATTATAATTAATGAAAAGGACCACTTCTATTGTATGATGAAGGAAACAAAATCCTCATGGTTACAGATTAGTTAGAGAGATCAAAACTGATGGTAGTTTAACCTAAGCGTAGAGGCGGGGCCAAGTTCCAACGGGAACCTAATATTTTGATTTCTCTAGTCCATTTTGTGTGATAATTTCTTCGAATAATCTTCTCATGAACTATCACGTGCAGATGCATCTGCCTTTACTCTCACCCAGCTAACTGTAAGTTGTGAGTTGTGACCACACCATCGTTCTTTTTGTTCTTTCTCCATTTTTTGTTTTTCTACACAAGGGAGTTGGGGGCCTGGGGCAGCAGGTGATAACCAGTGGTTTGTACATTTCCTTCGCAAGGTCTTTTTCTCCCTTCCCCACCCCAAATAAAACATTAGCTGTCAAGCTGTTTGATGGTTTTGGTACGTTATGAAATTTTTATGTATAAAAGAAGGGTGAAGGCAAAAGATTTTTACACGAAGTAAAGTGCAGTTTTGCATGAGTAGGGGGTGGTTGACGAATCGTTCAATATGGAGCATTTATCGTAAAAAAAAAAGGTGTGAGATCCATGGATGCTGATGGGATGTGATAAGGTGCGCAAGAATCTACATACTGGCTGATGGGATGTGATAAGGTGCGCAAGAATCTGCATACTGGCATTATGCGATTCCTTTTCCCAGAAGAGAAAAAGGGATAGATAGGGTTCTCCGATCAAGTGGCATAAGGCAACACACCAAGAAGGACTAGATAGAATTGATTAGATGAAAGTCTCTCCTCCAGAGTATCCAGCGCTTAAACCAAAGATCAAGTTCCATGTTGACTAGCTGTCTTATGGATTAGAGTAAAATAAATTAACATATAAGCAAATTCAAGTTGTGCACATCACAAACATGATTTAGAGATCTATAATCTTTTTTGCATTAGAAGCAACCATGCCACTAATTCAAAAGTCAGGTTTTTTTTTTTTTTTATCAACATGTCAATTGTCTTTGACATGTTCTACAATTGACTCCAAAAATCATAACCCGCTGTGTTCATGAATTAATGGTTTGATCTTCAGGAGAAAAGAAATGGTGTTGGATGTGAGAGCCACTCCCATAAGTCTAATATAGTCTAGTAATCCATTAATAAGGAGAAGAAAATGATTAATAGCAAGAATAGAGAGCACTAACATCGAAAGAGAGTGAAAACAGTAGAAAGTGAGGGCTAAGTTCCAGTACAAGAGTTATCATTCTCAAGTGTCCTCTTTAATCCTGGTCCAGAACTTCCATAACCTGATGCGGCCTCAGTATACTGCAGCTTCCCAAACGCTGCAAGTTCTTAATATAGCCCAAACTGGAACAAAGGGACAAAATTCAACAAGCCCTTTTTACATTTTTTTCAAAGATTATATTTCTTGTTGGGTAAACCCTAGTTGTGTTACAACAAACAAAATTAGCCTAGAAAATGAAGAAAAAGAGAGTCACACAGATGTGGGATAAACATGCGAACATGATCATGAAATGAACGCAAGAATACATCCTATATTATCTCTCATCATAATCCTCCATGGTCATCAACTCTTACGACCCAAAACTTTTAGTTTTCCTTCTTTGTGAAAGCTGGGATACTGTAGATTGAGTGTAAGCACCACCAAAGCAAAAACTGACTAAGTTATAAAGTTTTTGCGACGTCTGTTAGTGACCAACTCAGGATTCCCTTTTCTCATCATGGCTACAAATTCTTCATAGTTAATTCTTCCATCCTGCAAAACATTGAAGAAATAGTTAAAAAATAAAAAAAAAACAAAAAAAAAAACCCATTTGAGTAGTGAAACTTCTGCTAGTTTCTTTCATGAAAAAGCACAATTAACATCCTTTCAATAGTTGGCATTTGTAACAATTCTTTTCACAATGAAGAAATAATAATGTTGACTTATTCCAAATGGATGGCTACAACCAACCAGTAAAAGTGTCATTTTCAACGTTATAGGGCTAATAGTTCAAAGGTTGTTAGCTTTCTATCTGCCCTTTTTTTTTATTTTTTTTTATTTTTTATTTTTTAGGTAAGGGGGGGATGTAGGATGTGAACCAGGAGACTTGAACTCGAGACCTCCTAATAGCAATGGGCCTTTATGCACCACTAGCTTTCTATCTGCCTTCATGAATGAAGGAGATGATTCCAAGCATAACAATTCATCAAAAGAACAAATAGTTTCAGAAAGAAAAAGGATGAGTAATAGGTATCTAAGAACATCCAGATCATGTACTAATGCAAAATAAAGAAATTTCTAGACAAACTATTTTTGTAGTCATCCTTAATGATGATTGGTTTCATTTCCCCTTTAATCTTTTGGGGAATTTTTTATATTGCCAGTGGCCATAACTCAACAATTTTAATTTTAGACACCTCTGGGTACATTATGATTTTTCTTTCTAAATGATGAAGACGATACAGTTATAAACCAAAAATATCAACCACTACTGAGTGTGTAAACCAGGCCTTCGTGTTATCTTTCTTAAAAATGTTCATCACTGCAGATGCTACCTAAGGCAGTGCTTAAAACCAGCATCTAATTCAAAAACTAATCCAGGGTTTCTCTCTCTCTCTCTCTCTTTTTTTTTTGGGGGGGGGGGGGGAGGGGGGAATGGTGCGGGGGCAAACATAATAAAAGTCAATGGGACATACATGATCTGTGTCAACTTCTGCAATGATCTCTTTTATAGTTTTCTCGTCACCCATGTTATACTTCTTCAGGGCTTGCTCCAATTCCTCCATAGTGATGTACCTACATATTTGTTTTTTGGGTGGGAGGAGGAAGAACCGCCAAAACAATCCTTAGTCGCTCATATGGTTAAGATAACAAAAAAACAAACAAAACAATAATTTTTGGGGAAGGGAAAGATTACCCGCTCTTGTCCTCATCAAAATACTCGAAGGCTTTATAAAGATGGTCTTCTTTCTCCAGTCTATTCATATGCATTGTAGCTGTTATGAACTCAATATAGTCAATGGTCCCATTTCCATCAACATCAGCCTGAAAAGGTGTTAATTTTGTAACTTAATTTCTAACATGTAAAAAATCATGAAACTAATTAATGTCTTTAAACATTTAGTATCCATATTCTCATTTCCCCCTTTATTTCCTTCTTTTTTAAGTTGGGGGAGGAGGTGAAGGACATTTGGGAGTGAGGGAGAAAGTCCAACGCATGGTTGCAAACTGGCATGGACAGAGGAAATAGACATAATCAACAGAGGAAACACCCCCCCCCCCCCAATCTCAGAGTCTGGATCAACAACAGAATCTGTCCATATGGCTGAAATAGGAGATGCCACCTACCTAAGAGATGACCACACACACAACCTTTTCCTAAGGTAGTTACTGAAAGAGCAAAGGGAAGAACCAAAAAACTACCATTACACCATAGAGCTGACAAAACACCAGAGACAACAGACAACTACGAGCAAAGACTAAAATATTAACTGTCAACCCCAAAAGAAACCAATAAGCAAATAAGCATTGTGTCCCAATCAACAATTCCAAGTCTTTTTAGCTGTGAGCAATTTTGGTTTTCCCTGGAAGAAACAACACCCTGCAAGCAAACTAATCATCCGAAAAAATTCATTTAGTGATTTGATTACCCACAAGATTACAACCACACTAACTGGTAATCCAGTTGCTCAGATAATCAATGAAACAATATAAACATCAATCCAAAAGACAAATACATAATAGCCAGCATGCCTACATAACATACCTCAATCCAAAACCAACCTAATCGAGTTCAAGTTTGTGCTTATCAACCAAGGTGCAAACATCCATGCACACCTTGAGCTCAGGTCAGGTTGATTTGAACCAAGTTGCACACCTAGCACAAACCTCACACATGGTACTCATTAATGACCAACCCAAAAATCTAGGTGAAAAACAGTGGACAACCAAGACACAGAGATACATCTAACAACATCTAGGTGGGTGTTCCAACCAAAGTGTTTCCAACCACCACTCATCCGATAAGTGGCCCACAATTGAACACTCCAGAACAATGATGTGTCAGGTCAAGTGTATGATATCAGCGAGATTTTGTCGAAGCTCATGAAAACCAGTCCTATCATGGCGTGCTCAGTTCCTAGATAAGGTGTGGAAAACCACTGAATTTGAATGTAACTTGTTTGAAATTATTATAAAAATAAAATAAAAAGACCAAGATCATACCGCTTCCATCAATTGCCTCACTTCAGACTCAGAAATCTTGGTACCAAGTTTTGGAAGACCTGCTTTCATTTCTTCAAAAGTGAGAGTTCCACTGTTATCAGTGTCAATGGATTTGAACATCTCTTTCAACCCCACGATCTCCTCTTCAGAGAGATTTTCTGCAATCACCTGGAAGCAGAATAACATGGAACTCTAATTAGATTTCAAGGGTAGGAATGTGATTTGAACACAACCTAACAATACCCACCTTCAATGCTACTTTTTTCAGTTTGTTCATTGCCCTGAACTGCTTCATTCTAGTTAAGACAGCAATATCGATTGGTTTGTCAGATGCATCTCCATCTTCTCTCATCCATGGGTGGTCTGTATTTCATTCTCAGCAGTCAAACTTTAGGCCTCTATCCAGAAAGCGCAAATAGTTACAAAAGAATGTGCCAGTCAACACACAAGCACATAAATATTCGAGATCATGAAACAAAACTGTACAGATTTGAGAAAGGTCTTTGAAACGAATACAGAATGACAGACAAATAACAAAGGTATGCATATCTTTCTTAAATGAGGATTAGGGTATTCTCAAGAAGAAATGACCTCAACACCCTATCACGCATATATGGTACATACATAATGGAAGCATTAAACTCCAATCCACCAAGGAGATATGATCAGTGAAAATTGACCTGATTTTCTTTGCATCCAATCAAGAGACTTGACACACTTAGATTGGAACAATGCGGTTGGGATTTGGGCTGAATGCATCCATTAAAGATATAACCAAGTCTCAAAGACCACCCCCCCCCCCCCCAAAAAAAAAAAACAAGAAAATGGGGGAGGGGAAAGAATATCAACAAACTAAATGCAAAGTAAAGATAAAAAGGGTGAAGAAGTCGGACAAAGACATCATATCAACAACCCTTCCAATAGTTCTGTTCTTTTCTTTTTTCTCATTTTATTTTCTTTCCACTGCCAAGAATTATGAAAGAGTGGATGAAAATTATGGCCCAATCAGATCAATGTGGTTGATGAAAGCCCAGGTAATGGTTGGACATTTCTCACCCGCATATATATCATATGCAGGATTGTCGAAGACAGGTTCTTCCCATTGACACTATGCGAAGAAAATATAATATCAGTTGAGATATTATAATGTCTATCAAAAACGATATTCATTGCTAGTAGATACTTACTACATATGTGCAGGCAAGGTTTTAAGTATCTTAATGTATCTGCCGATACTAACCAATACGTATCTTATTTTTAGGGTACCGATATGATACCTAAAAAGAGTATTAATTGTATAGGAACGATATGTGACCCGATATATTAGATACTTATTGATACACTTGATACATCTCTTCTAAAATATATAACTCGATCAATGACTCAAAACACTTACCAAGAGCTCCTGTAAAGCATTGTAATCAATTGTTTTGGAAAAATCAACTTGATTCCTTGTTTCTACTGGCAAAAGCAACTCTAGTAGTGTTGATTTCATCATCATTTGGTAATTAAACAAGCTGCAATAAAACTTTGAATCATTTGCTCGAATATTGATTTTAGTTTCGTTTTTTGCAATGGATCACTAGGCTAGTGAAAAACAACTTGAATGATTGCATCAAGCTGGGTTTTTTTTTTTCTTTTTTTGCAATGGGGTGTGCATCTAAACCCTAAATCTTCCCCAAACTGAAATGACATTTTTTTGGTATTAGTACAAGTAAGAAACTTCATCCTTTACACAGAATCAATTGAATGCACTTGTCTCGTAGTACATTGTTCCCCACTTCAAACTCAGCCTCATCCCAACTTAATGGGTCGGCTACGCGGATCCATACAAAACAAGTAGGGAAAACTGAGATTTAAATAAAAGGGGGATGAAGAGATGGGAAAAGAGGGATGGGGGATGAGATGAGAAATGAAAAATAGGAAATAAAAAGAAAAAAGTAAGATGTAAGTAAGTGGAACGAGGCACAGCCCAGTATGTCAGGAGACTCTCAGCTAAATGGGGTCTGCCACATGGATCCTTGCCCTCCAATAGGCTCAGTCCGAGGTCAAACTTGGTACTAGACCTATATTATGCATGTCCTTCCTCACAACTTCTCCTATCGTCATTTTAGGCCTGCCCCTAGCTCTTTTAACTCCTTCAATACATTGTTCTCCTCTTTATACATGATATATTTCACATATTTCTTATTTATAGTGTTTTATGCTTCAAAACTGTATTTTGCATGTATCCTAAACCTTGTGTGCATGTAAATGTATCAGACACCTTAACACCATCAGACAAATGTGTACCATTGTCGTGCATATTTGTAATATGAAGGCTGAAAGCTTACTTAGAACTTCAACTGCAGAAAGCCGTTCCTTAGGATCAGACCGTAGCATCTTCTTCACAAGATCTTTGGCACTGCTGGATATGGAAGGCCAAGGATCAGATGAGAAATCCATATGCCCCCGTAGAATAGCATCAAAAATACCCTGCTCATTCTCTGAATTTTTTTATTTTTTTTTTTTGGGGGGGGGGGGTGTGGGGGGAGACAAAAACAAAAGAGACAAAATCTAAACTGTTTAGGTAATCATTTAGTGGTATCCAACATCTGAAAAGAGAGAAATGGATGAAGGACCTGATCGTCATTGTAACAATTAACTGGCAAGCCATATTACTTTGCACATGCCCCAACCCCAAGAAGAAGGGGGGTAGTTATATTTAGTAATAGGGAGGAAGCAAATACCTCCCCAAAAAGGTGGGACTCCGCTAAGAAGAATGTAAAGTATCACACCGGCACTCCAAATATCAGCCTCAGCTCCATAATTTCTTTTCAACACTTCTGGAGCCACATAATATGCACTTCCAACAAGGTCTTTGAACACTTGCCCTGCAGTGATAGAATTTGCAAAGCCATCAGAAGATAAATAAAAGAAATATTAATCATTCAGGCATTTGACAAGGGTGCTTGCTATTGGCCTGAATGAAAATAATAGTCATAATTACCTTACAGCTGAGTTAAACTCTTCCAAGTATTAATCATTTCATTGACGGCAATTCTTGATGAAATCTTTTAGCATGATTTATACACAAAATTTAATTTGTAGGATGGTGTAAATTGATATTAGAATGAACACATAGAAGTATGATACATTTATCTGACTCTTACCATGGCTAGCAGACATACGGATATTGTGGATTTTATAAATGTCTCATAATTGCTACCATGCCACTGCTTAAGAATATAAGACTTTCTTAGAGGCCCCTCGGAGTCTATTTAACACAAGCACCCCTCTAATTCTTAAATTCCAACTAAATTCTTGAGAAGAAATATTTATCACATAAACCCCATCTATCAGAATCATTAATCATCTAGTTTAACAACTCCAGCAAATAATGAGTTCTTTATCTGGCAACTTTTCAAATTAAATATACTTGGGATGCTGTAAAATAAACCCTTTTAGAACAATTTTCATTCATTGATTGGAGTTTCATAATCCACAAGATATCCAATAAAATGGCCGAATACAAATGTAGAGACCAAAGTGTATATACGGGAAGCCAACGATGGATTCTTATCAGTTCAAGACCTTAAATGGAACGAATTCATGGCTACCAAACAAATACATTACAACAATCAGTAGTTCTCAAGTTAGTTAGTTTTAGTTTACAAGTGCACAATGTCATGCAGCAATGCTATTGACAATGAACAAAGGTGATGATAAACCCACTGAAGAACATGAGCCAAAAATTGACAAACGATGAAATTTCTTACCTTTATCCTAACTGTTAACTTATTCTAATTCCTATTGTACATTGGAAAATTATATAAAGATCATCAGTGATAGAATCCTGACTAAATTTATCCTCCTACATTATCCAGATCTAGGGATGTAAGTGGAACAGTCTGATGGCATTGAAGCTACTAACTTGCATTTTTTTCTTTCTTTTTGGTTAAACACTAACTTGCAGTTCAGTGCAGCACAATGATCAGACAGCCGCAGTCTCTCACATTCAAATGCAAATATTCATTTACTTCGGAATACAGTAGCATCACAAACACAGTTTTGCCAGGAAATCTTCAACACGATGTGCAATATTGATGATAACTTTGCAATCTTCCTCAACCAAGCTTTACTTAAACGAGATTCAGAACCAAAACATTGACAAAGAGTATGGACATATTTTAGCGATAATCGTTGAGTGACAACGAGATACTCATCAGCTATTTGATGAAACAAATAGTAATAAACTAGAGTCACAAACAACTAAAAATCAAATTCCACGTAAGCAGAAGAAGAAGATATTATTACCAGGCTTGAAGAAGACTGATAAGCCAAAATCCGTTGCCTTCAACGGTGAGTCCTCATCAGGGCTCAGGAAAAGAAAATTCTCCGGTTTAAGATCCCGGTGCATCACCCCCATGGAGTGGCAGTAATGAACAACAGTGAGCATCTGCCGACACAATGCAGCGGCAGCTCGCTCCGAGTAATGCCCCTTGGAAATGATTCGATCGAAGAGCTCTCCACCTGCACAGAGCTCCATCACTAAGTTTACCGAGTGTCGATCTTCGAAAGCCCCTTTCAACTCCACAATGTTACGGTGGCCAGTCAGGTGGTGCATGATCTGCACCTCCCTGCGGACGTCCTCGACATCATCACGATTCACCAGCTTACGAGTAGCTATCGACTTACAAGCGAATTGCTGTTTGGTTTCTTTGTGCGTGACTAGATAGGTAACCCCAAACTGACCTCGCCCAAGCTCTCGCCCAAAAACGTATGTGGATCGCACATCTTCAATCGGACGTCCGAGGACGCGCCCAGTGACGGAGAGAGGACGGGGGATGTTCGATGGCTGCGGAGGCCATCGTTTGTGCCGATTCGATGAAGAGGAGTTTTCTTCAGACGGCGGCACGTTGTTGATGTTGGTTTGTACTCTACCAGCTCCGGCTGGTTGGGGATGATCATCCTTAATCGGAACAGCGCTGCGGTTCCCCATCGTAGTTCGGACAGTCGCAGTACAGCGAGAGACGCGATTGAAACTTGTAAGAGAAACAGGCGAACGAGTTGACTTGCGTGTACACTGGCGACACTTCTCCGTTTGGATACATGTATTCTCCGCTAGGATCTTTGGGTTTAAAAAGCGAAGAAACTTGAAGACTGGAGAGAGCAGCTCACAGACGTGGATTTGGTCCAAGGTATCGGATCGGGTATCGGCTATCCCGGAAATTGATACGATATCATATGGATCGATTCGTATCAACTCAAATCGGACAGTTTTGCCCCTAGATTTTTAAAAGTTGTACCCCTGATTCATTAGGCCTTGGATTGGGCTCGGTCTGACATCTGGTGAATTTAGAACACGTAACTCTTGAGTTTTAAATTTGGATCAAATCGATCCTAATTCTGCACATTTGGCTTGGGCCGATTCTATATGGAAGAACACTAGATGCCTTTAATATATCGATTTTAGGGCTGAACTAGATCAATCCAAATCTTTTTTTTTCTAGATTTTTAAAACCCTTGATGTAACCTTGTTCTTTCAATTACCCTTTTTTTTATTTTCAAAACTTCTTAAAATTTGGGATAAAAAAGGAATTTTCAACTATTAATTACATAATTTTACATTTACAACCTAGATTCCCGTTCAAATGGCTTGAAATAGCGAATGAAGGGCATTTTTGTCATAATAGGTACAACATACACCCTTCATTGGAATCAATTTGAGATATTTTTTATGTATCGTACTCTATCAAGTTTTTTATTTTTTGGGTAGAAAAAACTCTATCAAGGTTTTTTTTTTTTTTTAAATTGTTTTGTTTTGTATTTTTTTTTTTTTTGTAGAAAATTACTCTATCAAGTTAGAGGACAGTAGTTTTGGCTCTATCGATCCATCAAGGGGCATTAGATAAGGATGCCCTTGTGGTCCGTAACTTCGTATATTTTCATTACGGTTGTGGATGCTTTATCTCGGCTCCTTCATGTGTATAGGAGTTTTAACATTATCAAGGGCATCAAGGTGGCGCTATCACCTCATGAAATTTTGCATTTATTTTTCTGATGTTACCTTTTTTGTTTTGTTGTTCATTATGGATGATATTTGATCATTAAGTTGATATTAGAATTATTTTCAGTTGTCATGTCAAAAAGTTAATTTTGATAAGAGATAAAGTTCTCTGCACCCAACGCCCAAATACATTGGAGGTGGGCAAAATGATCAATCTGCCCACTGAATGACCCAAACTCCGCCCCATGTGTCTAGGTGAAGTCTACGCCTAGATACGCTTCTGGCTTGAGAATGTGCACCCTTATGATAAATGTGGATCTTTTCCAATGGTAAACATGTCTTTTTTTTTTTTTAAATATGAGAAACTACAAATTTTATTAACAAAAAATCAGTACAAGAGAAGCTCCAACTAAAAGGGGGAGAGGGCTCAAAGAGCCAAACCCAAGAAGTACAAGACCTAGAAGCACACGAAGCCAAGGGATGGGCTTCCTTTACACAATCATGGGAAGCTTAAAAGAGATGAACAAAAGAAAAAGACCTAGATAACCTAATGGTGATAAATGGTTATTAAGTAGAATCTTAGGAATCCAACAAATGTCTAGAGAAGCCCTTTATTTAGGTACTAATCTCTTTCCCCACCCACCCCCCTTCAATCTAATGCAGTTGGTTTAGGGAGTTTATCTTTATGGAAATCTCGACATCTGACTTTTGTTGGTCATAATGTGTAGTTTCAATCGGTGTTATCTGCTATTCCATCCTATTGGATGTCTTGTTTTAGGTTCTTTCTAAGTGTCTGTTGTTGTAAGCTTGACTCTATCTATGCTTACTTTTGGCATTGAATGAAAGAGTCACCTAATAATCTAGGAAAAGATGTGTGTCCCAGGGGATTGGGGTTGAGGACAACTAGGTGTCATAATACAACTTTACTAACCAAGTTGGATTGGAGGCTATTGTGTAAAGTTGATAGTATTTGGGCTTTAGTTCTTAAGGTTAAATATTTTCCTTCAAGAAATTTATTGGATGATGTGGTTCTAAAAAA
Source organism: Telopea speciosissima (assembly GCF_018873765.1). Classification (NCBI taxonomy): domain Eukaryota; kingdom Viridiplantae; phylum Streptophyta; class Magnoliopsida; order Proteales; family Proteaceae; genus Telopea; species Telopea speciosissima. The sequence continues at coordinate 81,494,643 of NC_057916.1, read as the reverse complement.
GAGAGGATTTTCATCCTAAAACAATATAGTAAATGTTTTACATATTCTTAGAAAATTTGTTTATGTTTAAATTGGGAACAACAAGTCTACTAAAATCTTGTCTGACCCTTGAATCCCCACTATACCATCCTTTTTGTGTCCCTATCTCTTGCCCGATGAATGAAATTTGTATCATAGGGTGTGACATTATTCGTATTCCTTTGTCACAAGAAAATATTGTAAATTCTTTTACCCGTACACAATGTGTTTTTTTAGTGTGTTTTCTATAACACTCTAAGTTCCATGGAATCATCGATAGCCTAACTGCGGTTCATGTAGTGTTGTTGGTTGTTGGAGATTTTGACTAGTTTACTAGTGAGGTTGGCTAGGTTTTTGTTGCATCTGGAAACCTCCGGTCTGATCCACTTGGGATGAACCTACAAAAAATCGAGTGAGAAAAAGAGAGCCGGTGTGGCTCCGGCCAAGGACTCCCTGATGCCTAAATCAGGTCTCCCTTCTAGCAGTAGTTCGATATCGCAAAAATCAGATGAGCGTTTGAGCTTCATACCTGGGTATTTATAGAGTTAGGATAGGGCAGTGGAGAAGAGTCCTCGTATGGGAAGAGTCCTATTTTTGGTAGGAGTCTTCCACAGGCAGAGTCATATTTAGAAGGGGACTCTTCACTTGGTAAGAGTCCTTGTTTGAGTGTGATACGATCCCATTATGGGATAAGGCTGACTCAGCGTACCTCGTGATTGTCAGAATGTGCTGATGTGGTTCCGTGATTTAGCCGAACTATGATTGCCGCCTCATTGGAGGGCTCGGCTCGGGGTAGCTGACCCTTCGGCCTCAGGGGCGTCTCGGGTGTCTTCGTCTGCTCTACTCCATGAATGCGTAGGGCTCATTAGGGGCTCTGAGTGAGGAGGGTCGACTTACCGTTGATCATGCAGGGGTCGGCCACATGCCGACAACGAGGACTCAGCTTTGTCACCGATCTGGAGGACTCGGCCACATCGTCGACCATATGGGCTCGGCCCTACTGCCGATCATGAGTATCTGGCCCTGTTACCAATCATGAGTGCTCGGTCTCTACCGCCGATGACGAGGGCTCAACTTTGTCTCTGATCAGGAGGACTTGGCCACCTTGCAGACCACGAGGACTCGACAATGTTGCCGATGATGAGGACTCGGCTGCATCGTCGACCATGAGGGGATCCTTTTTTTGTTTGACCTATCCCCTCCGATTAGCCGGCTTCTGGTTCTTTTTGGGTTAGACTCGGCTTAGGATCAGCCAGGTGTCATCCATCGATAGGCCGTTATTTTTATGATTTATCAGTTTCTATTCTTGTTCTTCATAAGGGTTTTGTTTTTTAGATGGATGAATTTTGGTGGTCCAAGAGACAATGTGGAGGCCACGGCCAGGGGATTGCTCCAAGGCTTCAAATGGTCAAGGATGTTGGGGGTGTGACTCCTTGGAAATGTGAACGGATTCACAGTAGGTGTTTAGTTTTTCTCTAAGGCAAAGGCTAGTAAACGGCAATGGGAGATGTTTCAGAACTTACTTAATGCGATTAAGTTGTTGAAGGGTTTTAGTAATGTTATTTGGAAGGACCATGATGTGATGCATACACTATCTAGCTTTTTATAATATTGGTTTATTTCTATAAAAAAACTCTCTCGTAACAGTATAATGTGCCATGTAAGTGCTATGTTATCCACTGAATGTTTAATGATATTTAGTAAAATAAAAAAGTGTAATAATATTGAATATTTATTAAAGACATTAGAAATTGGATTGGCATCGGTCTAACCGATATCTGCACACATATATATATTATGAAATTTTTTTTTTTAATTTTTATGCCCATGCGCATACTCTCATTGGCCCTGGGCTGGTGCAGGGGCTATACATGACCAAATAATAGTCTCTTGCCCAAAAAATATATGGAGTTGCAGTTTTTAAATAGGTATTGGGTTGGATCAGCCATTCCAGGGATCGATTGAACACCCTTTTGATCCGTTATACATAATTATATCACTTTTCTAGCAGTATTGGACTCCTGAGAAAATTTTCAACATAAAGATTTAGTCAAACCATTTCAATCAAAAGATGGTATGTAAGGTGTCAAACGAGACGATCTTGGATAATCGGACAGTTCCTTACTTGTTAATTTGTCTTGGTTCTTCATTCTATTCCTATGGAATCAGTTAGCTAACTCATTTTTTGGCACGATACGAATCCTCTTGGATCTTCATCTTCAAACATGAGCTCGTTCTCTCTATGCCGGTATTCAAGAATACATCAAAGGGCTTGGGCGGCCCGTGTAAGGTTATGCTGATGATTTTGTTTCTTTAGATTGATTCCAATTGCAAGGGGAGCAATCCCATTTACTAAACATCCCAAAACTAGGACCCAATGTCATTTAACAACGGGATGATCCGATTCCAGATCCTTAATTGTTTTGGGCACCTAAAGTTCCAAATACAAGTCCAAAATTTCTATATACAAATAACTTCCCAAAGCATACAAATAATTGAATACATATTCCTAAGTATGCAATTAATCATATGTCAATTCTTAAACATTAAAAACTCAAATAGTCTTAAAAAAACCATAAACTCAAACAGCAAACAAATGTCATACTTTTAAATCATCAAACATCAAATCAAATTCAAACCCCAAATTTTCAAATGAACATCTTCTATATCCAGCAACGTCCTAAGTCACCAAAACACTTTCAAACTACTAAATCCAAATAACTAGAAAGAAAATCTAAATCGTGAGCCGTGAACTTGAATCTCATAATTTTAATCATCATAAGTAAATATATCTATCTGGCTTTTTTTCCAATCACTCAAGCAATCGGTCTACGTTTGATCGGTCAATTGTAATGGATGATATGCGATAAAGAATACGGGCATGCCAAAGTCTCCAAGACTCAAAGTTAAGAGAAATTATATGATTAACTTCTAAACAGGCAATGTGGATCCTCCTCTTGCCTCAATTGCTCCAAGGACTTTAAAAGATAAAGACCAAATTGCAATGCTTGAAGAAAAGAACAATCACAAAACCAGGTAGTGGATTGAAAGAGAATCAAGAGTTCTATTCATTTTGATGCTAGTACATCCAAAGAACATACCAATGAGGGAAATCAAAAGAAGAACTTCATAGATAAGTTGACCAAAATGGTCAAGATGAGAGTTACACTAAGAGAAAGTAAAATATTACACTAAGAAAAGTAAAGATATATAAATAAAGGGTTGTTTGATTGATCAAGAGATCCCCTTCACTTCTTGAGTCCTGATATTTATATTTGTAAGGGTAATGTTTCTGTGGGAGTTATCCAATCGCCTTTCCTTGGGAGTTATAGAAGCTGCTTAGCTCCACGTGTCTTTTGATAACCACTACCCATAGTGGTGTTAAATATTGGGCACCTTGTAGTTGTAACCGTCCTAGCCCCACTAACTCGTCTCTTTCATAGAGGATCCGGCTTCCTGACTGATCTTGTTTATTGTTCAGATTACATCACCATTACCAATCAATTGGTAATTTTAGGGTGTAAACAATATCCCTCGTTTTTTCTTTATAATTACAATATAACCCTTATATGAGTGATAATTGTTGCCTTGTTGATATGTTGAGTAACCCTAAATAACTAAAGGGAGAAAGAATGCTACCTAGTTGCGTGTGGCGCACGACACCTACACCTAGACATAGGGCTACACAAAATGACCATCGCGTCCCCATGGAAAGGCAGAAATTCTTGAGGGCCCGATGGTCATTTTGCACGGCCATGTGTTTGGGCATAGGGGCCATGTGGTAGTGTTCTCTTTCCCACAACTAAATACGCTTCTTAAACAGTTTCTAGTGGTTTTGGTTTCAAATCCAGCCAATTCTATATTAGTCTTTTGGATCTCGACTCATTGGGAAACCAATCTCAAGACCATCTAAAAGGGTGTACCCAGTGCACGATGCTCCCGCCATTGCAAGGTTTGGGGAGGGTCATAATGTATGCAACCTTACCCTTGCTTTCGCAGAGAGGTTGTTTCCAGTCTCAGAACCATCTCATCCCATTTAATAGTTGATCCCAAAATCAACTCCCACAATCCCATTTAGTAACCCCTGTTTGTTTAGAGGCGATAGTGGAGTGGGAGAGTCTGATGCGTGGGACTCACCTGTAGTAGGGGTACAAGAAGGATTTTTATCCTCTCAAGTGCATTGCATTGCCCAATGCACACCTGAGAATCCAACTGTAAAACATGGGCAATGGTATCTTTTTATCTTCTCAAATGTTGGGTGGACAGTTGGATTCTCAAGTGTGGTGCACTGGGTAGTGCACCGCACTTGACAGGATAAAAATCCTAGAAAGACAGGAAAGGTAAAGGGTTGGGAGTGTCACTGTTTATCTCCAGGAGATAAGAGAGAGAGAGAGAGAGAGAGAGAGAGAGAGAGAGAGAGAGAGAGGATGGAAGCCCTTCTTGCACACCAGAGCTGGTATCGAATGGGTTCGAGGTAGTCAAGCCTGATGGAGAAGCTCGACTCTTTTACTCAAGTCATTCGAGAGAACTGCAATCAGGCATTCCACCCATTTTTCCCCTTTCATTGCTTCTGTTCTATCGTCTAGGGTGGTTATTATTCCCCTAAACACAAGAGGACTTAATCAACGATCTTGGACGTTCAGTCTCTGGGGTTGAATCTTCTTCTGATCATCTATTTCTTTTTAAATCCTAGAGAAAAAAAAGAATGTCCACAAATTGATCCCAAAGGAAAGAGTGAGGGCTAGTGTTCGTGGCCTTTAAGATTGTCGGCCTTTGAAGCTTGTGTGTTTCTCTGGTGGAGAAAGACTAAGGGGGAACCCCATCCCTACTCGGTTCTCGTGTATAGGAGCAGCAGGATTCCCATGATTAGATTTTTATTTTTTTATTTTTTACTTTCGTATATCCCAAAATAGAACCTGAAAGTATGTTTGTAGATAAGCTCTCTCGTCTTGGCTTATTTATTTATTTTTAATTTCTTTTATTTTGTAGGATTTGGCTCTCCTCCATCCATGGCGAGAACTAGAGGGTCCAACCCAATAAAAACACCCAAAAACAGAGGGTTGGTCATTTCATAGGGGGCCCACTTGGGTCTCACCTGTGAAATGACCCAAACCATCCTTGTTTTGCTGGGTTGGACCCTCCAGCTCCTACCATGGCTAGAGGAGAGCGACATTGGATTTTGCAAACGGGTGGGGTGGGAGAAATGGTAGGTCAAAAGAAAAGTAAGATTGTCTACCCAAATTCCTATCCCAATTAACCAAAAGCCCTACTAATCCATTAAAGTGAGAAAGTTGGTACAACAATTCCACCCCAACAATCCCATTCCAACCTAACCTAATGGGGCCTACAGAATGAGTAGGTGTCGGGTTTTAACCATTCAGTTAGGATAATCCTTGATTCCAATTTGGATCCTCTACTGTCGAACTGTCTGACAAGACCGTGCTGCCAAGACACAGTGAGGTGTGCAATGGCTGCCTTACCTCCACTCGGGTAAGGCACTCAGACATGGATAAGGCGATCATCGCATGCGACACCATATCTTGGCAACACGGTCCTGCCCGGCAACTCGACGGTAGAAGATCTGGATCCGATTCCGGACCCAAATTAAGACCCTTAATTTAAAGAATGACGAACCGGACCTGTATGTATAACCACGTGTATGAACTCTATGCCAGTAATGGCGTCCTGCTTTAATTGCTCAAGAGAGCGAAACTTGGTGTAGACTGTAGAGTTTAGTACATCAACCTATATAAGCTAACAAGCACTTGATTTCGTAGATTGAATTAAAAAGAATCGTAAATTCGTAGGTCCCACACTAATGCATGCGCACCACGTAATGGTCCCAAGAAGCCATCTGGTAGGTTTTGTTGTATGTGATGTTAGATAAGCAGAAGATGCTTAATTGAAGACAAACCCCTTAACTTCAAGGGTCATTTTAGTAATTTAAATGTGAAATGGGTAGAAGCTTGTAATTATGCAAAACTTTACCGTGTTTACAGACAGACCCCTTCGGACATTCTGGTTCATAAGAAGTAGATTCTTCGTCTCCCCCAAATATTTAGCTCCCAACAATGATGCTGTCTTAGATCACCCAAAACGTGTTTCATTCTCCAAATCTTTCGTTAGAACCTAAATTTGCTGGGTTTCAGTAAGCGTTGATGACCGACAACGACGAATCCATATCAACAGTGTGCGCACGGGATTTTCCCGCATGTGTCGCTCTCATTTCTAGTCTTTGTTAGCTGATGCCTTTACTCATCAGCTCACCTTCTTCTTGCATCCTTTAATGGCTCAAATATAGATAAGAACTGAACCAAATCGAAAAAAAGCGTTTGTTCTCTTGATCTGTTCTTGAACTTCTTGTACAGTTCCCGGCTTCGTTTTTGACTCTACAGTGAGTTTACGGAATTGTAGATGGGTTCTTTAGAGGTTGGGACTCCAAAGAAGAGAACAGCTCCTCTGCTTCGTTCTTCTTCGTCAAGCGAAAGCGATCGAGACTCATTTGCTCAGAGGCCCAGACCAAGATTTGTTCGGATTCTACTATTCAAGAAGGTTACCTACCTGCAATGGATTTTAACTGTTGCTTTCTTCTTCTTCGCTGCTGTTCTATTCCTGGCGTTTTTGTATAGCTCCGAAATGGAGAAGGCGGGAGGTTCTTTTCAAGAAACAGAAACAGTCTCTGAGGACTGGATGGTGTCGAAGGTAATGGGCAGTTTAGATTTCGGGGAGGGTATCCGGTTTGAGCCGTCAAAGCTGTTGGACAAGTTCAAGAGAGAGGCTAGAGAGTCGAATATATCTTCAGTTTCGAGCAGGCCGGTGGTGCGTTCTGGAGTCAGAAAGCCGCAGCTTGCTTTGGTTAGTGGTTCTCTGAATTTTCTCCTTATGATGAGCCCCTGTTCTTATCCCTGTACACTTCCTTGAATGTATGGTTTTTTCTTATTTTCTTTTTATCTTCTTTTTCATTGGAGGCCGAGGTGATCAGCAGTTCCTTTATAGTAATTTGGATTGCTGGATTTCTCTTTTCTTGTTATAACTTTGTTTCCTCTGTGATTTTTTTTCCTAGTCAATTTGGCTGACTTTTGATTGAGATATACTTCAATTTTGTGCGACTTCAATCTGTTTCTTGCAGGTATTAGCGGATCTATTGGTGGAGCCTGGACAGTTGATGATGGTCAGTCTTGCTGTTTCTTTGCGGGAGATTGGGTATGCAATTCAGGTAATCGCAACATGGAACCATTTCCGTGCATAATTTAGAATCCTTATTCTGAATTTTGGGTTGCAACCAGTGTTTGCTGTATTAGAAGTTCCAGGTTGCATTTTTTCTATCAAGTTTTTTGTTAAAACCCAATGAACAATTTGTTGAAACCCCGAGTAATTCTTGTTGGATCAGGCTTATTCTACTTCACTTTAAGTGTTCATCATAACGTTGTTCTGTATAATAATATAATTGCAAGTTTTAGTCTATTTTTTGGTGAATGGAAAATATATTAAAGCAAAAGAAAAAAGTACAAGCCAACAATAGGCAAGCCTAAGGGGACCCTGACAAAAGATCAAAACAAATATTCAAACATTATACATCGAAAGCTGGGTAGAGCAAAGGATGATAAACGAAAATTAAGGGAGGGAAGAAACAACCATAAATGATGATACATCAAGAAGCCAGGTTTAGGGGAAAGATAAGAGGAAGGTCCCAACATGTGACTAAATGCCTATTTCTTAAGTGTTTGGACTTATACGAATTAGGAGAAACCTATTTCTAAAATCAAAAGTAATGGCTTCCCAAATCTGTTCTATAGTGACGAGGAGTTCCATCTTTTATTTTTTCCCCACCAAGCATGATGAATCATAGTGTTAAAGGCAAGCTTGCCAATATAATCACTGATTGACTTACCACTATTTTTTTTAAGATTCACCGGCATTCTCTTTGAAAGAAAATGATTATTCTTTGATGAGGCCAACACTTATTAAGGACTCATTTCTAAACATATCTACAAAAAGGACATAAAAAGAAAAGATGATTTACTTTTTCTAGAGAGCTCCAACATAAACAACAATTAGTGATTGATAAATATCTCTTGTGAAGGAACTCTTTAGTAGGGAGAGATAAGGTCAGAGCACGCCAAGTAGTGTAACTATGTCTAGGATTAGGAATATTCAAGGTGAACCAAACAATCCTATGCCAGGAAACCTTTGCAGATTTCGACCTAATCCAATTCCAGGCAGAGGCAGAGCTAAATTTCTTGGAAGAGTTTTGAAGCCATAAAAATAAATCCCTGATATCCTTGAGTCTCATCAGAGTTGAAGAGAGAGAAGACTAAACCTCAATCAGATTATTGGAGATGCTAGCACCAAGGCACCAAATCCCATCTCGGATAATGGATGATACTTTTGCCATTCTATCAGAACCAGCATCATATCGCATGCAATCACCATATCTGGTTATTAGAAAAGTTTGTCTTTTCTTGGCTCAATCATACATAAATTCACCGTTTGAATGATTTTGAAACTTACACATTGTTAGTAGGATGGGTACACGACGTCACACATAATACATCGAGAACCTTTCGGGTCAAAAGAAGTTCTAGATTGTATTTGAGAAGACTGGTAACGTGCCAGAAAAGTTTTCCCTGGAAGAATTTTCCATTCAAGATTTTTATGGTCAGTCATAAATCCTTTTATTAGATTCCTTCGTGGTGGGGAATGATAGTTTCACCTAACGCAAGAACAACAACAGCAGTGGAAAATGGAAACATACACAAAGCTCTCATGAAAATCAGAAAAAAGAACGATTAAAATGTTTCTTTTATTATTGCTATTTTTTGATGAATAGGTTTTTTTAATGAATAAGTAATGTATAGGGCTTAGTTAATGTCTATATGGTTTTTCCAATATGTAAAATGTTAATTTGGATAGTCAAGAGTAATACTCCAGTACTCCACTGATCATCCTGTGGATTTATGTAATATATGAAAAACCTCAATTGGATTTCAGTAATTTATGATGTAAGGCTGGAAAGAGTCATGTCTGAGGCCCATTCTCCTCCAACAGTAACTACTAAGTAGTAACCTTCATGCCTTCTTAGGAAATTTTGGTTTCTATGATCAGTTGAAGAAAAATGTCAACGTGGCCAGACATGAGGATGGATATGGCACGAGGAAGAAAGGGGAAAAAGATAAACTGAAAGGAAATATATGAGGAGGAGAAGGAAGAAGAAGAAGAAGAAGAAAGGGAAAAACGAGAACACTCGGAGTCTCGGACGAGTACGTACCTAGTCTGTGGAGTCTTTGCAACTCTCACTACTCATTTAGCATTTGAGCCAAAGAAAAAAAAGGAGAGAATACTTATCTAAGGCTTGATAATTGGCATGCAAATGGTGTTATCATTTCTAGATATAGTGATTGAATTAGATATGATGTGGGTTCTGATAGGATGGCCAAAGTTTCCTCTATTATCCGAGATGGAATTTGGTGCCTAGTGCTTAATGCTTCCAATAATCTAATTGAAGTTTGGTCTAGTTTAACTTCCACTTTGATAAGGCCAAGAGGAAGTGGTGATTTGGTCCAATGACATGCAAATTCTTCAAAGAAATTCACTTTTGCCTTTGCCTGGAATTTGATTAGATCAAAATCTGAAAAAGTCCCTTGGTACAAGATTGTCTGGTTCAGTTCAAATATTCCTAGGCATAGTTTTACTGTTTGGCGTGCTTTGACCCAGTCTCTTCCTACCCAAGAGTTTCCTCTCAAGAGAAATCTTACTGTTAGATATATGGCCAGAATACCGTGGGGGTATTCTGGACCTTTTCTTTGTTATTTAATTAGTTTTGTATTATGTGGTTTAGTCCCACATTGCTCATGTACATATTTTACTATTCTATTATTCTTATAAATAAGAAGGTGCTTGGGATGAATTAATCATCCAAGCATAGAGTTCTAATTCAGATCCACTTAACATGGTATCAGAGCTGGTTATGAATTAGAACCATCCACGATTCCCTCCCCTTCTCTAATTCTCGATCTCTCTCCTGTTCTCTTCTCTCCTCTTCTTTCCTCTATTTTGCATTGTTCTTCTTTGTCCCATAGGGCAGCACTGATGAGGTAATCTATTGATCCAGCTGCTGCCCTCCCTTGTTACCTCACTTCATGATATGAAGAATTGATCGATAAGGTGCTGCCCTCCTTTGTTGCGAATATTGAAGACTTCAGCCTTCATTGGACAGATTCACATTATATTACAAGGATTTTGTTCACTATATTGGAGCTTCAGACCTGCGGCAGATCAGTATTCCAGCACCTACATCAAGCTACATCAAGTTCTCAAGATCGATATCTCTTCACACTTTCAGGGTTTTTTCAAAACCCTGACAATTGTCGATCTTGGGGTTCCACTTATCAGTTAATTCTGATTTTTTGAGGAGTGCTTCACATCTGTTCAAGTGTCCTTCGCCTGCAATTTCAGCCTCATACAGCCATTTTTCAGGCCTCACATCATCTTATCGATTTCAGCAATTTCAGGGTTTTTTTCAAAACCCTGAAAATATCGATCTCAAGGTTTTCTCTGGCTGCTGTTGCTGATTCTTGGAGACACTTATTCCTTCATTATTAGAAGGCTTTCATCCTTGTTTCAGCCCTTAACTTGGAGGTGTTCTTGGTTTTCTCTTCACAACAGCCCTCTTCTCTGATTTGGGATTCTTCACTGTCTCCATGGGTGACTCTGTGGATTCGACTGCTACTTATGTTGGTGATGGAAACAGCAAACCAGAGTATCATACTTTCTCTCCAAAACCAATCAAGTTGGATGGCACCAATTACCTACTTTGGTCTAGGTCTGCCTCCTTTGCCATTGCTGGCCGTGGCCTTACTGGTCATATTAGGGGATCCACTCCTATGCCTACAGAGGTTGGGGCTGCTCAAGACAAGTGGCTTGCCAACAATGGAGTTCTTATGTCCTACTTGATTGGTTCTATGGTTACAGATCTACAACACAATTTTCTTCTCCTTGATCTGACCTCGAGAAATTTGGGCTGCTTGCAAGGAGACTTATGGACAGCTTGGCAATGATGCCTAGGTATATGAAATCAGGAAGAAGGTCCTTCACACTACTCAGGGAGAATTGACAGTCTCCAAATACTATGCTACCTTGCGCAGCCTTTGGCGAAATTGGACCATTTTTCGATTTTCACCCAAGTACACATGCAGATATTACTTCTTATAAGCAACACATGGACAAAATCAGGGTTTATGATTTCTTGGCAGGATTAAATGTGGAGTATGATCAGATTCGGGTTCAAGTGTTGGGTCACAAGCCTTTTCCCACACTTGAACAGTCATATGCCCTAGTCTCCTCTGAAGAAAACCGTAGGGCTGCCATGTTGCACCCTCCTATTACTGACAGATCAGCTCTCCAGGCTGCTGCCCCTGCCACTCCTGCACCTAGTGGCATTGCTTCTCTTGGTGATTCTACTACAGGGTCTGTTGTTTGTGAGTACTGTCACAAACCTTACCACACCAAGGAGAAGTGCTGGAAACTTCATGGGAAACCGGCTGATTTTGAAGCTAAAAGGGCTGCCAAGACAAAGATAAAGACAAAGACCAAGGCCCATCAGACTGAGACTGTTACTGCAACTCTTGCTACTGACACTGGTCTATCCCAGGATGATCTACAGGCCCTCCTACGTATGCTCAGGACTTCCGCTGCTGCTACCTCTACTACATCAACTACTGCCAATTCCTCAGCTCCTTCAGGTTCACACTTTGCCCGGTCAGGTATTCCATTTGTAGGTCATTGTGCCTCTGTGGCTTCCCATCCTTGGATCATAGATTCTGGAGCTACAGATCATATGACCGGTTCCTCTAGTCTGTTTCACAGATATTCTCCCACTTCTGGGAAAGATAAGGTCAAAGTGGCTGATGGGTCCCTTTCTTCAATATCTGGAAAATGACTCATCAACTGCACTTCCTCTCTTCCCTTGTCTTCTGTTTTACATATTCCTAATTTTACTACTAACCTTCTTTCCATTAGTAGTATTACTCGTGATCTTAACTGCAAAGTCACTTTTTTTCCATCTCATTGTGTGTTTCAGGATCTGGCCTCTGGGAAGACGATTGGATTGGGTAAAGTGCATGGTGGCGTGTACCTGCTTGATGGCGGTCGCTTCTCTCCACCACCATTGCCTTCTCCGCTGCATCAGAACTCCTTGGTGTCTTCTGAACTTTACCAGTGGCACTCTCGGTTAGGTCACCCCCCTTTAGGAATTTTAGCTCATTTATTTCCTCGTTTGGTCACCCTACCTACTAAGGATGACTTTTTTTGTGAGGCTTGTGTTCTGGCCAAACAGACACGTTCAAATTATCCTATTTCAAATAAAAGGAGTTCTTCTTGTTTTAATTTGGTACATTCTGATGTTTGGGGCCCTAGTCGCAAGCCCTCTATTTCTGGTCATCGCTGGTTTGTCTCTTTTATTGATTGTCATTCTCGGAACACTTGGGTATATCTTTTGCACACTAAAAATCAGGTTTTCTCATGTTTTCAGCATTTTCATAAGATGATTCAAACTCAGTTCCAGGCTACTCTCCAAATATTGAGAAGTGATAATGGAACCGAGTTTACTGAATCACAATTTCAAAAATATTTGGCTGATCATGGCATCATTCACCAAACTAGTTGTGTTGATACCCCTGCCCAGAATGGTGTGGCAGAAAGGAAAAACCGCCATTTGTTGGAAATGGCCCGGGCTTTGATGTTTGGGAGGAATGTTCCTTCTCAATATTGGGGGGATGCGGTTCTCACTGCCGCCTATCTCATCAATAGGCTCCCTTCTCGGGTTCTTAATTCCCGTATCCCCTCTGATATTTTACTAGGCCATTCCTCCTTTATTGTCCCTCCCAAAGTATTTGGGTGTGTGTGTTATGCTAGGGATACCAGATCTCCAGGCAAGCTTGAGCCTCGTGGGCTCCGTTGTATTTTCTTGGGTTATTCTCCAACCCAGAAAGGTTATTAGTGTTACCATCCCCCTTCCCGTCGTACCTTGGTGAGTATGGATGTTGTTTTCCATGAGGCCCTTTCTTATTATTCTTCACCACCTCTTCAAGGGGAGAGTTCTAGTGAAGATGTGCCCTTTGAGATTCTTCCACTAGAGGTTCCTCTGGCTGCTGTCCAGCCTCCTTTGACGGCACCCATGGCTGCTGCCCAGCCTCCTTTGACTAATGCCCAACCTCCTTTGGATGCTGTCCAACCTCCTCCGGCTGTTCCTCCCTCACCTAATGGGAATCCTTTACAGGGGGAGACCATAGAAAATAGTGTTGTTAATGTTCCTATTCAGGGGGAGCTGACTCCAGTCCAGAGAACTATTGGTGCATTTCAGAAGAGAATTGACAATTCCAACATACTCACCTACACAAGGGGTAGAACCAACAGAGGGCAGTTGGAATCCCCTTTAGCACCAATACCCATCCAATTGCCGGCTCCAGATCCAGATCCACCATCTCCTGGTAATCCCTCTTCTTCCGACCTACCTATTGCTCACCGCAAAGGTACTAGGACCTGTACTTTACATCCCATATCTCGTGTTGTTTCTTATAGCTCTCTTTCTCCATCTTTTCGTGCTTTTGTATCTTCTCTTTCTTCTGTTTCGATTCCTAAAACTTGGCAGGAAGCATCTACAGATGGAAAGTGGAACGCAGCAATGTTGGAAGAAATGAGAGCACTACATAAAAATAATACATGGGAGCTTGTGACTCTTCCTCCGAGAAAGAAACCAGTTGGATGTAGATGGGTCTTCGTGGTCAAACAGAAGGCTGATGGTTCTGTGGATCGATATAAGGCACGTTTGGTTGCAAAGGGGTTTACTCAAACTTATGGAGTTGACTATCAGGAGACCTTTGCACCGGTGGCGAAGCTCAACACTGTCCGGGTGCTATTATATTGTGCTATAAATCTTGAGTGGGATCTTCAACAGTTAGATGTCAAGAATGCCTTCCTCCATGGGGAGCTTGAGGAGGAGGTCTATATGGACATTCCACCAGGATTCTCTGATGACAGGAGCAAGGGCAAGGTCTGTAGACTGAAGCGTGCACTTTATGGGCTGAAACAGTCACCTAGGGCATAGTTTGGCAGATTTCACAAGGCTATGATTTCAGCAGGTTACAGGCAAAGTAATGCTAATCACACTTTGTTTATCAGACGAGTTGGTGACAAGGTAACTCTTCTCATAGTCTATGTGGATGATATTGTGGTCACTGGTAATGATGGTGATGCTATCAGGGATTTGAAGCTCCTCCTTGGCCGTGAGTTTGAGGTCAAAGATCTTGGTCCTCTGAAATATTTTCTAGGGATAGAAGTTGCTCGCTCTTCAAAGGGCATCTTTTTTTTCAAAGAAAATATGTCCTTGATCTATTGACTGACACAGGGCTGCTAGGCTGTCATCCTTCAGATACTCCTATGGAAGCTACTACAAAACTTAGGGAGAAAGAGGGTGAGCCTGTTGACAAGGGTATTTATCACGTTAGTGGGCAAGTTAATCTACCTTTCTCACACACGACCTGACATTGCGATTCTTTGTGAGTTTGGTGAGCCGTTCATGCATGATCCCTATTCCTCTCATATGGATGCGATCAGTCGTATTTTGAGGTATTTGAAGTCTGCTCCAGGAAAGGGAATCCTTCTATCTCCCACGGGTCACCTTAAGATTGAAGCCTATACTGATGCCGATTGGGCTGGTTCTCCTGACAGGAAATCTATCTCTGGTTACTGTTCCTTTGTTGGTGGGAACCTTGTCACATGGCGTAGCAAGAAGCAGAATGTTGTGGCCAGGTCCAGTGCTGAAGCTGAGTTTCGTGCGATGGCCCAAGGAATTTGTGAACTTTTGTGGCTTAGAGGATTATTACAGGATATCGGTGTTGCTGTCCATCTTCCCATGATGCTTTATTGTGACAATAAAGCAGCCATTAGCATTGCTCATAACCTTGTCTAGCATGATCGTACTAAACACGTGGAGGTTGACCGACATTTCATCAAGGAGAAGCTTGAGGCCGGCCTCATTTGTGTTCCTTTTGTGAAGTCTACTGATCAACTGGCTGATGTGTTCACTAAGGGACTGAGTAGCAAGCTGTTTCATCCTATCTTAGTCAAGTTGGGCATGCATGATATATATGCTCCAACTTGAAGGGGAGTGTTAGATATATGGCCAGAATACCGTGGGGGTATTCTGGACCTTTTCTTTGTTATTTAATTAGTTTTGTATTATGTGGTTTAGTCCCACATTGCTCATGTACATATTTTACTATTCTATTATTCTTATAAATAAGGTGCTTGGGATGAATTAATCATCCAAGCATAGAGTTCTAATTCAGATCCACTTAACACTTACCATACCTAATAGTTGTCTTTGTTGGAAGTCTCGACAAAATGTCGAACGTTTATTCTTTTCTTGTCTTTTTTTTTTAGATTTGTTTGGAAAAAGGATCCGTAGAAAGTGTTGGCCTCATCAAAGAACTATCCTTCCCTTTCAGAGAGAATGTAGGTGGATTTAAAAAATATCCCGTGGCAAGTCAATATCAGACATTATTGGTAAACTTGCCTTTTTCGCTACGATTCACCATATTTGGTGGGAAAGGAATAAGAGAAGATGGACCTCCACGTCACGTATTATAAAACAGATCGCGGAAGCTATTTCTTTTGAGATTAGAAATATGCTTCTTCCCATTCGTTTTGCGAGCCCAGACACAGTGAGAAATAGACATCTTGCTATCAGTTGGGACTTCCCTCTTATTTCTCCCCCAACCCTGACTTTTTGATGTATCATCTTTTATTGATGTTTCCCCCTACCCCGGCTTTGATGTATCATTCTTTCATCCATTGTTTTCCCTACCCCTGGTTTTTGATATATCAAACATTTTATTAGTTGTTTGTAGTTCTCTTTGGGGTCCTACTATTGCCATGCCTATGGGCTTTGTTTTTGTACTCTGCCTTCTCTCTTAATTTATTTTCCATTCAACACCCCCCCCCAAAAAAAAAGAAAGATTAATAATATAGTATATTCAACCATATTGCAGTCATGCATCTCTCTCTCTCTCTCTCTCTCTCTTCTCTCCCTCTCTCTCGCTCACTACTCACTCACTCACTCACACACACACACACACACACACACACACACACACACAGAGGTGGTGATACCATAGACCAATGGCTATGGACCCCAACTAAAAACACCAGTTCTGAAATCTTCCTCTTTAGAAATGAGAATGATAAAATGCATTACACTTTGTTTTATATTTAATTTGACTCCTCTACACTTGTAAAATCATTTTATAATATATGAAGGAAAAAGTTCTTGTGCTCCATCCACCATGAAAGCCTCCATGGATGGACCACCCAATAATGTGTCATATGGAAGGTGATTTGGCAAATCAATTCGTTGAATAGGAAGGACATGGTCTGGATTGACCACTTGTTTAATTTCATAGCAGAACTAAATCATTTACAGTCCCATTTATCCCTTTAATGAATATTTAAAGCTTTATACTGTCACATGGGCAGTTCTGATTGGGTTAAAACTTGACAAGTAGTTATAGTACCATTAGACCTACTTGAATTTAAAATTTGGGCCTACTTGATCTGCCAATGGCAAATATTAGGTCTGATCAGCCAACATTCCATGATTGGGCAGACCACCAGCTTGGCTCCTAAAATAGGCAATAATAGGTTTAATAATGTTAAAATCTGTATACCCCCAAGTGTCTATTTTTTGGTGTGAGCCTACTCCCTTTTTCCTTGTCAGACTCTGACACACACACCCCATATCCATGTAACCCAAGTGTTGATGTTTCAGTATAATTTGAATCAATTGGAAATGGATGTTTTTGCTTCTCTGCTTTCTGGCCGTGGTCAGATGCATGTGGATGGCAGGGAATGAAGGGAAAGTAGTGATTGACTGGAAACCTCTTTCATTTCCAGTTAGAACTTTGTTTTGACTGATTTTTAGCTACCGTGAACTTAGTCCTCTTTTGTTTGGACTCCTTACCACAATAATATTTCTCAGGGTTCACTATATTCCCACAATGTGCTGCCTTTGCAGGCAAGACAACGAAGGCATAAATCTGTTACAATTACATTGCCTTCTCTCTTAGCATTTACTTAATTTCTTAATTTTCTTGCGAAGTTCTCATTGTCTGCTACTATGAACTTAGTCCTCTTTTGTTAGGACTCCTTACCACATTGATATTTCTCAGTTGATTACCTTTTCTCAGGGTTCACTATATTCCCACCATGTGCTGCCTTTGCAAGCAAGACAAGGAAGGCATAAATCTGATAGACTATTACATATTTACATTGCCTTCTCTCTTAGCATTTACTTAGTTTCTTGGGAATTTCTCATTGTCTTGGTTACCTCAAGGTACTCTCAGAGTCTCAGATTTCTAATTAAAACAGGGAGTTAGTGGGTGAATGTCTTTCTAGTGGATGCGGAAATTTGTGGATCATATTGCTGTTTTTGGTCTTCTGGTCTCTAGGGAAGGAGAGTATACTGTGGGTTATTAGATGGAAAATTTATCACGAAGGGCACAGTAACTGACTAGGTGCAGGTGTTGTATTTTGTATGATCTTCCATTTTGGGACAATATCTTCTGTGCACTCTGAGGATCAGGACTCCATTATTTTGGCAGAAGATTTGCGTGTTTGGCTTTCGTGCTTTGATCAAGACTTCTCACTGAAGGCTTGTTGTTTTCTCTTATTTTTAGTGTCCTGAATCAAAGTTATTATCTACACAAGAACTTAGAAAAACATTGTCCTTGTGCAAAAAAAAATTTCACTCCTCCTCTTGTAATAGGGAAAAACTTAAGATATGGCATATTTCCGTGTTAGATTATTGTCCTTGGTGAATTGGTAAAATTAGTTTTTATTTTCAATCTCAATCTTCAATTGCTACTTCCCCCTGTAGTCTATGTTTAGTTGCCTTGACATAAGCAATTGTGCCTTGTACTGTGCATTCTATGAGTCAAAATGCATATAGGATCCTTCCTGTGCTTGTAGGCAAGTTAACTAGCTCAGAAATCAATTCTTCAAACTATCCTGCTCTGTATGTCCTCATCAGCTAGTCAATTGGTGGTTGGCAACATTCCAGAGAGTGGGTTCCCCTGGTTTTAATACTAATATTCGTGAAGTCCTTTCTGTTCAATACTTAAGTTCGGGAAAAAAAGTCTTTCATTCTTCCAAGAGAATGTTCTCATATTTTCCCTGCTGAATCCTTTAGGCCATTGATTCCAGAGGAACTCTTCAGATCTGTGCTGTATCTTAAAAACGGCTCCTACTCAGATTGAAATTAATGAAGACAGCAAGAAGTGGATACAGTTTGTATATTTATTAACTATATTGCTATCTTTAAAATGGTTCCCATTTAGGTCCTTTTTTTCCTGAGGCATGTGCAGTTGATTCGGGTTTTGCTCCCTTGTATGTAACTGTGTTGATTTCAGCAGTATAGAGAACCAAGAGAGAGAGAGAGAGAGAGTGAAGAAGACAAGGAGAATTGTTGGATAAGAGGGGCTGGGCAATAAAACTCAGTAGTGCAGCTATTGCCTAAGCCGGCAACTGTTATTTATAATAAAGGAAAAATATAAAGTACATAATTTGAGTCATAACCAAAATAGGAAACTAACTAGACACCTAGTAACCTAGTTACAAATTTACAATAGAAAAGAGGAAAACTGCAACAACCAAAAACACTTAGGAAACATGCAAATATATTCCCACGGTATGGAGATCTATGGACCCCCACGGACCTCCAATTGAGATATGTATTCTAACACTCCCCCTCAATCTGGTGTATATATGTCTCCCGTATTCAGCTTGGAACAACCATCAAGAAACGCAGGTTGAAACAGTGCCTTTGTAAGCTGTTGGAACCGCTTCCTCTAAAAGGCCGCCCTTGTAGGAAAGGGAGGAAACAATATGTATATCATACAGGAGCTCTAACACGGCGAACTATCCAAAGGGGGACACGGGTGGATAAATAATTTTAAACACCTGCCCGCTCTCAGGGGGACTCGATACCGTGACCCCTGCCTGCTCTGATACCATGTTGGAACCGCTTCCTCTAAAAGGCCGACCTTGTAGGAAAGGGAGGAAACAATATGTATATCATACAGGAGCTCTAACACAACAAACTATCCAAAGGGGGACACGGGTTGATAAATAATTTTTTAACATAAGCATATCACCAAGTTGACTACTAGAGTTGACGAACGGCGTGGAAATCAACTTTTGCATAAAAACATTTCTCACAAAATGATAATCAACTTCAATGTGCTTGGTCCTCTCATGGAAAACAGGGTTGCTAGAAATATAAATAGCAGTTTGATTGTCACAATACATCTTCATCGGTTTGGGAATTGAACTCTGCTGTAGTATGAGTCATAGCATCAGAGTTCCCTACAACCTCAGTGTGACCCATGACGACGATAGATAAGACCTTTGCTAGGAGCACTCTTAAGATACCTCAGAATATGACAAGCAACATCCTAATGAGCTCGTTTAGGATTTTCCATAAATTGACTAATGACTTCAACAACAAAGGAAATATCCGGACCAGTGACGGTCAAATAGATCTGCTTCCCTATAAGTCTTCTATACTGATGTTTATCCTCAAAGTCTTCACCATCACACACACCAAGTTTCAGGTTCAGATCTATAGTGTTTTCAATAGGTTTACAACCTAGCATACCTATTTTAGAGAGAAGATCCAGAACATACTTTCTTTAAGACAGACTGATACGTTTCTTACAACGAACAACTTCAATTCTCAGAAAATACTTGAGAACTCCTAGGTCCTTCATCTGAAAATTCTGATGAAGATAGGCCTTAACCTCTCCAATGCTTGAGATATCATTACCTGAAACTATAATATCATCAACATACACCACGAGGGTCATGACCCTGTTTCCCCAACGGTGAACAAACACTGAGTGATCAAAGAAGCATCGAGTGAACCCATATCCACCAATAACTTTACTAAATTTATCAAACCAGGCACGTGGAGACTGTTTCAGCCCATATATAGCCTTGTGAAGATGGCATATCTTGAACGCATTTTCCCCCTAAGCAACATACCCTTGTGGTTGTTCCATATAAACCTCTTCCTCAAGATCACCATAAAGAAAAGAATTTTTAATATTAAGCTAAAACAGAGGCCAATCAAGGTTCACAACCAAGGAGATAAGAATCTGTACAGAATTAAGGTGTGCCACTGGGGACAAAGTCTCAAAATAATCAACACCATGAGTCTAAGTAATGCCTGTTGTGATCAATCGAGCTTTGAGGCATTCAACGGAACCATTTGAAATATATTTAATTGTGTACACCCAACGACACCTCACAAGCTACTCCCTGAGGGCAAGTCAGTAAGAGTCCAAGTCCGACGACCCAACAAAGCATCCATCTATGTGTCCATAGCCACTTTCCACCTAGGATGAGATAAAGCCTCTTGATAAGTCTTAGGACTGGAGTCAGTAGATATAGACAAGATAGATTATGTAAAGATGAAAAGTGAGATATAAAAACATAATTTTCAATAGGGTAAGTAGTTGGAGCTTTACGAAAATGGGTACGAAGAGTGACGGGTAAGTCAAGAGATGGAGAATCCCTAGGCAGGGTGTCTGATGAAGTGGATGGCGGTTCCGAAGGAGCAGCTTTGGTTGTGGACTTAGGACGATGCTTATATACCTTCAATTGTTTAGCTAGAGTATTATTAGAAGAAATATTAGTGAAAGGCACAAGTACCAGAAGTGGTTGAGGCATTAGGACATCATCATCCATGTGTTTGCTCATAGTAGAAAAGTAGGGCGTTGATTCTAAGAAGGTAACATCTGCACTGACAAAATATTGACAAGTAGTTGGATTATAACATTTTTAGCCCTTCTGAGTGTGAGCATAGCCAAGAAACACACACTTGGTCGCCTGTGGGGACGATTTATCAATTCTAGGGCGAAGGTTGTGAACAAAACAAACACAACCAAACACCAAGGTTTTAGGTCTCGGTTTTGCCACTGGTTTCGCCAGGCCACGAAATCGAGATATATCGAGATCTCGACAAGATATTGCATTTTTTCTGGCTCAACTCGATGGTTGGTTTCAGTGGTCATATGGCCAAGATAGGTCCTGAAACTTGACATCCACCCTATTTTAGGTCTTCTAGACTTAATGGAATCATTAGTTTTTACAAATTCAAACCCAAAATGGTACTTTGACTTCATACTCTAGGTTTGTAGTCTACGGCGTACGTGAGGTCTACCCTAGGCTATTCCACACAATATTTAGAACACATATAATTAAAGTAGAGGTGTAAAACAACTTAAATAAGTATTATGAATTAAAAAACATCAATCTATAAGCCATTTAAGCATTAGGCATCATATTCATAATCATACATGGTGATGGTTTGATGGTTTCTTAATAATTGTTAGAAACTTGGAAAGAGACATAGATTAAACTAATACAAGTGTACTTAAGACTGTTCTTGAGATGCAATGCAGCTCCCTCTACTGATGTTGAAGCTTCAATCTTGAATCTCCAAGCTTTAATCTTCAGTTGAGGTGAGATTTGCCCAAAAAGAAAAAAAAAGCACGAATACCCTCACCTCCAAATGTTTTTCCTTCACAACAAATTAAGAGAGGCGATATTTCAAGTTGAGGTCGAAATCTCGCTGAGAGGGTGCCTTTTTATAGCTTGGTTTGGTCTCAAGTCAAGTCGAGACCGAGTTAAGCGCCGAGATCCCGGCGAGATATCGAGATCTCAACCGAGATATTGTCATTTTTCTGTATCACCATTGGTCACGTCTCGAGACCTGGCAAAACTGAGATAATTTTGAGATCTCGGCGAGATCTTGTACCATGCCAAACACTCGTTGGGGCAGAACAAAAAGAGGAACATAAGGAAAAACAGTAGAAAACGGAGAGTGATTATCAAGAACAACTGATGGCATACGATCTATCAAATAACATGCAGTAAGAAACGTTCATATGAAACATCAAGGAATAGGCAACTTCTAACAAGTTCCTGTTTTTCCATTCAGCTACACCATTATATTGAGGAGTATAGGAACAATTTGTTTGATGTATCATGCTATGTGCATAACAAAATTCAGATATTTGATATTTCACGTTGATTATATTCTAAAACATTATCAGAACGAAAGGTTTTATAGACACACCAAACTGAGTCTTAATTTCAGAATAAAACTGTTTAAACATAGATAAAAATTCAGTACGATCCTTTAGCATATATAGCCAAGTCATATGAAAATAATCGTCCACAAATGTCACAAAATAAATAAAACCTAATTGACTCTTGATACGACAAGGACCCCAGATATCAGAATGAACCAAAGAAAATAGAGAAGGACTACAAAGGGCATCTCGAGGAGGGAAAGAAGTACGGTGATGCTTTCCACGCTCGTATGCTTCACACTCAATACGAGATATTTTTCTACAGCAGGAACCATTTGTTGAAGCTTGGAAAGGGAAAGATGAACCCACTGGCAATGCCAATGAAGTGGAGAAGTCGTATAAGAGGTAACAGAAGCAGCCGTAGTAGGGGAGGAGTCAAAATAGTACAGTCCATCCTTCTCATGCCCTCCACCAATCGTCTTCCTTGTCTACAGATCCTGAAAAGTTCAACAGGTAGGGTAAAAGGTAACTTAGTTTATTAAAGATCTGGTTATTTGACTAACAAATATAAGATTGAATGGTAAATTAGGAACATGGAGAACAAAAGTTAATGAGGGAAAAGAAGGTAGAGAGACAGACCCAGAAGCAACCACATTAGTAGAAGAGCCATCGGCGAGGATGTCCCTAGAAGGATGGGCGATCTTCTGAGGTGAAGAAAGGAGGTAAGACTTACCAATCATGGGGGTTGAGGCTCCTAAATCAATTATCCAGGGAATGGATGAGGTACTAGCAAGCAAGGCAGTTGTACCTGTGTGAGCCAGAGTAGTAGTAGATGAAGATGCACTAGTAGAAGGCTGAGGTTCTGGAGAAGCTTGAATGACTGTAATCATCACATGGTCCTAACCCAGATGGTGGAACTCATGATGAGGATGCAATGTCGGTGTCACCAGAAGACACCTTTTCAAAATTACCATTGGATGCAATTGTGTTGGCGGTTAGTGGAGCCCAGTCAGGTTTACCATGTTTGGCCCAACAACAGTGTGATTTAACTTGCCACAAAAAAAACACTATCGGAAGGGTCGGTTGCTCTGCTACCCACCTGTATGACCACCACAATCACGTGTTCCCCATGAGCCACGTCCTCGTCCAAAAGAATTAGAACCTCGGCTATGGATGGAAACAAAAGCAGAACTGTCCTTAGGAGAGATATCATGGCTAGAAGGAGTTACAATCCGCTGAAGACGTCCAAAAAATTCATTGAGTGTAGGTACCTTCTCTTCAGCCAATAATTAGCACTTAACGGTCTGATAATCAGAATTCAAGCTGCCATAAATTTTGCAGCATAAAATTCCTCACGTTGAAGCTGTAGCTGTTCCAGATTAGTAGTAAGAGGCTGATGAAGATTAAGCTCCTTTCAGATACCTGTAAAAATATTGAAATATTCGTTCAAAGATTTATCCCCCTGCTTGAAAGTAAACAATTTATCATATAATTCATACACACGAGATATATTCTTCTCTTGGGAGTAGGTCCGCTTCAAGTCATCCCATACTCCTTTGGCAGTAGGGTGAAACATTACATTCATAGCAATAGCTTAATCCATGCTATTCCACAGCCTTACAAGGAGAGTATCATTCTCATGCATCCACTTCTGATATGCTTTTATCTCAGCAGGTTCTTTGGGATCAGCAGATAAGGGATTAGATTGAAGGTACTTTAGCTTGCCTTTCGGCATTATTGTAAACTTTGACTGTTTAAGCCCACAACAAATAATTGGAAACTCCCAGAGAGTTTAATAGTTGTAATCTGGACATTCACTGTGTCCAAAGTAGATTTTGGATCAGCCATAAAGTATCAACCAGCAGGAGGTAATAAAACACCACAAAATAATACTGATGTAAGAGGTACTTTCTGTATGCGCAGGTAAATAACTGCAATCTGGGATATAAAACTAGAAAACAATTGAAATATAATGGAGCTAAATCAGGAGTTCAGATTGACCTCAAACAGGGATCGAGTTCCCTTCCAGATGTGCTTAACAAAACCTCCCCAAAAATTGGCCTCATCTCGCTTAGATCAGGAACAGGAGAGAGAATCGATTTCTACAAAAAAACCCAGAAAAACAGAGTATTGTAGGCTCTGTTGGGTTTCCAAATAGAATCTGATTTAATCATTCAAAAACCTTCAAACCAGGGTCGAGTATACCTGCAATAGAGTTGAATAAAACCTCAAAACTTCAAAACCATCATCTACTGGTTAGATGTAAGATGGTGACAAATCTCCATAATCATCAAAGAAGGAAGAACAAAACCTGCTGCAGGTTTCAACTAGCAGTAATATGAATCCAGGAGATTTATCACTCCATGTAACCAATACGGATGATAGATGAGACCCTAGTTTATCATATTAAACCATAACAAGGGCCTAGATCAAGACATTAAGCAGCATAGGTTGCTGCAACCTTCAACTGAGAACCTTGAAGACCTTCAAAACCAGATCATTATGATGATTTAGGTTTTTACAAGAGGTCTGACACCATGTGATGATTTCAGCAGTATAGAGAATCGAGAGAGTGAGAGAGGAATAGAGAGAGAGAGAGTGAAGAAGAAAAGGAGAATTGATGGAGAATAGGGGCTGGGCAATAAAACTTAGTGTGCAGATATTGGCCAAGCCAGTGACTGTTATTTATAATAAAGGAAAAATATAAAGTACATAATCCGAGTCTTAACCAAAGTGGGAAACTAACTAGACACCTAGTAACCTCGTTACAATAGAAAAGAGGAAAACAGCAACAACCGAAAACACTTAGTAAACATGCAAACATATTCCCACTGTATGGAGATCTATGGACCCCCATGGACCTCCAATCGAGATATGTATTCTAACAGTGACAATTAGTTGGAGAAATATCACTGACTGATGTATGAATTTCTTCTTAATATTGTTCATGTTTTTTGTCATGTGCAGGTTTACTCTCTTGGATATGGTCCTGTGCATACTGTTTGGAGAAGCATAAAAGTGCCTGTCAGGATTATTCAAACAAGTAACATGACAGCGATTACTGTGGACTGGTTAAAGTATGCAAGCCATGTTTCTTTTTGGATAAAATCTTAAATGACTAGCTGTCAATCTGTGAAGACTTTTCTGAAAGAGCAACTGCGCTATCAACACAAACAACTATAATTCATTCTTGTGTTTGTTTTGCTGTATGTGATGAACTCTCTGAAAAGAGAACATTGTGGTAGCTTTGGCTTCACAATGTTATAGAACCCAAGTTCTTGCTATCTTACATAGTTACATGTTGCACTGGAACTGATCCCAATCTTGCTGATCAGAGTGTGAAGTGAAATGGAAGTCTGCCATAACTGAAAAACTCCAATCATCTGGAGAGTGTGAGTGTGCATATTTTACAGTCCATAATTATTTGGACATCATTTTGGGAGAAGAAAAAGAAAGTTTGCATTTGTTTTTCTTATTTATATTGTTTAAAGAGTGAATAAGGCATTGTTTTTGGTGAGGAATTCATATTTGTAATTAAGGTCAATCAACTTAAATACAATTAAAATTCCTTTCTGGAAGCTACAAGTAATTGTAGGTAGCTCAGAAAGAGAGAGGTTTTTTAGGTAAATCTGCTCCACATGTCCTCAAGAACTTGGAGTGGAGCCCCACAAAGTTTCTGGTACCAAGGTCCAAATTGCAAAATCAACAGGCCACCTGTGTTATCTTAGAAGTGGTTTGTTGATTGATAGTGTTCAACACTTATCGTGCAGAGTTGTGAGTTCATTATAGTGTGATAACCCCAGTACTACCCTACAAGTTCTCTCCTTTAAAAAAGAAAAATTAATGTGAGGAAAGTCTCTCACAGATGGGCATACTTATCTAATCTGTATCTAATTCATGAAAATGTTTCTGCAGCCACGATGGCATACTTGTGAACTCTCTTGAAGCCAGGGGTGTTTTCTCGTGGTAAATATACTGTTTTACTGCCTACTCTTTTAGTTTACATTTTCTAATTAGCAACAATATTGTTGCATTTATTTTGTTTCATCATCATTGTGGTCACTAATGATTTAAAACTCAGGATCCAGGATCAGTGCAGACTCCACCAATCCCAAATTGACTTGGCTGTCTCGGCCAATCATGGCCGAGTTTGGGATAAAAAGCTGGTGGAAGACCAGGTGAGCCAATATTTGTGGGTGGATCATGTATCATAACTTGGGATTAGGGTCCACCTGCTCCGAGTTGTCTCGGCCTAGTTGTCTGATCCATTCCATTACTTTGAAATCATGTTTATCATCATCATCATTCGGGAGTGGGCTTCCTGGATTGATAATCAAGGAAACCTAGGAATAATATAGAAAAACTTAGGAAAAGAGTTGAAAAGTCAATAATAGAGAAAAACAGTTGGATGACTGGGAATACATGGGCAAAAGTTCAACTTTGTTGGGACTTTAGATATGGTTGAGATGAGTCTTTACTTGCTCATGAGCCGTAGCTTGCTCCCATGCAACCAAGCAAAGGCTGAGCTGATCTGCGACCACTCTCTCCCGGTGGTCGAGCTGATCGTAGACCAACCAAGCAACCGAATGAATGTGACGCGCGAAAGCCATTGCGCGGTAGCCCGCGCAGTAGTTTGATTGCTTAGCACGCGCAGTAGTTTGATTGCTGCGTGTTAGCGCAACGGTGCTCGTAGATCAGCTTACTCAAATAGGGGTGAAAGCAAGCCTTTGGCTCGCCTTGTTCTGGCGCTAGCGGCCCCCCCCCCCCCCCTCTTTAGAGTAAATAGTAGAGTAAGGCCGTTGCTTGTTTAGGGTTGAAGCGCGTTAGCGCAGTAGTTTGATTGCGTATTGCGTGAGCAGACATGATGGTGATCTAGAGGGGACCTACCTAGCTCGCTGCTAATGCACCCAAATTCTCATTCCTGGTGTAAGATCTGAAATTATCAATGAATATCTTGGCAGGCTGTACTTCTAAAATATTTGTTTGGTAGGCAACCGATTTACTTTACATTTGTTCCTTGTATTAGGTTTTATGTGAAACTCTTGTTGTGGGTGATAATAAACAAGTACATTTATACTTGTTACAGTCTTGTCCAGGAGCCATTCAAATCTTTGCCTGTTATATGGATGATCCATCAAAGATCACTAGCTACCCAATTATCTCGATACATTTCAAATGGGCAGATTCAGCTTCTCAATGACTGGAAGCAAGCTTTCAACCGAGCTACTGTTGTTGTCTTCCCAAACTATGTCTTACCGGTAATATTTTAGCTACAAGTCTATATTTCTAGAAACAGACTCTATTGTTATTAATAGTATAGCAGTACATGTGGCCGTGGGTGCCTTCATGGGGTGTTAAAAGACCAACCTTTTTATGGTTTTGACTTGGGTCTCATAAGACAATGGGATGATCATTGTAATCTGACCTTTGTGGCTCATCATTTAGAAAAAAATGATTTTGGCCATTATTCTGTCCAGAAAAGTTTAACAGTTTGACCACAATACCTCTTAGGACCATCTCCACTCTGGGTCTCTCAGGACCCTGCAAAAGCAGGATGTGTACCAAGTCCCACTAGATCTTTTAGTTAGGCTAGTTCTGAAACCACTGTGTATCCTTATATGCTGTTTACAGACTATCTTTACTGGTAGTTGTCATTACTGCTCAACTATAATCAGATTGGTTTTCATTTGTTCTTATCTCCAAGATTCTAATAGTTAGAGCTCTTTTGAATCTCTCAGATGATGTATTCGACGTTTGATGCTGGAAACTACTTTGTTATTCCGGGCTCTCCAGCCGAAGCATGGGAAGCAGATATTTTAATGGCCTTGTACAACAAGGATGACTTGCGAGAGAAAATGGGTTTCAAACCCGAAGATCTCATTGTTGCCATTGTTGGAAGTCAATTTTCATATAGTGGCTTGTGGTTGGAGTACACATTTGTTTTGCAGGCCTTATTACCTCTTTTCAGAGACTTCTCATCTAATTCTGATTCTCTAATCAAACTCAATATCTTAAGTGGGAACTCAACTGGCAACTACAAAGTGGTTTTGGAGGTGGTCTCTTAACAAATCTCATTCAATTATTTCTTTGTTTAAGTAGTTTCATTGTCTTTGTGGTTCTGATTTTTTCAATTTCAGTGAATCTATCTGTCCATTTCTTTTTGCAGGCAATTGCTCGTAACTTGGGATATCCAAGGGGCAGTGTGAGGCATATTGGCATTAATAAGGATGTCAACAGCTTTCTCAGCACAGCTGATCTTGTGATATATGGGTCCTTTCTTGAAGAGCAATGTTTTCCAGATATCTTGGTTCGAGCAATGTGCTTTGGGAAACCAATTATTGCGCCAGATCTTACCATGATTAGGAAATATGTAATGCTTTCTGTACACAGTCACTTTATATATTAAGAGGAAATATTGGTAGTCAACTTGCATGTGGCGTGCAAGCTGGGATAAGATTGACCATTCATCTGATCTGATTATTGGAGATCTACAACAAAATGAATTGTTAATTCAGACCAGTTAATTTAAATTTTGAATGGCCAGACAAAAGCTTCAAATATCAAATCAAGTTTGAACTTAAGGGTTTCCCCTGTACTGGAACTAGTTGAAATGTCAGTACTGTCCTCTGATGTTCACTGCCTGTTTATGGCTGTGAAGTTCATAGACCATGAGATGATCTGAGGCTGGTCTTCTTGGTCAATCGGGTTATGTATCCACTTGTTTCTCATTTTTTGTAAATAAGCCTTTCCCAGGAAGACTGCTGACTATAGCTCCAATAACAATTAGGTTGATGACAGGGTGAATGGGTTTCTTTATCCAAAGGAGAATATCAGAGTTCTGACACAGGTTCTATTCCAAGCAGTTTCAAAAGGAAAATTGTCTCCACTGGCGCAGAACGTTGGATCAATTGCAAAAGGTCTTGCAAGAAATTTAATCGCTTCTGAAACTATTGAAGGGTATGCTTCACTCCTGGAAAAGGTTCTCAAGTTTCCATCAGAGGTTGCGCATCCTAAGGATGTTGCTGTGGTTGCTCCAAGGTTGAAAGAAGAATGGCAGTGGCATCTCTTTGAAGATATTGTAGGTCCAAGATATTTGAATACAAGTTTTAGGAGTTACAGATTTCTTGGCCAGGTTGAGGAGCTCTGGAACCATACACAAACAGAGAGTTCTGATGCAAGAAGTTTAGTTGATGGTTCTTTCTCCTATAGTGATTGGGACGAAGAGAGACATTTTCAAATGGTGAATGCCAGAAAACGCCGAGAAGAAGAAGAGGTAAGAAATTGTTGGTGGTGATATATATCCTCAACTTGAACTTAATTTGTTTTTGTAAGCTTTATATCTCACATTTATCCTTAGTGAAAAATTCTGTTCTCTTGGTACTTGATGCAGTTGAAGGATAGAATTGATCAACCCCGTGGAACATGGGAGGAAGTGTATCGAAGGGCTAAGAGGGCTGATAGGTCCAGAAATGATTTACATGAAAGAGATTATAGGGAGCTTGAAAGAACAGGGCAGCCATTGTGCATCTATGAACCTTACTTTGGGGAAGGGACCTGGCCTTTTCTGCACCTTAGTTCACTATATCGTGGAATTGGGTTGGTAAGTATATTGCATTTTTTTTAGCTTTTTAGTGTTGCTATCTTTTGGTCATGTGAATGGGCAATTGCTTGAATGACACCAATGCAGGCTGGAAGACACCCTTTTTTATTTACTTGAACTACCTATGTATGGGAATCCTATATCAGGACTATAATAAAAAGTTCAACAAACTTTAAATCGTTTAACCAGTTACTTGAATTTTGCTTTTTACTTCTACTGCTTTTTGTGAAGTTACCTTATACACCAATTATATCTGATGTATGAATACAAAAGATCACATGGAGTGGGGGGTAGTCCGTAACCATATGTAGGTGTAATTCTTAAGGGACCTTATTGTATGTGTGAGAAATCCTTTATTTTCTCGTAGTTTTCAGTAATTATCTCTAAATTAATGGCAAGTAGATCCTTCATTCGATCCTATTTTGATACTGGGGTTTGTTGAATGTAGTCCACAAAAGGTCGGAGACCAGGAGCAGATGATGTGGATGCACCATCACGTCTTCCAGTTCTTAATAACCCTTATCATCGAGATATCCTTGGTGAATATGGGGCCTTCTTTGCTTTGGCTAACAGGATTGATCGTGTGCACAAGAACGCTTGGATAGGTTTTCAATCTTGGAGAGCAACTGCAAGGAAGGTATTGTTAGCTCTTCTTCTGAAATGCTTTTCCTCCCTCATGTTGTGTTTAGTTATTTACTTCTGGCTTCTCTGGAACTTATTACTCTATGTTTGTTCACTGTTCTTGAAATTTACCCTTGGTTAGGGAAGTGAGCTTTATTGAGGGAGCTCGGCCTCTGCTACCAAAGTAGTTGAATAGGGTTAAAACTTAAAAGATTCCCCTTCTCTTCATTCATGTTTCATATATATAACTTACAAGTAGTTTAGATAACCACCTCTATCTCCTGTCCCCTGCTACTGATAAAAATTTACCATACTTCCACTACGTTTACAACCATACATTGATGATAACTACTACCTCCTAACTTACTATACCATGTACACCACCTCTTCTAATGCTGCCGCATCAACATTGATAGAATAATCCCATGCAACAAGGAATAAGAGAGAGAAGCATGCACAAAGGATAATCCCATGCATCTATCCCTATATGTATATCTATTCGGATTATTTTGTTACTGATGATAAAGTTTTCTTGCACAGGCTTCTTTATCTAATATTGCTGAAAAGGCATTGCTGAAAGCCATTGAAGACAGGAGGCATGGGGATACTCTCTACTTTTGGGTTTCCATGGACCAGGATCCTAGGAACACATTGCAACAAGATTTTTGGTCCTTCTGTGATGCAATAAATGCTGGAAATTGTAGGTAAGCATAGTTGCATCTTTCACTGCTATATTTCAATTTTTGAATGTTCTCGCTGAAGAAAATTTTAATCTTTTTTTTCAAAATATAAAATATAAAAAATTTTGCATGGATGTTGGTAGATTATTTGGATGTTTTCAATTAACAAAACAAGTTCTTCATCTTTTACTTTTCAAAGGTCAAAAGTACATCTTGTTTTCCGTAGTTCTCTCTCTCTATGTCTATATTTCATTACGTTCTTCACCTCCCCTCTAGTATCCATATTGTTTACTTAAAATTTTTTTTTTTTGGGGTATTATGCAATTTGGATATCTTTAGGGGCTTTAGCATCTTTAATTAGAAACATGGGTGGAAAATTTCCATCTGAAGCGCCCAGATTTTTTTTTGGTAAATAAGTATATTACCGAACCCCTAGAGGGGACGGGGAAGAAAAACCAAAGAACCAATGTACAAGAGAGAGAAGAAAAGAAAGGGGAGGAGAGAGAAAAAATAAAGAAGGGGGGGGCGATCCTCCAGCCTACACAGAGGAGGAGGACCGCAAAAGGGCATTATCAAGGCCCCAAAAAGTCAAAATATGTTTGTTCCTAGGGGTGTCCGAGAAGGGCCTTTAACGGATATAGCTGAGCTTGGAGGACACATCGAAGGAGATGGCTTTCCAAATCACATCAAAAGATCTAGAGTTGGAAGTCCATCTCCTGAGATTCCTCTCCAACCAAATATGGTGAATAGCGGTGCTAAAGACCAGCTTCCCTATAGTGTCACAAATGGAGTTCCCAGTAAAGGTTTTGAGCAACCAAAGCCATTCGCGGTCAAAACACCTGATCCTTCTGTTACGCGGCCAAATGGAGGATAAGGCCTTTTTCCAAATGGTGGAGGTAAAGGGGCAGTCAAAGAAGAGATGAGGGGTATCTTCATGGCCAATCCAGCAAAGGTTGCAAGAGGGGGGGGTTGGGATTGTCACACCCCCATCCCGATAAGGGATAAACTATAATAAAAAGGGTATGACTAGGATGCTTACCAACATCCTAAACCGCCTCCAGGATCTCGGACGCAGTGGCTTACCTCACAATCACATAAATGAGAATCAGATCAATTATCAGAATAGCGGAAGACTTATCATTAATACTGTTGATCCTCATTTAGGGAATAACTACAGTGGTATAAATACATAAGGTGGATTATCCTTGAATTCAAAAGTTAATACAACCGAATTTCTTTGATAAGTACAAAGAAAGGAAAGAAACCTACGTCAAGAAATGTAATATTCAAAAGTAACAAGAAGAAGATAAACATCAATGGTCGTAGACCAACTTTCGCATCAACATCTCTTACCGAGTCCTTCATCATCCACCGGTACCGTACAACTTGCATCACAATCTAAAAAGAAGGGTTCCCCGAGGGGTGAGCTTCCACTAGCCCAATGAGCAGGAAATTGAATCCACACACACACACAATAAATATAGGACTACAAGGCGAACCTGATGAGCAAACATCCTTGACGTCCCATACCACCAATGATGATTCACACATCAGATCCGATTTATAGTCATGCAACAAACACAACAATATGATATGTAATATGAATAATGATGATGATTATGATGAGATGTAATGTAGGCATGAATGCTATGCTGTGTAGAGTAATGGAATTGTATCCCTGGTATTGGAACACACCCTCGATCCCCAACGATACAACACCATGAATCTACGACATAGTAAGGCCATATCCTTAGTACCGGAACACACCCTCGATCCCCAACGATATACCCCTAACTACGTCAGTGGAAACCTGCCGGTCCCAGAACACACCATTGGTCTCCCAGCAAGCCTCCGATAATCTCAACCACGGTACCAGAACTTACCCTTGATCCCCGGGCTGGATTATCAGTAAGGTGATACGGCGTAGGAACTTACATATCTACCTTCCGTATCCCTGATTATGATGATGAGATGTAATGTATGCATGGATGCTATGCTGTGTAGAGTAATCGAATTGTATCTCTGGTACCGGAACACACCCTCGATCCCCAACGATATAACACCATTAATCTACGACATAGGCCATATCCCTGGTACCGGAACACACCCTCGATCCCCAACGATATACCCCTAACTACGTCAGTGGAAGCCTGCCGGTCCCAGAACACACCATTGGTCTCCCAGCAAGCCTCCAATAATCCCAAGCCACGGTACCAGAACATACCCTTGATCCCCGGGCTGGATTATTAATAAGGTGATACGGCGTAGGAACTTACACATCTACCTTTCGTATCCCTTCAACACAAAAATCAATCAAATATGCAACATACTATATAAAACAATCGTATCGAGAGGTATTCCGGGTGCATCGACGTCCCATGCCATCTAGTACCCAGGTACCAGCACGACACGGCATATGACAGGCCAAATTTAATATATGAAGAAAGACATTAAACAAACCACAGTATCATCTCATACAATTTCAACCACATTTGTAACACATAGTAATCAATTATCACACATATGAACACATTCATAGATAAACAGTGTAAACATGTATTTATGCATGAAGTGCATCACATAACATGAATGCATCAAACACAACATTTGAACATAAAAACACTCAAAATAAAATAAGATCCAATCCCCA
The DNA here is from genome assembly GCF_018873765.1 of Telopea speciosissima. Lineage (NCBI taxonomy): Eukaryota > Viridiplantae > Streptophyta > Magnoliopsida > Proteales > Proteaceae > Telopea > Telopea speciosissima. Next base: position 81,460,923 of record NC_057916.1, on the reverse strand, counting down.
CTCACAATATAGTTCGTGTTCCGTTGATTTGATTTGTCGTTCGACGTCCGCTAAGTGCGTCTCCTCACGCAATTAATAAAGCCTAGGATAGTGTAGAAGAGTGTTAGAAAGGGTGGGGGAAAGTCCCTAAGTTGAAACCCCATAAATTACATTGCCTGCAGGCCTTTAGGGTAGCACGGATGCAAGCACGGTTGTAGGCAGGGCCTTGCATCCGCCCTTGCATTCGATCAAGGCATGATACAGTTTTGAAGGTGTTCTTTAACCCAATTTGTCCCACTTGGATCTTTAAGTCCCAAGGACAAGGGAAGGGTGTCCTAGGGTCCACTAGGGCCTGGTTACATCATTAAATTCATTAGGTGTAGAGAACTTAAGGGATTGAACTCCCAAATGTCACATTCTAGGGTTTTAAGTAATGAAACCCAAACTAAGCAATAAGGTTGCAAGGAGGGGTTTTAGGGTTGTACTTAGAGGCAAGGCCTTACTAATGAGGTCCAACATTGAACCAAGGTTACCCCTTAGGTTCCAAGTGGAACCTCAAGGTCCAACCTTAATTTCCAAAGTTTCCCAACCCAAAACTAATGAGGGAAAGGGGGTTTAAGGGCATTAAAGGTAGATCTTGATACTATAACAAATCAATTAATTAGTATGATTAGGGGCACCTTAGGTTGTAATTAAACCTCCATTAAACCCTAATAAGTTCTACTCCAATAGCCACGAAGTAAGCAAGGTCACTGACATATAACTTAAATTCTAAAGTTACTGTCTAAACACATCAGTCAGGTTTGAATCCATTTTTGAGGATCACACACTCATATTGGGTCCAAGGTTTCTTCATAGTAATTGTAGCCCTTTGAGTTTAGTTTATAACGCAAGTTGAATCATATCAATGCGATATGCGTAGATCAAGTTATGGTCAAAACAGTGGGTCAAGGTCAAATGTCAATAGTTCTGGGGACGGGCGGTTTTATGGGTGGTTTCTCAGAGAGCATGAAACCGTATGTAAAACCGACTTTAACAGGGGCTTAGGAAGGGTTCTTCTAGGTGCGGTTTTACGTGTGGTTTTACCTCAGATGTGAAACCGCAGGTAAAACTGACTTCAACAGAGAGTTTCTTAAGAGATGGTCTCAGGGTGGTTGCAGGGGTGGTTTCTCGTAGGTCTTAAAACCGCAGGTAAAACCACCTGCTTTCAAACTCCAAAATCAAAGGATTCTTCACCAAGGCTTCCATTTCCAAGTAAATTGGAGAAAAGGAAACACCAAAAAGGCTTTCTCCTTGGCACATTAGGGTCCTAAGACCCCATTAGGCCTATGCAACCCATTGATTCAATAAAGGAAAACAAAGAGAACTTCATTTAGAGCATAATAGGGTAGAAACCCTAGGTCTTTCCATTGGGATGGGATTGGGAGCTTTGAGGTTAGCCAATGGAGTCAAATAGCTCCACAAAATCAAGGCCATGAGTTCCCATCGATTCTTGGGTCTCAAGACAACCCTAGACCGATTCTCCACCATCTCCCAACCCCAAAACCCAAAATGAAGAAGGAAGAGGGCCTTAAAGACTTACCTACCTCAAGGAAATAGCACCCACGTTGAGGCTCCAAGAAGCAAGATCCTCAAGCCTCCCTATTAAGATGCTCCACCCTTCTTCCTCCCTTTTCTCCTTCCTCTTTCTCTCATCTTTCTCTCCTCCACGATTTAGGTTGGATGGGAGAAGTAATGAGGGATGAGTGCTCTCTCCCCCTTTAGACTTATTTGTAAAAATGGGTCTTGGATCTTTTAAGTCAAATGGGTTAAGAGGTAATGGGTCGACCCATGGTCTTATTTAGGGTAAAGGAATGGGTTAACCCATCTTTAGGTCAAATAGAATCAAATGGGCCTCTTAACTAAATGGGCTTGCCCACAGGTTTCAAATAGAGAAGAACCCACTTGGGGATGGGTCCATCCACCATGGGATTATAAGCCCATCACATGCTCCCTTAAATAAGTGGGTCCCACAAATGGAATATTCCCTACACCATTAAAATCGCTCGAACGGTTCAAACCTTGACCCGCACTTCGAGAACATCAAAGGAAAGGGTAAATAAATAAAATTAAGGGCTAAAACTTACTTCTCAGCCGTCATGGTTTGTCCCCCTATGATCCCAACAGTCTCGCCACGGCAGTGTCAAGCTCATCACTGAACGAGGTGCCCAACTGAGGCGACGCTCCGAGGTACACGCTCCGGTACTCTTCACTTCCCGGATTAGTACTTGGAGGAAAATCAACGAAGTCACCGTCAACGAATTTCCCCCACCGTCGGTTGAGGAATCTTTCCTCCACAGGCAAGCCCGTACTGTGGTCAATGATTTTGCTGCTAGGTTTGACCACCAGTGAGAATAGCTCACCAGCATTTATGGCAGCGGTAACCACACGTCACGGGAAGAAAATAATAATTAATTATACTCCCGGGGTGCGGGTATAACAGGGATGGTGCGGTGAATAAGGAAGGCTTGGGTAGGCAGGCATAGTTTGAGGGCTCTCCAAACAGTTAGGCTATGGCGGCGAATGTGGCCTTTGAACCAAACTAGGTTGTGCCAGGGGACAGAGGGGCTAGGATCTCTGGAGAAGTTCCAAGCAGAAGAGGAGGAGAAGATACCAGAGGGGGAGGGAAGCCAGATGGCCTTATCCGCAAGGGGGGAGGTGATTTGCAACAACGGGGGAAGGGTTGCCTAGATTTGAGAGATGATGTCTGGGTTGAGGGAGGGGTTGGGGGTCCAAGAACTAGAGGAGATGAGGGATGAGACCGGGGTGGCCTTGGGGAGGCCAGAGGAGTGGATGGCTCTAGGGCCAAGAAGATTATAGAGGATACCTAAGGGGTGCCAAGGATTAAGCCAGAGAGAGGTGGAGTGGCCATTAGCGATGGAGGAGGAGATTCCACGGAGGGCCAGAGGGCGGAGGGAGAGGATCTTACGCAAAATCCAAGAGGAGTCGGCATGGATGGGGATAGTCCAGATGGAGTCAGATTTGAGGAGATAAGAATGGACCCAGGAAACCCAGATAGAATCCTGGCGGGAAGAGATTCTCCAGAGGAGCTTAAGGACGCCCGCCGTGTTGGAGTCACGAATGCGGTGGAGGCCAAGATCACCCTCAGATTTGGAGAGACAGATAGATTTCCAGCTAACTGGGTGGAGAAATCTGGGAGTGTCACTGCCCTTCCAAAGGAAGGCGCATAAGATGCACTCAATAGCCTTGATGGTGGAATTAGGAATGCAAAAGATGCCAGTCCAGTAAATGTAGGTAGCTTGGAGGACCGAACGGATACATTCTAGTCTACCAGCGTAAGAAAGGAGCTTGCCTTTCCAAAGCTGGAGATGCTTGCGAATGTTGTCGAGCATTGGAGTGCAATGGTGACTCGAGAGTCTGGCAGGAATAAGGGGAAGGTTAAGGTAGATGACAGGAAGAGAGCCGATGGAGAAACCTGTTAAGAGGCGGAGGGATTCTTTAGAGGAGTCTAAGATACCAGAGAGAAAGATTTTGGATTTGAGGAGATTGACACAGAGGCCGAAGAGAGACTCGAAGAGATGGAGCGAGGCCATGATTGCCGAGATGGAGGAATGGGATGCCTTAGAGAAGATCATCAGATCATCAGCAAAGGCCAGATGGGAGAGGTTGATGTGCTTACATTTTGGAAGAGGGGAGATGAGGTGAAGATCGGTTTTGGTTTGGAGGCTTTTGGAGAGAACTTCCAGGGCAAAGGAGAATAGGAAAGGGGAGAGGGGGCAGCCTTGTCGGATTCCGACTTTCGATCGGAAAAAGCTAGCGGTGAACCATTTACCAGGACAGAGGAGGGGGAGGAGATACAGGCATAAATCCAGCGAATGAAGACAGGAGGGAAACCCATGAGGGAGAGCACATCGCAGATGAAATCCCAACGGATGGAATCAAAAGCTTTGTGGAGATCGATTTTTAGAAGAGCCGCCGGGGAGTGAGATTTGCGGTCAAAGCCTCTGACGATCTCAGAGCAGAGGATGATGTTGTCCGCAATGCTCCGGCCGGAGATGAAGGCCAACTGGTTGGGACTAACAAGGGAGGGAATGACCGCCTTGATCCGATTGCCAAGAATCTTGGCGATGAACTTATAGATGAGATTACAAAGGGAGATGGGTCGGAAGTCAGTCAGAGAGGTAGCCCCTTCCTTTTTAGGGATAAGGCAGATGAAGGTTTGGTTGATCTGAGCAAGCTGACCAGGCTTAATAAAGGATAGCCTGGGAAATTTCATAATCAGAGGGGATGGCAATGAGGGAGTTGAAGAGGGAGGGGGGGATAAACTTAGTGATGAGATTCGTGGGATTGGGGAAGGGGGAGGGAGGGAGGGGTTGAAGAGGGTGGAGAAGAAGGAGGAGGCAGCTTCTTTGATTTCGGAGGGGGTGGAGAGAGAGGCTCCATTAGAAGCGAGGAGGAGGGTGATGGAGTTCGAGTTCTGCCTGGCTTTGAGGGAGCGGTGGAAGTAAGCAGAATTCGAATCATCAAGTTCTAGCCATTTGGAACGAGATTTCTGACGAAGAAAAGCTTTCCTCTAAGAGGGCGAAAGAGGAGAGCTCTTCGGAAAGATGCTTCTCATCAGCGGCATAGCCGGGTCTAGAGGGTCGGACTGGAGCTTGAAATTTTTTTTTAATTTGGGTAAATAATTTCAAACTATGGCTGTTGGGAAGGGATGGGATCAAATGAAATAGATCAGAATAGCAGGAAGAGAGCCTGGCGGGGATATTACCAAAGGTGGAGAGGTTCCACCTTCGGAGGGCAGATTTGGTATTCCTGAGCTTGCGGGCTAGGGCAACCAGAGGGAGAGAGTGAGAAGAGACCGGAAGACGCCAAGCTTTCTTGATGGTAGGCAGGTAGAGAGGATGGGAAGTCCACATGTCAAAGAATTTGAAAGGTTTGGGGCCAAATGAGGAGTAAGGCTGGAGGGAAATGAGGCAGGGGCAGTGGTCGGAAAGGCCTTGGACAAGGATGCATGGGAGTGGGGGAGAGAGGAAAGCCAGTCTTCATTAACAAGAAATCGGTTAAGCTTGCAAGCGATGTGGTCTGGGCCAACACGATGGTTATGCCAAGTAAGGGGGGAACCAGACCACCTGAGATCCTCTAGGCCAAGATCCTCTATGCAGTCATTGAAGGGGTCAACCGCCGAGAGATCAATGGGCCTGCCGCCTTGTTTTTCAAGTTGAGAGCAAACAATGTTAAAATCCCCTCCGATTCCCCAAGGAAGAGAGTCCAAACCGGGCTTAAGGAGGGAGAGGTCAGTCCAGAGGGAGAGACGGTCAATAGCCTGGTTGAAAGCATATACCGTAGTGATAAAGGAGGGAGAGGTCAGTCCAAAGGGAGAGACGGTCAATAGCCTGGTTGAAAGCATATACCGTAGTGATAAAGGAGGGAGAGATCAGTCCAGAGGGAGAGACGGTCAATAGCCTGGTTGAAAGCATATACCGTAGTGATAAAGGAGGGAGAGGTCACCAAAGGGAGAGACGGTCAATAGCCTGGTTGAAAGCATATACCGTAGTGATAAAGGAGGGAGAGATCACCAGAGGGAGAGACGGTCAATAGCCTGGTTGAAAGCATATACCGTAGTGATAAAGGAGGCAGAGGGGGAATTGTAGAACGAGAGGCGAAGGTGAACAAATTGGGAAGAGGAGTGAGAGAGGGAGATGTGGAGTTTGGATGGATCCCAGAGAATCCAAATCTGTCCAGAAAGCGAGTGGGTGTAATTGGACAGGAAAGACTAGGAGGGGGCGATGGAGGCAGCAATGCAGGAAACGTTTTCCTAGAGAACCCGAGTCTCAAGGAGACCACAGAAGGAGGAGCTGAAGGATTTGGAAGGAACGGAGCTCAAGATGCTTGACCAAGGAGTTGAGGCTACGGACATTCCAAATAAAACCAGACAACATGGGCACTAAGGAGAAGGGGGCAGCTCGATCCTAGGAGGGGTGCTCTTGTGTCGCCTACGAGCATAGGCGACCACCGGGCTGCGCACTAAGGGCCGACGAGAGGGGAGGGGTAATGCCACTTCGGGAAGGAAGGGGTGAAATTTAGCGGATAAGGCGAGCTAGGTAGGGGAGGGGGGGACGGGGGTGGAGACAGAAGGGGGTGGAGGTGGGTGGGATCAAGAGGAGAGATAAGGGGTTCCGAAGTGGAATGGGAGAGGGTTGGGTTGGAGGAGAAGGGAAAGGGAAGTGGGTTGGGGTAGGATTTTTGGTAGAGATGGGCTCGGGGTTGGATGATGGGTAGGTTGTATGTAAAGAAGGAATTGGGCTGTGAAGTAGGGTTCTGGTGGGCCAAGGGAATGGGCTGAGAGGTGGTTAGGGAGATGGAAGGGGGGGGATGGGCCGTGAAGATGGGCTAATAAGAGGGGGTGGATGGGTTGAGGAGGTCAAAGCAAAGGGATTCAAAGGGGGAAAGGGATCACGTGTTGGAAACCACGTGGAGGGGGGGTAGGTAGAAGGGGTGGCAATTTAGTAATAAAAGTTGGTGCAAGGGGTGGGGACTTAAAGACCGACAAAAGGGGGGGGGGGGGTATACCTTGCGCAGGGACCAAAGTTAAATCACGCGAATGGCTAAGGCACTGATGCAGGGAGCTCCCAGTGGCCAAACCAGGGTCGCAGACACCCATATCAGGAAAGGGAGGAGCATCGATGGGGATGCCAATCTCAGACCTATCTTCAGAGCGTGAAAGAGGAAGCGACAGCAGCGACTTTTCGAGGCTTGCAGGTTGCAGGGCTTCATCGTCGTGTTGACCAGAGCTTTTGCCGAGAGAGACAGCTACTGCCGAGAGAGACAGACAGAGCCAGGCACAGTGGGCTGAATAGCAGGAGCATCAGAGGTTGCAGAAGCTGCAGCTTTCGAGGGTTCCACCGTAATGGGAAGCACACGGCGGCGATTACGCCGTCGACGGGAGATCAATCGGCCTCTTTGCTGCGAGATGGACGGTGCAACAGAGAGAGGGCCTGGAGCAGGGGCATTTGTAGAATTTGGAGCAGGGGCGATCGCAGGTCGTGAGGCTTCAGCGCAAGCTACCGATCGAGGCGTCTCAGAGTGCGACAAAGGAGGATCTGCCGGCAAGGCTGCGAGGGAAAGGGGAGCAGCGGCGGCACAGTCCTTGGAGGAATGTCCAAAAATCTTGCAGTGATCACAGCGTGGAGGTATCCAATCGTATTTGACGGGCTGAGCGAAACTAAACCCATCGTCTTCAACAACTGTGATGTAAGAGGGAGGATCAGACTTGGCTGATACATCCACGCAAATTATGGCAAAAGAAAGTCGATCCATCTTCAGTGTACGAGCGTCCGTGTGCAGCGGGAATCCGATGACGGAACCAAGGCGACTGAGGCAGTCACGAGACCAGTAATGGAGGGGGAGACCAGGGAGGGTGATCCACAAGGGAGTAGTGCTGAAGTCGACCTTGTGGAGCAGGAGATGGGGGGTCCATTGCCTGAGGAAGATAGGCTTAGAACCAACCATCCAGGGGGCACCATCGATGACACGGGCTTTAGTTTCATCGGAGAAGAAACGAAAGACGAACACCCCGATGTCGAGGAGAAAAGTGTCAAAAGAACCGGCAGGTTTCCATTGCTTTGATAGGGAGGCTTTCACTAGGTTGAAAGGAGGTCTGGGCCCAAGAAAGTGTCCAACTAGGCAGGAGTTCCACTTAGGGATTTCCGGGGTGAGGAGAGAATCAGGGCAGTGGGCAACCGGGAGGCCATTTTTGAGAGCTGGGGGGATGAAGAGGAGAGAAGAGTCAGCAGAGGAGGAGGGGGTTGAGGATGGCTGGAAAAGAGATGACCAGGGCTTGTTACAGTGGTTGAGCGAGGGAGAGGGAGGGGCTGATGGAGATGATGGTGGCTGGGGGGAAGGGAGGGAATGAACTGAGGAGGAAGTTGCCGGTGGTAGGGGAGGGGGAGGGGAGCCAAGGGGGTGACTCATCTATTCCGTTGGTTTATCTGACCATTGAATGGATGACCTCTGACCTCAATAGACCACATCCTAAATTTGAGATGCCTATCTCAATCATATGGCCCGCAAAATATAGTTTTTCCCACTGTTTTTGCAATGTTCTTGTACTACAAGCAGCCCCCATCCACCCCAAAAAAATAAAATAAATAATAATAATAATAATTACATGGTTTCTTCTAAGCTTCTACATCAATCTAGACATATCACTGCATAGTCCAATTTTAATGATGCATCGAACAGTCCACAAAGTAGATAGCAAGTTTTATTTTTCTTCCTTTCATACTTGTGAAAATTCCATTTGCGGCTGATTTGTGGAAGCACCATTATCTCACTTGTTGACTCCATTTCTGGAAATCTTTAAGCTATAGTTTCCCTCTCATGCTTCAATAAAACCCACTGAATTATGTTTCTTGCCAAGATATGCGTTTTCGGAGGCTCTTCGAAGGATGTATGGTCTGAAGAAAGATTGGAATTCCTTGCCACCTATGCCAGTGGATGGGGACACATGGTCTGTCATGCACAGCTGGGTTTTGCCAACCCAATCCTACCTCGAGTTTGTCATGTTCTCAAGGTATGGGAAGATAATGGAACATGAGTCAAGATTCTCTTACCCCTTTGTTGCACACACGAAAGAGAACATCCTCAGGATCATGTATCAAGATGTTTTTATATAGCCTACTTATTGAAGCAATCATTGACTTGTATGCCAATCCCTCCGCAGAATGTTTATTGACTCATTGGATGCACAGATGTATGATGAGCATCGTCGCAGTGGGCACTGTTTTCTCAGTATATCAAAGGTAAGTAGGTTCTTCACGTATCACTGCATTCATGGTCTTATAAAAAACCTGTCCCCCCCCCCCCCCCCTCACCCCCATTTCTCCTTCCCTATTTTTTATGGGTTTCTTTTTTCCCAGAGTTTTTGAGTGGGAGTTAAAAGCCTTTGCACTCGTAGAAGGGTTGAAAATCTTGGCTTCTGGTCTGGCTTTGGTGTGTCATGCTCCATGAATTTGGCATTGGTGTATGAGTCTAACCCCACATAGCCTGATTAGTTTTTTTTTGCTAATGGTCAGCAATGTATGTATTAATGGAGTAAAATAGAATAGGTTACAAAGAGCAACAGCATAAAAGGCTGTGATACAACCAGCCCTGAGAGACGAATCTAGAGCTCAACAGAACCTATAGAGAGGCCTACCCGGCACTTCCCAGTTCACTGCATCTACTATGAAGGTTGGAGTTACAGTCCAAACCAGACTTGATTTTGATCTTGCTGCATGATTTGCGAGTGAGTCTGCAGGGGCGTTACCTTCCCTGTAGCAATGAGTGATACGCCATTGAATGGAATTTAGGAAGTTTTTCGCCAATCTCCATTCTTGAATGAAACTCCATGGGAGCTTGGAGGAGAGAATAGAAGACACCACTGAGGCTGAATCGCTCTCTATCCAAAGCTTAGTTGCACTTAGTGATTTTGCTTCCCTGATGCCTATAAAGAAGGCTGCCAATTCAGCATTGTAGTTTGATCCAACTCCTTGGTAAGTAGCGAAAGCTCTTATCACTACACCTAGATGGTTGCGAAAGAGACCCCCAGCCCCTGAAGACCCTGGGTTTCCTAGCGAAGAGCCATCAATATTGAGTTTCCACCAGCCTAAGGGAGGCTGCCTCCAAATAACTTCTACAATTTTCTTAGTTGGAGGTCTAGTAATTTTAACTCGAAGTGCCCTCGCAATGACCAGCTCCTATACAGAATTAACGTCGACAGAGGTGAGCCGTGAACCCTCTTCAACTGCTCTAAGAACTTTCATTACCACCTGCTTTGGAGTTCCTACCTTGTTCTCAAATCTGCGCTGATTTCTTTCCAGCCATATTTGTTGGCAAGTAACTATTATAAGGATTTTCCAAATGCTAGGTAAAGGAACTGCATTGGATTTTCTTCGCCACCATGAGAAGAGTAGTTCTATCGAGGGAAATCCGCTCCAGTGCTCATTAAAAAGGAGCAGAATTTCCTGCCAAATCAAACTTGAAAAGCTGTAGTTTAAGAAAATATGCTGCCCTGATTCATTTTCTGAGTGACATAAATTGCACCTAGACACAAGGGGAACTGTACAACGGCTGACTTTGTCATCTGTGGGAAGCGCATTATGCATCATCCGCCAACCAAAAAGAGAGCTGCGGGGGTGTAACCCTTTCTGCCATACCGCCCAAACCCATGCCAGAGTCGCTGCTTTCACCCTTAACTCGTCCCAAGCAGATTTAACTGTGAAAACCCCTGAGGTGGAGTGAGCCCAAATACGAATATCTGTACAAGTGGTTTGAGCACTCCCCATATTATGAACATGTAACAACACCTCTTGGAGAGCCTGAGATTGTACCTGTGGAAAATTCCACCCTTCTTCATCTAAAAAATCAGAAACCAAGGCTGTTAAATTTCTTGGAATTCGGTTTGGGAGAAGGAGCTCCTCTATAGAATTATTTCCAAGCCATTTATCATACCAGAAACGGATACTCTTCCCATCTCCCACCACCCACCTTTCTCCCGCTTGTGTAAAATCCCACACCTTACGAAGACCAGGGAGAATTGATGAAGTTCCCACCACCTTTCTTAGAGACCCTTCCTTGTTCACAAATCTCCTGTTCAAAAACCTTGCTAGGTCTGAATCAGCAGCCTTTATAACCCATGCAAACTTAGTAATTAGAGCCAAATTGATATCTCTCAAGCGGCGAATTCCTAAACCTCCCTCACTTTTCGGTTTACATAGTCTATCCCATCGCACCGTGATTGCCTTGGCTTTATCTGCGTCACCCGACCAAATAAAGTTGCGAAGCCAGCGTTCCATGTGCTCAATTGCAGAAGTAGGCCAGAGATAGATTGAGAAGTTATGTAGGGGGATACTACCCATTACTGATCGCCCCAACTCAACCCTGCCTGCCATAGAAAGAAACCGCCCCTTCCAGGCCGATAACCTCTTCTTGAAATGATCCATCAATGGCAATATGATCTCTTTTTTAACTCTCCCTTTTATGAGACCAACCCCAAGGTATCTTGTAGGGAAATTGCAAATAGGGATTTGAAGAGCTGAAAGTAATCGTTGCCTGCGTGTAGCCGAGATTCTCTCTAGGAAAGCTTTGCTTTTGGACAGGTTGATTTTTTGTCCAGAGTAATCTCCATAGTCTTGTAAAAACTTCATCACCTTTTTAATCCCTCGCAGCTCGGCCTTCATAAAAATAAAAAGGTCATCAGCATACAAAAGGTGAGATGGGGTGTATACCTGACACAGACTTGGCAGTGTTTTCAAGCTTCCAGAGGAATGTAGGGCAGCAAGACCGCGGCAGAGGACTTCTTTTGCAATGATGAAGAGCAGGGGGGAGAGGGGGTCGCCTTGCTTCAACCCCCTTTCCATTCCAAAGAAACCCATAGGGCCTCCGTTTATTAGCACTGAAATCCTAGAAGATAACATGATCTGATGAATCCAGGAAATCCACAACTCTGAAAAACCAAATGTCTGAAGCACATAAAATAGGAAACTCCTATCGAGGGTGTCGAAAGCCTTCTGAATATCCAGTTTTAGACCCAGACCTCCACCCTTGCGGCTGCTAGTCATTATATTTGTCAACTCTGAGACCACCCCGGATATTTTCAAAAATGACTTTACCCTGCTGAAAGGCTCCCTGCTCAGGTGAGATTAATTTATGCAGGATGGAAGATAGCCTAGTCGCCATTATCTTCGGTATCAATTTAAAAAAGAAATTCCCTACACAAATAGGGCGAAATTGACCAACCTTATCTACATTGTCAACCTTTGGCAACATGCTTAGGAAATTATTATTAAGGCCCTTTGTGACTACTCCTTCCCTGAAAAAATTCTGGATTCCCCTGCAAACATCACTACCAACTATGTTCCAGCAATCTCTATAAAATGCCCCAGGGAACCCATCTGGACCTGGAGCGCTAGAAGGGTCCAGATCAAACAGACGCTCTGATCTCCTCGTGACAAGGAATCCTAGTGAGCATGGCGTTGTCATCTGCTGAAACCAAAGGTGGAATTACTTCAAGCAAGTCAGCCTTCTTTGTCGCCACCCCTTTTTTGAAATTTTTTTCAAAATGAGCAACAAAATGCGTCCCAATTGAAGCAGCATCAGAGAGAGTTGAACCATCATCCAGTGTGATCTTGCGTATAGTGTTCCTGGCTCTTCTTAGCTTTGTTGATAGGTGATAATACTTCGTACATCTATCCCCCAATCTAATCCACTTATCTCTAGATTTTTCACACCACATCTTCTCTTGAAGAGTCACTGTTTTGTCATACTCCTTTCGAGCCTGAGATTCCCTGTCAAAGAGGTCCTCCGAAAAACCATCCACTTCAATCTGATTCAGAATTGTTTCTAGAACAGCTTGAGTTCTACTTACCTCAGAGTCAACATGAGGAAACACTTCTCTCGCCCAGACTTTCAAAGGATTTTTTAACCTTTTAAGTTTCATGGCCACCACAAATAAAGTGGATCCTCTCACTGGTTCACTCCAAGAGTCTTGAACAAAGTTTTTAAAGTGCTCATGCTCCGTCCAGAACCTTAGAAACCGAAAAGGTACATTGCTAGGACGTGGCACCTCTTCACAAAGAACTAATATTGGAGCGTGATCAGACGTGCCTCTCACTAGCACCTGCTGGGCACTATTTGAATAACGCTGCCACCATTCATAATTGCAGAGACTACGATCCAAAGTGGCTCGAACATTCCCCACCCGATGATTGTTTGATCAGATGAACTTGTTACCTGTGGAGGGGATCAAAGATAAAGATGCCGAATCGATCATTGCAGCAAACTCCTCTGCAGCCCCCATATTAAATCTTCCAGGTCCTCTCTTGTCAGCTGCAAACAAGTAGGCATTAAAGTCCCCCAGTACCAACCAAGGCCATGAAACTCCTGCAAGAGAGACCAAATCGCACCAAAGATCGCGCCTAACAGAACGGAAACAGCTAGCATGAACAACAGTTATTAAGCTACTGAGACCATTAATCTCCACCTGTAAAGAAATATGCTGATCCGATTGAAGAACCACCCTAGGACGTGGGAGTCCAGCCCTCCAAAGAAACCACAAATTTGGAATACCATCATCTCGATTGTTGGAGATGATCTCCACTGTCATGCCTGCTGCGGACAGAAAACCCAAAGGGAATTTATTTGCATCAATTTTGGGTTCAGCTAAACAGAGAAAATCTGGAGAATACTCCCTTATAACACCTTGCAAATGAGCTCGCGCTCGAAGATTTGCCACTCCTCTAATATTCCAATGGAGGCATCTCATGGATGATTATAGTTAGAGTTGAGGCGACACCTCCAAAGTGTCCACACTATGGCCCGCTTGCAGCACCTGATCTACACCATTTAACTCTGCCGCACCTCGTCGCCTTGAGCCAGCAAGAATATTAGCTTTCAGAATATGTTTTTCTCGGGCACCCCTTCTCTTGCTTACCTTAACAAAAGGGGCATCACAGCCGTTGATATCTTCTTGAGCTGGCACCATATCATCATGGTGAACAATCGCCATTCGACCACTGTTTCTACAAACTACCGAAACCGGCGAAGTTATCTCCACTGGACCGAGTTCACTTGGGCTTAATTTATCGTTACTTTGATATTGCTGCGACTCACCCACCAACTCACCACCGTGTTGAGCAAATAAAGCTGGAGAAGTTACCATTGTACCCTCAGCCGCATGAGAAGAGTCCTCACTATCAATGGGATTCAAAGCACAAGGGAGAGAGTCGTTGACTCGAGAAACAGGGAGGACAGGGGACTCTACAGCCCTTACGTTTCCATGCATGTTAGCTATGCTAGGAAAACCGGAGGTTTGAGCTGCCTCTTCACGCAAAACAGAATTTGGAGGGGTCATGGTTCTAACTGCCGGCACCTCCTCCAACGCTGGTAACTCCCTCCGGCACCAGACCTTCGTTGAATGTGCCCCAGCTTTAACCACTTCATCTGCCGCTGCTTCAACCACCTCCCATCTGCCTCATCGCGCCCACGGGCTAGGCATGCATCTGCTTGATGCCCAAATCCACAGCAAGTAGAACATCGTGTCAGCGGCTCTTCAAAGATCACCAATTGCTTGAAAACAAACATCTCCGATGAACCCTTCTGTTCACGTTCGACAAACACTTCCTCCACCCTGGGGACCGATTCATCAACATCGACGCACACCCTCGCAAAGTGACCATAGTGAGATTCCTTTGTGCGACGGTCAATGGCTATTGGACGCCCCACAGCCTTGGCAATAGAGAGCAAAATGGATTCGTGCCAATATTCTTGCAGCAGGTTCGGGAATCGGATCCACGTTAATCGGTGCATAATTGCTTGCTCATGGACTCTAAACTCCTTACGCCACTGCTGGAATCTCAGGAGTTGATTGTCGACTCTAATGGGGCTTCTTCTCCACACAGACGTCATGTCTTCTGCATTCGAGAAGCGAAAGATGACAAAACCTTTGCCGATTGATCTCAATGATACCCCGTCCCGCAGAGGCCAGTGCTGAGTAGCCTCGCGCAGCTTATCCATCGAGGTAAACCGGAAATTGATTCTCCCCAACAGGGAGTACTGTAGCTTGTCCAATTGCTCCATGTAAGCCGCCTGAGGAATTTTAATCCTCTTCAAATTCCCATCCCTAACCGGCGATGGCAAACTATCAATCTGAGGTAAACGTGGCTTCGTCACCGCAGCATATGATAATGGCTTCACCACCTTGTGAGTCTCCTTCTCCAGCGCTGGAAAGCCCAAGAACCCCCCCAAATCCACCACCGTGGTAATTCCTCCTCCTCTTGGGACGCTCACACCACCCAAGATCTCTTGCCTCACGGCTTCCATCATACCGGCTTCCCGAAACTCATTTCAAAAATCTAATAATCCTCTTTAATTGATTTGTTAGGAATTTCCACGAACCAGAGATGATAGCCTGATTAGTTGGCTGTAGTGGTTGGCATCTTCCTCACCCCTTGATAGGTTTGACACTTATACAACTGCTGGTCCCGCCTAGATCTACAAGCCCCAGAAACTGGCGTTTTCAATGGTTCTAGCCTTAGTAGCACAGCAGTTTGCATAATTGCCTAGAATTATTCCAGAGGCTGATAATTCTCAAATTTTGAGTATGTGCTTGTGTAAGCATGCATTTGGAGGGAGGGGTGGGGTGGGGTGGGGTGGGGTGGAGAGAGAGAGAGAGAGAGAGAGAGAGCGAGGGTTTTCTAGAAGGTGACCTCGCCCAAGACAAAATAAAGCATGCAATTCTGTCCTACTTATGCATCAATATATTGCAGTGATTCTTTTCGAGGAAAAAAATATATAAAAGAAAAAATTATTTGATTTGTCACCTTTGAATGTAGCTAATTTTGACTCCCTTTTGGGCCTTTTCTGACAGCGGTGGAATTCATGTTGCAGGATCGGCATTGCTACTCTCGTGTGCTTGAGCTGCTCGTGAATGTCTGGGCATACCATAGTGCAAGGCGGATGGTATATGTGAACCCAGAGACTGGTGCAATGCAGGAACAGCACAGGTTGAAGAGCCGGAGAGGTCAGATGTGGGTCAGTTGGTTCTCATACACTACTCTAAAGAGCATGGATGAGGATCTGGCCGAAGAATCAGACTCTGACCATCCCACTAGGCGGTGGCTGTGGCCGTTAACCGGTGAGGTTTTCTGGCAAGGTGTGTATGAGAGGGAGCGAAATCTACGACACAAACAAAAAGAAAGAAGAAAGCAACATAGCAAGGATAAGCTCACGAGAATGAAGAAACGATCTCGCCAAAAAACCATTGGCAAATATGTTAAGCCCCGGCCTGAGAAGATAGGAGACTCAAATTCAATGGTGTTGGCAATGGCTGTGGTATAGAGAGTTGCCCTCATGGTGGTGGTTACCCGTTATGAGTGAATCAATATTCCAAGTTGATAATTCTTTTCTAATCTTCCTTTGTTTTTTCTGGTTGGAAAGGGCGAGTGTCAGGAAGGATGATAGCTACTGCATTCTCATTCTTGAGAGCTTATCCTTGCTATGTAAGTTCTATTTCTGGGTTGTGTGTAACTACTGCAATCTTCTGTTCACCGAAACCTTTCAAGCGCTTCAAAGATGTAAATTAGCTTCCATTTAAAAATAAAAAAATAAAAAAAATTTACTCATTCTTTGAGCAAAATTTTCCTCACCAGTGTAACTTGCCTCGATTGCTTTGTAAGTGAATTCACAGTTTGAGGTTTACAGCAAAGCAGTTTATGCCTAGCAAGAACTTTGGAGATCTTGTGGTCTCCGGCCTCGAGATTCCGATTGGGTTAAAATCGATATCGATGAGGTTTGTAAAGTGAATCCAAACTATAGGAGGATGTTTTTGAAGATCATAATCGTAGGCATTTGTGTTCCTTCGCCATATATATAATGGGATTGCTTCTAATCCTTCAGCAGAGATTGTGGCTTTCTTTAAAGTATTGGTAATTGCACAACAAATATGTTTGACAAACAACTATTGATTGAAATTGATTCTTCAACCTTGATTTCGGTAGTAAGATCACCAACTTTTCATCAATGCTGGAATCTTCGATTAATCTATCTTCTGTTTTGTTCCTACAGGACCTCTCATTGCTATCATGAGAACAATGTTATAGTGGATCATTTTGCAAATTAATTAGGGTGTTACTCCAAGAGTAGACTTCTATTGGGCATATTCCTACTGCGGATTACCTTGCCAAATCGGCAGCAAAAAATTGCAGCTCTTCGTCGTCAATTTTCTTTCCAGCTTCGGTGCGTCATTATACTGGGTTGGATGCTACAAACAGGTAGAGATTTTTGTATAGAGGGGAAGGGGAAGGGGAAGGAGAGGAGGGGATCAAACCGGGGAGAAGCGCACCAC
Source organism: Telopea speciosissima (assembly GCF_018873765.1). Classification (NCBI taxonomy): domain Eukaryota; kingdom Viridiplantae; phylum Streptophyta; class Magnoliopsida; order Proteales; family Proteaceae; genus Telopea; species Telopea speciosissima. The sequence continues at coordinate 81,444,062 of NC_057916.1, read as the reverse complement.
GACTCACCAACTCGAGACCTTCGAGTGAGCATGAGTATGAAGCACACCACGACTCACCAACTGAGCTAGGCAGTTGTTGGTTATCATATGCTTCTTAGATCTTAATGCTAGGAGGACCCCAAGGTGATCAGCTCTCTATAAGACCCCGCCCCCACTCGAATTGCGTTGCATCGCATCACATGGTATCTCTTATTTTATTGCTTTTCAAGCATTGGTAGGACGGCGTCAAGGGTCAACTATCTTCAGACATCCCACCCAATGATAAAAAATTAAAAAAAAAAAAATTTCTTAAATCCACGAGATTAGGGAAAAAAATAAAATTTACAATAGAAATAGGTTTGCCTTTGTCTTACATTTACTTATTTTGCATTGCATCACATGATATCTCTTACTTCATATTATTTTTAAGGGGATCACAAGGTCACAATTCATTAAAACAACATGTTCATTAAATCTCTTGTCAAATGTATTGCTTTAGATTTTTGTGTAATCTAAATCATGGATTATTTGGGTATTGGTATCATATTGGCCGATACAATAAAAAGAAAAAAAAGCCTTTTTCAATACCGATAACGACATAAACAATAGACCAATCCGCACTGATATCATGAACTAAAACCTCGATCTTGATGTTTTGGGTCATCATCGTCTTCTCGATCTATGTTAGTGTTAAAGATATCTGATTGCAGATGATGGGTTCTCAAGAACCAGATGCCATTAATACAAGCTTCGATCCCGATATCTTATTTTAGCATTTTCGTGTTAGCTAGTAAAACTTTACATTATTGGGTTAGTAATTATTCTCTCATGCAACCATAGAGAGATGTATTCTAAGTTCTAACACAACCACTTACGTACTTGCGCTTTTTTAAGTAAGAATATGAATATTCCTTATAGCTAATAGCCAACTTAAGATATCAAGCATTTTGGTTGTGTGAATGTAAATTTTGCAAGAGAAACACCATCAGAATAGGAATCAAAGTATTCCGATGCTTGATCTTTTACATGGAGAGAGAGAGAGAGAGAGAGAGATGGAAGTCAATACTCAATACCCATTTCAATGCTTTGCGTGGTTCATTCGCTCAAGAGCCTATTTGTTCCCAAAGTAAAAAACACGTAGGTAGATCAATAATGCATTCCAAATAAATCATACCAAACATATCCTTAATGGGGGTGGGGTTGATATTCGAAACTCATCAGGAAATGTTGAGGTTGAGATGATGAGATGACAAATATACGATAAATTGATGGTGGGTCTAGATGTTTAAGACAATGGGTGCAAGATTTCTTTGCAAGAGTCAGGATAGATTCATTGATTTTAGGGTTCATCTTCCCCAAATGGTTTAGGGTTTGATTTTCAATTTTAAATCTTAAACGATTTGGGGAAGATGAGGGCAATTTGGTCACTTTACTCTTTAATTTTGGTGGGTTTTTGTCACAAGGGCATTTTGGTTATTAGATTTCTTAAAACTAACGTTTAACGTATTAAACTAACGGACTGGACTAAAGTATTATAATGTTTTGAAAGTAAGGGGCACATGTAAATTATAAAATTATAAAGATGTATTTGGATAAATAGGAATTTTGAGGGGACATTTGATAAAAACCCAATAATAAATATTTACGATAAAAGTTTGTCATGTTTAGCTATGTGGCACATTATATTTAAAATTTTTTAAAAAAAAATTTCACAGACACCTATGTCTTAACACAGGATCATTCTTTTCTCTCTCTTTCTTTTGAAAGGGCTTCTTCAGACAGTATGTGATGAAGCCATTATTGTTACTACTGGAAGTAATGTTTGCCACCACCTAGAGTGTCATTTTCACAGTCGAGGCATAGAATTAATCCTCTATTGATTCTTATCTCAAAGAAACGTCTAGAAATGTATCTCATTGGAATTTTCTTTTCCTTCATTAAAATTTAAAAAACAATAAAAATAAAAATTCTTGTTAATCGACAGCCAATGATGTAGTATTCAGAACAATAATGTGAGCTTCAATTCCTGAGGTATTGATCCGTAAAGTATCTGCTCTGGTTGGACAAAATGGATTCCTGTGTATTGTCCACTTGTCATATTCAATAAATGGTTTTATTCAATCATGAAGCCTATCATGTAATGGACTTCCCATTTGGTCTAAAATTTTTAGAGCATCTTACTCTTGATCAACCGCATTAATTTTAAGCCTTTATATCTTAACATATGGAGATATCTTAGGGTTGGAATTTGATCTATTTGAGTTGAGGGTGATGTGGATAATATCTTCAAAAATGTTGACTCCAAATGAAATGAGCCTGTATTTTGATATATTCTTGGAATAGATTCTGGATCTAAAATGCGCAATCTGAACCCTAATTTTTCTCTATCTTTTTTGTTTTTAGAATGCGTTTTAGACCCCGAATCTATTCCGAGAATAAATATGAAACATAGTCAACTACCTCAAGACGACAAGAATAGTACTAGTTGTGACAAAACTGTGGGTGGAGCTTGGCGCAAGAGTATTAAGTTTGCTCCACAGTGAACTAATGGTCGCGGGTTCGAGTGAAAAAATAACCTCTTTGTAAAGCAATCTATGTCTTTTCTTTTAGGCAAAATGTTTCGTACACGATTGTGCATCATGTACGACTATACTTGCAACCGTTGGATGGAGATGAAGAATCGTATAATATACACGATCATGCCCATCCAATGGTTAAAAACATGATTGTGCACCATGCACGGCCATGTACAAAAACTCTTTCTTTTTTTTTTGTTAATCACAAAACTATTTCATCTAAAACTTGATAAAATGAATTTAGAGTGAAATGGGTATATCTTTGGACATTTCTTTGGTGTAACTTAAGCTTCCACTTTTGTAGATTTTTAGATATTTGGACTTGGGTATTAGGAAGGCAAACTTGCTTGTCTCTTGCTGAGACAACAAACTATGTCCCGTTGCATCGTTTGATTCTAATTCTCCTTCCATATATAGCATTATTGGGTTTAGGCATCTCTTATCCTTGATTTCCTTCCTATCTTCTCTTCAAAAAAACAAAAAAAAAATTTAATTAACAATTATTTTGGATTTTAATTATTCTTCTGTTTATCATATACTGTCTTGTCTCTGTTAACACTCCCCCCCCCCCCCCCTACTTGCATCACCCAACTTAGCCAACACCACCACTCTTTATAATCTCATTCGATCTCCTCACACTTCTTCATCGCAAAACTGTAACTTTTAACTCATAATCTCAACTATTTTCTCTTCTTTCTTCCATTAGATTTCTTTGTATAATTTCTTTCAGAGGGGTGACCGGAGTACTGGTTGAAGCCGGAGCAATATCCAAGAGGTCCGATCGAGGTCGAAAAACTCACACCATATCATTGGAGAATGAATGGGAAAAAGGGTAGCAGCATCAAGATCGACATTTGTCCGGCATCGTCAAAAGTAAAACTACCGGAAACCACCGAGAAGAAATCAGCCGGAGTTGTTGGGTTCTACAGTAAAGAATGGATGAAGTCAGTGTGGGAATTCTGCAAAGAAGACCCCAATAGAGTAACATTCTCACTAAAGGTGGGCCTTGCTGTTCTCCTAGTGTCCTTGCTCATACTTTTCCAAGCACCTTATCATGTATTCGGTACCAGCATCATATGGTCCATCCTCACTGTCGCCATCATGTTCGAATATACTGTTGGTATGTACATAACTGCATGCATGCATATACATTTATCTAAAGATAACCCCTCAACTCAAATATATGGGGATCTTTTATCTCCTCCAGTTCCCCACTGCCCCTAACAAGGGGGCGCAATGACAATTCCACCACTGGCTGGGTGGGGTCCACCCACCTCTTATTAGAGATATTAGGGAACTGGGCCAGACAGAGAACTAGAGGAGATACTTTTCCATTCCCCAGTCCCCCTAACAAGGGGGTCACAATGACCACCCTACCCCTGCTCGAACCCTATGCCCGGATGGGATTCACACTCCCCCTATTAGAGGGACTGGGGAACTAGAGGAGATAATTTTTCAATGCACCAAGTACTTGAACAACCCAATTTGAGATTATTACTCCATTAACTCCAAACATCTCAACAATTCATATCACTGTAATTACTTAAAGTATAATTGACTCTACACGTGGATAGACAACTTAAGGAAGATAAAAAGAGACCTTGGCTTTGATACCACATTGGAGGGTCAAACCCAAAACCTTAAAGCATGCATAAAAAAAAGCATCATATAAGGATAAGGAATACTATTATGCGGTGAAATTTGTTTATGGTTGTAAACTCTGTGTCTGTCAGGGGCGACGTTTAACCGAGGATTGAACCGGGCGCTAGGAAGCTTACTTGCCGGAGTCTTTGCAGTTGCCGTCGGCCAGGTGGCTCTGTGCTCCGGCCATGTTGCAGAACCTATAATAATTGGTTTCAGCATCTTCTTGATAGGTACTTATTTACGTTCATGCATGTAAAGTGTAATGTGATTTGGGTAATGGGAGATGTTGAGTTGAGACTTATCAATTTAATGGATGTAGGAGCTGTAACATCTTTAATGAAGCAGTGGCCTTCCTTGGTGCCATACGAGTATGGATTCAGAGTTACACTCTTCACCTTCTGTTTGATAGTAATTTCTGGGTATCGTATGGGAAACCCGTTAAAGACTGCAATGGCACGGTTGTACTCAATTGGAATCGGAGCATTTGTAGCAGTTCTAGTGAATGTCTTTGTGTGTCCTGCATGGGCTGGAGAGAAACTCCACAAAGAGTTAGTTAAACAATTTGATGCTGTGGCTGATTCTCTTGATGGTTAGGGCTTATAGCAAACCCTTTATAAATTTTATATATGAAATGAATCCTAATGGACTAGTTTGGAACGCATTAATTTCTTATTAGTTTTGTTGTGTTAATAACATTTCAGAATGTGTGAGGAAATATTTGAAAGATGATGGATCTGATCACCCGGAGTTCTCTAAGACTGTGATGGATGAGTTTCCTGATGAGCCTGCTTATAAGGGATGTAAAGCTACTTTGAACTCATCAGCAAAGATCGATTCTTTGGTAACTACTGTTTACACATAGGGTGCCATCCTACATGGATTTCACCGTCTATACTGGTAGTGAGGTTATTTTATAAGCTTAGATAAAAAAATAATTTACAAAACAAGAAGGATTGAGTTTGTTTTACACCTAATTTTCTTACAAATTTACTTGTTTTGTAATTATTGTTTTAATCTAGTAGATCTAAGAAATTGTCCATATTACATATTACAGGCAAATTCAGCGAAATGGGAGCCACCACACGGCAGATTCCGACACTTCTTCTACCCTTGGTCGGAATATGTAAAAGTAGCCTCCGTTCTCCGATTTTGCGCCTACGAAGTGATGGCCCTTCATGGAGTCCTTCACTCTGAGATACAGGTCACACCCCTCTCTCTCTCTCTCTTGGATTCCAATATGATGGGTTTCACTTTCACAAAAATGTTGGGCTTCCACTTGTAAGGCCGAAGTAATAAGTCTCACATTGAATGTGATAATTTGATGGAGACTAATAGATATTTTGGCTCCCCCCTCCTTCACGGCTAGCTTTTAAGGATGAATTCGGAGCCATATCAAGTATATTATCCAGTATATCTTATGGGCATAAATCTTATGAAGTAATAAGTCCCATATTGAATGTGATAGTCCGATGGAGACATATATTTTGGCACCCTCTCCTTAATGGCTAGCTTTTAAGGATGAGTTCAAAACCAAGGTTCCACAAATCGAATAATCATAATACGCCAAGTATATTATCCCAGTATATCCTGGTGATGCTTTTCCCCCGGCCCACCTGTGAATGGTGGACTAGTTGAACCAATTGATTCTCATTCTTTGAAATTTCATTCCTAATCTAAAGCTTTCATGACTAAAACATACAAAGATGCTCATTCTTAAGAACATTTTCTATCTTTCAACCATCACTACATCCAGATGATGATGTTGATGATTATATTAATGGTGTTTACCTTTTTTTTTTCCCACCAGGCACCCTATAACCTCAAGATTACATTTCAGTCAGAGATTCAAGAAGCAAGTAGCCAAGCAGCAGAACTAGTGAGGAGTCTTGGAAAGGATATGATGAACATGAAGAGAAACCTAAGGACTTCTCTACTAAAGAGAGTCCATAACTCTACAGAGCGCCTCCAAAGGGCCATAGACATGCACTCTTACCTCCTCACATCGGGACATGACTTTTTCCTTGACAACAACAACTCCTCCTCCTATAGTACCAAGGCACTCTCTAAACAAGTCTCTTTTGCTTTGTCACCTACTACCCTTTCCAACCTCTCCGCCCACTTGGTGATTGACCAAGGCAGTGGCGATGGTGGCCAGGAGATGCCATTGAATCCGCCACCGCAGGCGGTAGAGAATGGGACTCCGGCAGTGGGGGCGGCAACTGAGTCTTACCATGAGGCAATGAAGAAGCAACAGAGGAGGTTATATTCATGGCCATCAAGAGAGGTGGATGAGTTTGAAGAAGGTAGTGTTGGAGTGGATTTTCTGCCTAGGATGAAAGCACTGGAGAGCACTGCTTCCTTGTCCCTCGCCACCTTCACTTCATTGCTTATCGAGTTTGTGGCTCGACTTGATCACTTGGTTGAAGCTGTTGATGAGCTTGCCAAGATGGCAAAGTTCAAGGATGACGATTCATGAATAAAAAAAAGAGTACCCGAGGTTCCCGCCACTGCTGGGTCTGGAGAGAATCATAATATAGACAGCCTTACCCCTGTTTAGCAGAGAGGCTGTTTCGATAAGAATAAGCCAAAATGATATTAACAGTAACCCACAACATAAAAACCAAAAGAGAGAGAGAGAGAGAGGAATTTCCTGTTTTGCCTTTGGGTACGTATGGATACTTAATACTTGTTTCTGTTTGTGCAATAGATCTTCTGAGTACAAGTTGCTAGTTTGTTATATCAAATTCCCTTTATCTGGGCAGTTTAATTCTCTGAAATTGGAATGCAAAATCTAATTGTTGTTTAACGAATCTATGTAAAATAAGAAAGTTTGAATTATTACATTGGTATGTGTTAATGCAAATATCAAGAAATACGAAGAAACAAAACAGATTTAAGTTAGGGTGACATAGAGATTTAACATGGTTATAATTTTGGTAAGAGTCAATTCGTGGGAATAGAATATTGAAATTTGGTTGGAAAAAAATTTTCTATTATAAAATATATAAGAAATTATTCTATTGAATATACTCTCCCTTAGAGTCGGGAATTGCGACATTAACTATATGCAATGTTCAAACCAAGGAACTTACTTTGAAGAGTCCTGACGAATGATGATTGTGACGAGATTCGGTATTTTTAAACCATGGAACGCTTAGTTTCCATTTCGATTGTAGGTGTAACCAACCCCCTATTAAGGATATGGTAGAAAGAAATAATACTTAAAAAAGATCGAGCTTCAATATAAAGATCTTCATTAGTGCTTAAGCCAAATTGTATACCACCATTGATAAACTTCAAAATAAGTGATATTCACTAGGTCGAGAGCGCCCCCTCAAGTAAAGGCTTCCACGATTTTTAGTCATAATAAACATTATGTGATGCCTTAAAATATAATGAAATGACAATATTGCCTTTGGATTTAAATATTCTTTATAAGATTTTTTTGGGTGTTAGGCCCCACACCGGGGTCAGACAAGGATCCACAAGGGATCAGCAAGGGGGCCAGTGAGCCACACTTATTACAACATTATTATACTACTATTTCAACAAGAGTGGAGGATAGGAGGGTGAAACTCTCGACTTTCCGCGGACAAACGCTAGACCCAATTGTCTAGTCCCCTACCACTGAGCTAGAAGTTCATCCTGCTCAAACAGATGGCCTTCAGGCCAAACAAAGTTTAAAATTCATCCTTATTAAAATGTAACCACACTTATGATACATTATAAAGTCAAATCAACGAGGACCCACACCTACGAAATTAGAGGTGTCAACCAGTCGGGCTTGGTTGGTTCTGGTCGGGCCTCATTGGTCTCCATCAATTTAAGAAGAGAGTTGCTTTGCATGTACATTTTCCTACACATACATGTTAGGTGCCAAGACATGTCCCACTTCCTACTATTTAAAGGGTGAAGAGGGGTATATATGGAAGCAAAAGGGACACTAGTTGGAACTTGGCACGTATGTGAAGAGGATCCATTCTCTCAATTTAAGATCATGCACCGTTTTCGATAGATTAGGTAATCAGGCCTCGTAGGTCAGGGCATGGACAAGTTCTATTCGATCAATTACGGGTCCATAATTGGGCTCAAGGTAATCGGACTAATCGGGCTTTAAATATGCTAATTGACTAATAGAACTATAAATGGGCCATAAACGGGTTATACATAGGGATGTAAACGAATCGGATTCGGATCGGATACGGATCGTATGTGATCGGAGCCGGATATTCCCTGGCCGAATTCGGATACCTCTAAACGGATTTGGATGCGGATCGAATTCGGATTTTCGACCATCCGTTTACATCTCTGCCTTGTGTAACCCGACCTTCCTCCCTCTAGTGGATACAATTCACTCTCAATCCATATCTCTTAGATCATGATTCTATTTTCATCATATTCTAGAACCTATTGAATCTTCAAAAACCCTCAAAATCATTATTTACTTAATTTTTTATTATTAAGTATTCGGATTTTTTTTTAGACGGATTTTAATCGGAGTATTCGGATTATTTCCCGGATATCTCTAAACGAATACGGATGCCCCTAAACGGACACGGATGCAGATTCGGATTCGGATTTCGGTTATCCATTTACATCCCTAGTTATACATGGGCTAAATTGGTTTCAACGGGCTAATCAGGCTATAAACAGTCGATTATCAATGGATCAATATTCGCAAGTCTCGGGGTTCAAAAGTCACAATCTAAAACTGCCTATACTATTTTTCAGTTAAAACTTTAAACTTATTCCTTAGAAGTTCATGAATGCTGGAAAAACAGAGCAAAATCACCTGGAATAAATATGTACCTGAACTATAAATTAGAGAACCGGGAATATTGAATACATTCAAGGCTTGTGACCAGAACTGATCGAAGTGAATGGAAGCACATTTGCAGTGGGCTCAGGTAAACCACCCTTCTAAGTGTTGGTATTGGCATCGACCAATACAGCCGATACAGATCGGTTAAATCGACCGTGGCTGTTTCCAGACATTCCAAAGCAGTCAATTCTATGGATTTTGGGATCAGATCGCTATGTTTTCAAATCTAAGGAGCTGATTCTAGGGTTTCTAATTCTGATTCCGGGTGATTCCGATTGGATCGGATATGAATCGATAGGAACCAATTCGATCCTCGATTCTGTGTTTAAAATTCTTAGTTTTGACTGATACAGGCCCAGTGGAATGCAACATATCAAAGGTAAAATGGTCTAAAAATGATTTTTTTTTTTTAAAAAAAAATTTTCAAAATTGAAAGTAAAACTGTCCGATTTTCAACCTGATACGACGGATCCATATCAATATCTGTATCGATATGGTCACCATTTACCGATACCTTGATTTAAAATTTTTACACAAACCCATGCGAGCTCTTCTAATCTCTATTCAAAAGTCAACTTGATTGGACCCACCCTGGAATGTTGAATTCAAGGTCTAAAGTGTGAACAATAACTGGCCCAAATTCTTCCATTGCAAGTTCATGTAGGATTGAGCTCCTCTCACCGTGCCGCGCACATCGTGCGGCTGGGGTGGCCTCGACCACATACCAGTGCACAGGGATGTGTGCTGCCATGTGGATCAGAGTTCTCCAGCCGCATGATGTGCGCTGCACGCCGTGCCGCGCACAAGTGCTCTAGAGAGAAGCCGGATCCGATGCTGTTTTGGGGATTTTTATCGTCTCAATTACATCTTCGTCAATTACACTTCAAGTGCATAGCTTGATGAACGACACGTGACAAAAGTGAATCGAATGATTGAAATTGAAAAACGAAATTCACTTCTCCTCAACCCTAATACCCGATGAATAGTTTCTCTCTCCTCGTTGGATCTTTCCCTCGCGTGCCTCTCATTCGCTTTCTGGAGAAGCCGCCGGAGACGGCAACCAGAAGCCATCTCTATCCTCCTTCTCACCAGCATATGATGCGATTACTCACTGAAGCTTCTTCAGACAAGCTTTCGTTTTTGTTCCTCTTACCTTCACTGTTATTGTCTCTACGGTCCTCGTTGAAGGCACCGATCAGAATCATTCAATTTCGTGGGTTCACTCTTGGACGGTAACTACCGATGGGATAATCACCCAAGTCAAAGAGTACTTTAATATATCCCTCACTGTTACTTGATTCATTGAAAACTCAAACCAATCGTCACTATCATTTGCTTCTCCTTCTTCTTCAGCATCGTCGTCTTCGTCGTTTAAGTGCAAGCTTCCTAAGGGCGTTCCGGGTCTTGTTCTAGCGATCTAATTGCAAATTTCTTAACCAAATCGGTGGTTCCGGTGTTTGAATAAAGGGGAAAGGCGTTGGGCTGAAGTACCCATTTAGATTTGTTCTTAAGAAATTGGATGTTAGTAATACAGATTGCGGTAGCGATGTATGTCATTTCAATTTGGGTCTTTTGCTTCTGCTAGGGAAATGGGCAAGAAGCAATGCTTGCAGAGCCATTCCCATTCCCATTCCCATTCCCATATCTTTGTTATTGTATGGCTTTGTCTTCGTCGGCTTCATCAAACAAAAGGATCTTCGTGGGTTTGCCTTATGATTTCCCGTTTATCTAATAATCCTCTGTTTTGTGAGTGCAGATCGCAAAATTCTTTTATTTTTTTTATAATTTCAGAATGGTTCCTCATTTTCACAATGTCATGAATTTCTTTGTTTTTATGACCTTGGAGCATAAACGGTTTACTTTGTGGAAATATGAATTGCAGAAACGCTCTTGGGGAGAGAGGAAAACAATTGCAGAAATACTTCTTGTAGAAACACATTGATCGCCTCTTCTTTGGTGATCTTTATTCTTTCTTTAGTAAAAGCAGATCTGTATTCAGTTATTTCTCCTCCATGCCCATCTTCACAAGGTTTTAGTAATCTGCAGATAAAGACGTCTTCTGGTTGCCCTTTCCAAAGACTTCTCTGGCAAGTGAATGAGAGGCGATCGATGTGAGGGAAAAACCCAAAGAAGAGAAAGGAGCTATCCATCGGGTATTACTGTTGAGGATAAGTGAATTTCGTTTTCCAATTTCAACCATTCGATTCACTTTTGCCATGTGTCGTTCATCAAGCTATGCACTTGAAGTGTAATTGACGAAGATGTAATTGAGACGATAAAAATCCCTGTTTTGGGGAGAAAAAAGAAGAAAAAAGTGTTCATGCATGATGGAATAACGCTGCTAAGTTCCCTAGAATGAATAAAAAGTGTAGCTGGACTAAATGAGTGAACCAGAAACTAATCAAAGTGCCATTTTTTTTATTCCAGTAAAAGAATCTTTTTTTTTGGTTAATCAGTAAAAGAATCTTTACAGTGGAAGGCAGGACACAAAGTGCAAGATTTGAGAGCTCGAAGTAGCTTTAGAGGAGAAAATACGCATTCCCTATAAAGAAGATGCCAATGGAGTCGATGGAGTATGAATTTAATTGAACCTATAGTATTAGAGGGGAGTGTGGTTTAATGGTGTCCATCCGCTTGCAAATCCTTGCATAGCCGAGTAGGAACTAGGAAAAACACCAACAAGAAAAAGGATCAAAGATTGCTTTTTCCACTTATGGAAGGAATCTGAGTGCTACACCAATAGTTGTCCTGAAATAAGTATTATGAGACTTCTACTTATGGAGGGAATCTGAGTGCTACACCAATAATTGTCCTGAAATAAGTATTATTCATATGACTCGTTTCTTCTCTTGTCCGCCGCAGGGCGTTTTCTCTTTTTTTCTCCTTCCGCCTTAGTGCTAGTTGATCTATCCGCCTTAGTGCGTGTCTCTTATCCACCATGTTCATCGGAACCACCAACGAAGACGACGCCGAAGCCGCCGACGGCTCCAACGGCGAGTTCAGGTCCGTCGTCTGGTCCGGTAGGATCTTCGACCTGAGCTTTATGGAGGAGAAGGCGACGGTGATGAAGCTTTATGGAGAAGGGCCTTCGACCTAGATCGACGCTTTGCTCATGCGCATTGGTATCTCAGGCAGCGATGGCGCCTTCTCTCGCTGCGCTTTCGTCTTCACATTTTTTGACTTGGCCATGTTCAAGAACAAGGAAGCTATGGTACACTGTGCGGGCATGGCTTCCATGGGCTCCCCTTCCACCTTCCTTCCCTCCCCCCTTTATCCGCACGGTGTCCCTACACTCTCCCCTATTTTCTGCAACCATGCCCCCCCCCCCCTCCCCTCCACTTTTCCTGGCCCATGTCCCCTCCCCCTCTCCCCTTTTCTTTTTTCCTGCTTCCTTTTCCTATTTTGCAGGTTACGCCGATTCTGGCATTGGTGTCGCTATGAAAATGATCGGCTCCGTTACCCCTCTTGTTGCTCAGATCTTGTGGCGCTATCACCATTCACCGAAGCTCCTAAAATGCATGTGTTTATCAGTTACTGTGTCAACACTTTTTCTGGGGCAATGGCTTTCATCCATCCCCTTCTCCGGATGACTCAGTCTATGGCATGCCAGACCGGGTCGCTTTCCGCTTTGTCAGTCTGGGTTCTGTATACCCAAACCTTCTCTTGGTCATACTACCTATATTTTTTCAATATCTTTTTATGTATTCTGTTTTTCTGTTGGCGTTGGGCGCACATGAATGAATAGCCCTGTACTCTACCAAAAAAATATATATATATTATTCATATGAGACCCACATATTCAGAGTAGATGACTTCATATAAAAGAAAAGGGACAAAGAACACTAACTGATTGTGTGGAGGGTCAGGAGTGCAGCGCTCTTTTTGTACCGTTGTGTCTGGTCACAGATACATACGTCCACACAGAGGTCCACACACAACATCCAGCACAGGTTAGCACTCCTTTTCCCAAAAGAAAAACTGCACTTTGGCACTATGGATTATGAGAGTTTTTACCGTGGATAGCATCTGGATACACAAATCTGTTTAACAGGCTAAGTTCAGTTGTAGAATGGAGAGTGACACCAAGCCCTAAATAATGCTCTACACAGTAGCAAAGAAAGCATTTCCATAAAAAAGAATACAAGTTTTGAACATACTACGTATTCACATGAACCTGCACATAACACTATAAATATTTACAGTAGAAAACCTAAACATTGGTACCAGTTTATCCCTTATTGTATCACAAGGGTGGAAGACGAATCACTTCTAACCACATAACCTCAGAAATCAATGAATGAGAAAAAACATTATTTTTTTTTTTTCTCATCTATAGACACCAACTCGCTAAACTAAAAGAAGTATAAGACCCCAAACAAAGCATAGAACCTGTCAGAACCAAATCATGAAACCTATTAGGTTCCATTCTCAATTCACTTCATCCACTCAGGAACCTTATTAGATGTCCCTGGCTCAGATGGACCGCCGACTACTTGATTTTCACTACTAGGAGTCAAGCCTGCACCACTTGCTAGCATTGCCATCAGAATTCCCCCATGAACCCTACCTTCCGGCAGCGAAACTGGACCAGTTGGCGGCCCTGCTTTCCCTGGAGGAAACTGAACCTGTGGTGCAAATTGCAGTGCTATTGCCGGTTGCCTATACCCATTTGAATAAAAACCACTCCAGCCTGCAAAGTTCCCACTGCTCATCTTCATGACATCAACATGCATATCATCCATTACAACTTGTTTCATCTTCTCAGGCTTGCTAGGTTTTGGTTCTTGGACCGAAAGTGCAAGTGTTCCACCCCCATGCACCCGCCTGTCTTGCACCAGGGCACTATGGGCAGCACAGAGGCCAGTCTTTCCCCGAGCAAACCGGTCACAAGGAGCATCTTGGCTAGGAAATTCAGAGTTTGGTTGGCCCCATGAGCATCGCTTCCCTCCGCCATGTGCCTTGCAGAAGTCCGTACTACCTTGAGCACTCTTCCCACATCCTTCAAATTTGCATCTTTTGCCCCCACCATGACGGACACAGTAATCTGTCCGTCCCCTAGCACTCTTGGTGCACTCTGGCACAGCACATCTCTTGCCACCCCCATGAGCAACACAGAAATGGGTACCTCCATGGACACTTTTTGGACAGGCTCCACCTCCTTGGAATGAACACCTTTTCCCTCCACCATGGCCCTTGCAGAAGGGTGTGCTCCCTTCTGCACCCTTCGTACATCCTAAAACTGTGCACCTCTTGCCGCCACCATGAGCCTTGCAGAACATTGTGCTCCCTTGAGCGCCTTTCGAGCATTCTGGAAACTGACACCGACGTCCACCTCCATGAGATATGCAGAGGCCAGAGAAGCCTTCAGCACTCTTTGTGCAATTATCCTTCTGGCACCGCTTGCCACCTCCATGTCGGATGCACAAACCAGACTTCCCTCTTGCTGCTCGGGTGCAGCCCTCGTGACTGCACCGTCTTCCACCACCATGGGCAATACAATAGTCAGTGCGGCCTTCAGCACTCTTTGTGCACCCAAGATGTTGGCAACGACGACCACCGCCATGGGCCTTGCAGTAAACAGTCCTGCCCTCAGCTCCCTTGTGGCAGCCAGCTTTCTGACACCTCCGGCCACCACCATGGGCAATACAAAAGCCAGAAGCACCTCTGGCTCCCTTTCCACATCCCATGAACTGACAGGTCTTTGTGCCAGTATTGCGTTGCTGTTGGTTTTGAGTAACCCCGGAAGTACAGGTGACTGAGCTTTTTGTACAGGTTACCATCGACGTTGAAAGGTCTGGCATGACAGGAACTGGATCTGTTCTGTGGGGCTTGGGCAACTTGTTTGGAGGCAAGCTAGCCTCTGCACTACACACAGGATGCAATGGAAGAATGGCATTCCCAAGTTTCCACCGAGATGATGTTGATCCTTCATCCACAAGCAGGCCTGTGCCAACCATCAATGGCATCCCAAAGATATTTTGAGGTGGGTTAGAGCCAGGAGTGACACTAGTGATATCAGATTCAGCAGGCCCAGTTGAAAGACTTAATTCAAGGTCAAATTTTGGTCTTACTTCCAGTGGCTTCAGAGTAGCACCAGCAGGTTTCTTTGGGCTTCGTGCCTTCTCAATGCCAAGATGGAGATCAAAATCTAGGCCAATGTCCATTGATGACTCCTCCTCAATTTCTTTTGCTGAAGACATGGTTGTGCAAGCAGTTTCTGAACTTCCCTTGCTATCAGAAGAACTTGGTGAACGCCCTAGCCCAAGGGCCAGCGAAGAACCATCCTTGAAACTAATAGATCCATCAATTGCACTCCATTTCCTCTTGGTTCCCTTTGAGGAGGCAAAGGAATGGAAAGATACACCAGGTGAATCGAGCCTTAAGGCAGTTTCTGCACAATAACCAACTCCAGCTGTTCCAACTTTATTGCTTAGATTCTCAAATGCATTTGAGGAAGAGTTAACAGTGAAACCCAAATGCTGAAACCTTGCATCCATTCTGTACCAGCTGAAGATACAATTCTCTTATCTTATCCAGACCAAACGTCGATGTGAAAATATTGAAAGAAAAAAGCTGCCTGCCTGACTTCCGGGGCAATAAAAAAGAAGAAGAAAAAAAAAAAAACTAACCTAGAGTTTTCCGAAAGAATACATCCCACCCCCACTTACAAACCCTGAGGTATCACAGCGATCCATTTTTTGAAAGAACTTTTTCTTAGTTGAAGGGGAGGGACTGGGAATTTGCTTTGTCAGTACAAGCAGCTGAAGAATCTACAGGTAATCAAATGCCTCACCATAACATCACAAATGCCAAAATCCTGTTCCAATAAAAGAAAAATGATTAGGACTATGGCGGCCTGGAAGAATCATAATTAGGACTAGAAATCGAACCATGATCTTCAATGTCAGTCTATAAATATAGATTCCATCACAACAAATTTTGGAAACAGGACTAGCATAACAAAGACTAGAATAAGACTCTCATAAGTGGCATGAATAATTCAACAAAATTTTCTTGGCCTGGTAATGATTCCGCAAGAAAGTTGGCATTGAAAAGAGTGAGGTTCAATAAAGAAGTAGGCAACTAGATGCAAAAACAACCATCCACAACTTTAACTGAATTTAATCCAACAAATTTTAGCATTTAGAGAAGGGATTTTCTTATTGACACCCCTTAAGATGTCAAATAATTTGTAACCTTACTTTTTTTCTCTTTAGTATAACACACTTTTATTTTTCAACAAGGGTAAATTCTGTCATTTCACGTGTACTCCAAAAATGTGCAAAAAAAAAATAAAAATGATACCTTTCGATAATAACACAAGGATAAGTGGCTTTCAAATTATTTTGAAAACACATTTTTACCCCCGACTTAAAGAACTTTTGGAAATAAGACAAGGGACAATCAAAAGAAGGTTAAAAGTTCTAAATACACCTATAGATAAGGATGTCAATTATGTACCAATACTGTATACCAAAACCGGGACCGTACCGTACCGAACATATTTGGTACAGTACCACTATGGAAAAATGGTACTGTACTCGGTACGGTACGGTATCGGTATGATGGTTGAAACCATTGGTACATACCGATACCGTAACAAATTATCGAATACGATACCATACCGAATTGAAAGCATATATATATATATATATATACACAATATCTATGTTTATATATAATTATATATGTATTTCATATATATAATAATTTATATATACAATATAACATACTAAATAATATATTTCATATTATATATAATAATTTTATAAATTTAGGGAAAAGTTTTCATACACGGTCGTGTAAACCGTGTATGTGAGAGGGTGGGAGTTTCAAGACATTAATTAATGGCTGGGGATTTATGACTTTTCCAATTCTTTGTGAGAGACCCTCTCACATGTAAGCCGTGTATGAAAACTTTCCCCATAAATTTATATACAAAATATAACATATCGAATACCAAATACCGGTACCGTACGGAGTCAGTACGGTATCGGTATTAGAAATGTAAACCTTATGCGGTATGGTATGGTATCGGTATTAGGTACCTATTTTCTGTACCGTACCATATTACCAAAATCGTACTGGTTGACACCCTTACCTATAGAGGTGTCATTTAGTCAGTCCCTTTAGAAAAAGAAAGAACATACTACGAATTACCGACTTAATCAACACTCCATGAAGTCATCAGCCCTAACACATGGCTACTAAATTTAGCCAAGGCTTTTGCAGGTTCATTTGCAACATCACCTTAATCCTCCAACATACACATTCTAACCAAATTTGAGCCCAGTTAGCAATCCAATGATTGCTGAATCTGAGTTCATATAACAGTATAACACAACAAACAGAAACTTGTTCAGCAGCAGGTTCTTTTTTAGATAGAATATAGACTTTTGAGAAGATAGGAATTCTAGCCTCTTGGGCATGCTCGAGATGGCAAACAATCCCAAGGCAACCATACCAAAAATCTTAAAAGGTTGAAATCTAACAAGATTGACCCATTTTTTTGCCATCTGTGTGGTATAACTGTACATGTACTGAGTGTTGCAGCTTCTAATCTAACAAGAATGTACTTCAAGTCTTCATAGGACAATTGGCATACAAGAAGAGTATACAATGAAAGTTCATCTGCATTTATCTTAATTGATCATCAGAACATGTATCAAAACATGAACACTAAAGTCCAGCAATTTCAATCACTTGACACCAGAAAATCTAAACTGGACATGATCAACTTTTTCATGTGACAGAAAATGCAAAATATATCATTACCCAAACAGATACAGGGAAGCTAAATGAAAAGCACCCCTCATGGGGAGAGGGGGGGGGGATTGATTGGAGTATCACACATGGAACTTCAGCTAATTGGTGGTATCATATCAGGGAATTTTCGTTAACTGCTAATTCCACACCCCTGACAAAGAACCTGCATAGATAATCCAAAAGGTGTAAACGTAGAATAATCCGAACGAATAATTAACTTTAGCTAATAACCATGTAAGATAAGTCTACATGAACCATAGAGGGGGGGGGGGGACATTAACCGTACAGGAGGGCCTAATGGAAGGGAATACACAAAAATTTAACAATTTGATGGTTTTTTATTATGGATATTCAACGACCAAAATCAATTCAGTATGGCAATTCTACAGAAAAGAATTAGGTCAGCCAATTATGTATCTTTTGGGAGTCGTCTCATGGATGTTACCTATTAAAGGGTGGCTTCCAAGTTCCAACACACTGTACGCAATAAAGATAACTGTCACCCGAGGAAAAACTTCAAAGTACAATTGAGTAACTCAAGAGTTCCTCAAACAATAACACAGTAGTAAAAATTCTTAGATAAAGGGTTTGTAAATTGCCAGATAAGCAATTTGATAATTAAAAAAAAAATGAACAGAGGACCAACATTGAAGGTATAAGTTGTTCATAATACAAGCACAGAGCATGACATCAGGAATCATGAGCAACAGATCAGTAAGGAATTGCACCAAACCTCAATGAGAAAAAAGGCCAGGACAGATTATGAGACTCTAAGAACCTAACAACATAAAAAAAGAGCCTTTGAAAATCAAAGGGATTTGTGAACCTCACCCTAACCATACAATGAACCACAGCCCTAAAATTGGGTAAATTGGAAGATCTGTACCTTCTAAACAGGAGATAGTGGCTGGAAAACCCAAAGACGATGGTTGGGAGGCAGTTTCAATTTGTCCAACTTACGGCTATCATGTTCAAAGATATGGCCTTTCATCTGAAGAGTCTAAAATGGCAAGTTCGACGACTAGATTCACCAAGGATGATGAACAAATCTCATCATATATTTCTCCTTAATGATCACATGATGCGAGTAGGCTATTTGAATTTAGCGTCATCAGTGCTTCACAGTATGATAAGGAACTGACCCCTCAACTTATAGCCACAAAGTGGGATGTCACAGTTGCAATGAACTATCCAGATCTATGGCTATTAAAGCTTGAGGATCATTAAGGAACTGATTTCTCAATTAAGAGCTACAACAGAAATGTAAAAGATGCAAGAAACCAAACCTGAAAGTGCCATCTGGAATCGCCTATTCCCCCCCCCCTCCCCCCCCAAAAAAAAAAAAAAAATTAAAAAGAAAAAAAGAAGCCACCCAGACTTCCCATATTGATAGATCATAAGTTCTTATGCAAAAAGTAACAAAGTTATACCAAGGTAGCCAAAATTCAGATGCAAAAAAGCAAAAAAGAAAGTTATAACATACCATAAATTTCTATTCCCAGAAACAGCACAAAGAATTGATATTGGTGAAACGCAAAGCAATGGTCATGCTAAAGAACCTTTCAGATTGTTGAAAGCATCAAATTATCTGACAGAAAAGGAAAAAAAAGAAAAAGGAAAACAATGATAAAAGGCGTAAAACAACTGGAAAATCTAAATTAGAATTTCAAGCTTTGACAGACAGCAGGGGAACTATTAAACATAACAACAATAAATAACAGTAGATGTGCCCGTAATTGATATAATAAAATGATGCCAAAGGTAAAAAAGACAGGGAGAAACCTTATTTATAAGAAATAATAAACCTACAAAAAGTTTCAGCTCCCTCACTGTTATTACTTATTAAAAAAGAATTAGATAAATAATTGAGGTTACCAAAATCAATAATAAGCAGTGAAATGGATCCCGAAGACAAAAAGCCACAGATTAGATTAAATGGAGAAAAATAGGAAGGAGGAAAAGGGCAGAAGGAGGAACTCCTTTGCACAAAAAGAGGGGGAAGCAAAAAACCTGACTCCTTGAGATTAATAGTGTCATGACCTGAATACTTAATCAAATCATCCTACTTTCTCACAAATACTCGTCATCCCAAACATGAAGCACACGATGTCATGGGACCAAGGATATGAGATGTTAGGAAAATAAACCACGACGAAGGATGGAAGAAGAATTTATTTCTTGAACTAGTTTGCATCGAAATACTACATGTATCTTCAGAAAGTCTACTTAAAACTATCAGCAATGAACCTCAATCAAATTTCAAACATGAAACAGTAAATGAAACGGAAATTCCACTAAAATTATTAAAAGAGAGAAATCTCAATCAGAAATATCAGAAGCATACGATTCATGGACTCCTTGTTTTCAGAAATCAGAATTTCAATAAACTTTAATCGCATATCGAAGAGATACATATTCGTTCCAAGCTAAATCACATCCAAATACACAACCTCCACCAAATAATCCACTAAAAAGCTGTGTAAAGAGGGAAGCACCAAAGCTCGTACTGTTACACCATCAACACCAAAATTCAACAGAAAACTTAAAACTGGAACAGTCGCAGTGAGAATTAAATTCAAAAAACAAATCTTTATACCTACCTATACACGCCAAAAAAAAAAAAAAAAAAAGAAGAAGAAAAACTTCTCCATAGATTCAATTGGAAACGAAGTGTTCTGAAGAAATCAGCACCAAAAAACTAATGTCTCCTAACAAAACTGATAGGTACGAATAAGAAAATTGGATCTAACATAAGGTAAAAATTGAAGCATCCCAGTACTTTTTCTGAAAGAAAAACTATACCTCAAAATACTGTTCTTTGCAGCCCGAAGTCACATACGATTTACAGAAGAAACTGAAGCTGCAGAAATGGAAACTAGGGTTACCAAATGCTGTCAATAACGCGGGAGAGGAGAGGCGGAGAGGAGGAGGGGAGACGGAAGAAAAAATGAATAAGGAAGTGTGGCAACTGGCAACGCCAAATAAGAACAAAGAGCGCATTTTTAGAAGAAGGGCGCACGTTAAGACAACTAAGGTTTAAGGGATTTTACCAGGAAAGAGAGTCTCAGCCTATCACCATTGGGCATGTGATGGACGGCTGGATGTTCGAGGAGGCGGGACCCGTAACGTGGCGATACGAAGGGGTAAAACGCAAAACAAATAGCCACGTCATCCATGACGTGAGATACTTCAAGTAGGGAAAGTAGCTCGTCACCGTCCGTGGTGCGTCTGATGAGGATTTGTCCACGTGGATGTGTTTCATTAGCTACTTTGTCAAAAAACAGTGGGCCCGATTTCCTTGGGGCTCAGATACAAACGGCGGTTTTTCTTCTCTGCAAAACCAACCAGAAACATCAATATTTGACACCAAGGAAAACCTTCTTTGCAGTGGGGCCTACCACCGCCCACAGCCGTTATTGGCAAAGGTGTTTCCGTAAGTAGAGGGGTTTTCCTGTCCATGAGCCCTCTATTTCAACACGTGGTAGTAGAGTTGCTTGCTGAGTTACTAGTCTCGGTGCACCAAATTCCTCGCCAATGCAAAAGCTAACCCTGCGTTCTACAACTAGCGTTGGATCGGAATATTTTAATTTTCAGGATAGTGAAGGTTTTTTTTGGTTGTATTGTATCTTTTAATACTTTTTTTTTTATACCGAACGATTGGGAGGTTTTTCCAGCAACTAAATATGGTCCCAACCAATTAAAAAACAAGATCTTCGGGGTCCTTTGTGCAAATAAAAGCAAGCAGTTCCTTTCACAAGGAGGGATCCCTTGTAACTGTATCTATAAAATGGGAAAGAGAACAACGCAGCGCACGCTGCCCCTGTACCTGACACAAGGGCACATGAAATGACCATTGTATCTTTGGAATCTTGGAAATGATCAGGGTGCGGTAGTTATTTTGCGTACGCATGTGTTAGGCACAAGGGCAGCATGCACTGTGGGTGGCGTTCTTTCTCCCTAATGTTATATATGGGAGAAGGTTTCCATGCTGCCAATGTAAGGGGAATCTCCACCACCACACGAATTAAAGCACAAGGAAAAAAAATTGTCAAGAAACACCCATGTGATTAGCAAGGATAAAGAAAAATATCAACTGGTTGTTTTTTTTTCCGGTTATTGGGAGTTTTACATATATAGTTGATAGAAAGGGGGGGGGATCGAACCGGGGAGAACATAAGATACCAGTCAAGAGACTTGAACTCGAGACCTCTTGGTGAGCATGGGCATGAAGCGCACCACGGCTCACCAACTGAGCTAAGCAGTTGTTGGTCAACTGGTCCATTTTGGTCGAGTCTAACCAACCCCCACCAATTTAAGGCTTCACACCACACCACATCGTTTAGTCAATTAATTTGGTCCTCATGGGCATGGACACATCTATGTTTGATCGGTGGTAATTGGTCCATAATCGGGCTCAAGTTACTCAGGCTATAATCAGTCTTTAAATGGGCTACTTAGGCTAATCAGGCTACAAACACACCATAAAACTAGTTGGTCCCAGTCTGTTATCAATGTCAGCCGGTCTTGGTAGTTGAGCGTCCGTCAAACTACAACTAAGCACCATGAACGCTTGAATAATAATTGGTCTAAGCCTGACACCAGGCTATTTACTAACTGGTTTCATTGGGCACAAGAAAGCAAACTGGTTAGACCTACCAACCCGAGCCAACTTTTGACACTCGTAATGTGGGAAAACATCCTCACATTCTTGACATCAGGGATTTAGAAATCGGTATTAATCTTGGTTGTTACCAATCCAATATCAATCTGGATTGGCCCATATCGGATAGATCTATCATTAGATTATCTTTTTACCCTTGATCAGTACCAATCCACTGATACGGGATCAGCTAGGAAATATTATCGATCTTTGTGTCAATACCAATACTAATTGACCAATCCGATATTGATTCCTCAAACTATGCTTGGCATGAGAATCTTTTTCCCTAAAGTTTTACATGTAAACAAACGGAGCCAAATTATTATACATCCAACGAAACACCACATTAAATGATTAAAGAGTTCCTTTGTCCTAATGTACTCCACTTTTAGAAGTGAAAATTTTATTTCATTAATTTCACTTTACCCTATAACCAATAACACCAAAACAGGCCAAAACCACCATCTAAGATGCTTTACCTCACCTTTCCATTTGGCTCTGTGAAAGTTACCAACAAAGAGACGTAGTACAGGATCTTTTCTTTTTATTATTATTATATTACTATTCTAAAGGTAATTTTTTTTTTTTATATATATTTTATTTTGAATGGATGGATCATGGCTGGGTAGATAAGAAAACGATAAAAAAAGG
Organism: Telopea speciosissima; assembly: GCF_018873765.1. NCBI lineage: Eukaryota > Viridiplantae > Streptophyta > Magnoliopsida > Proteales > Proteaceae > Telopea > Telopea speciosissima. The sequence goes on along the minus strand of NC_057916.1, from coordinate 81,420,964 downwards.
AAAGATAGGGGAAGAGATGAGATCTGATAGTGCCAACATTATTCTTCTCCACTATCGGGAAGGGAAGGGAAAGACTACTTTGAAGTCCTTTTTTCTCTCTCTCTCTCTCTCTCTCTCTCTCTCTCTCTCTCTTTTATTGTATTATATAGCGATATTAGTGGTCATCCCCAACCCTATGTTGCTTTAAAATCCCAAGATCGATCGGGTGAGACTTTAAAGAAAACTTTTCATGGAGAATATGCGTTTTATGATTCGGGTTCTTTGTTAGCACGTGCTTCTGTTTTTCCATGCACGTATTATCAAAATATAAGGTGAAAGAACGCCATTTGGTTGTGCCATATATGATTGTTACATGTCGTAGGGGCAGTCAAAATGGTCGCCTCATCTCTGAAACTCTAAAAATGATTAGGGGTGCATCAGTTATTTTGTGCACATCCTTGTCTTAGGGTGCAAGGGCATCATGTATGGTAGGTCCAGATGGCATTCTGTATTCCCAAAATTTATAACATACAAATATGGAACAAAAGTAACAACCAAAGAATTATCTTAGATGGCCATGTGTGCCAAAGGATGTGCAAAAAAAAAAAAAAAAAAAAAAACTTCATTTAGTTCTCTCTATTTTCTGTTTTGCGGTTGAGTTAGGGTCTTAAGATTCGAAATTGGATCAACCGAGGCTGACCTCTATTCCTGCTAACATGGCTCATCAAATCCTTGTACAGAAAAATCTTAGAGGGCATTAAAACACCGATTTTAGGGTTGATCCAGTCAGGCAAGGCCAATCCAGATCTTGATTCCATATGAGTGTCTCATCATGGGAGGACTTTTCTTTCTTTGTCCTTCCAATCAATCCAGATATCTCAAGGTCAACTGACCACTAAAATATTTGAAAAATGTTTTGGATTAGCCATTTGTCAAATTCAACAACTAAATTTATTCATCTACCCTATCATTTCTTGACATACACCTTCTTGGTAGTCTAAGCAATGTTATGCTCCTTCTTAGTAGTTTTCGACTGAAAGGTTGATTAACTTCAATTGAAATGAAACTTGACATGTAAAATGTAAACAACAGGTCTTTGAGTCTACTTATCTACAAAATTTAAACCCGCTATGTGGTACAAATAAATGATGTATCCATAAATACCCTATGAACAGGCCCCTTCATAAACCCTACCCTTTTTTTTTTTTATATATAAAGTATCCTATAAAAACTTTGATTGATGGAGCTCATTGTTCTAAATCAGAACAGCATATGTGCAATGGAGCATGGACCCACATGATCTTCTTGGTCAAAAAAATAAGGTTATTCCATGATCTTTTTGGTCATTTTAAGCTAAAAGTCATGGTCCATCATTGAATTTTCTTGATATTTTCATAATTGTTCTAATCAGAACAGAATATGTGCTCTGGAGTATGGACCCTCCTGATCTTCTAGTAATAAAAAAATAAGTTCATTCCATGACTTTTTGTGGCATTCCATAAGGGCCCTTCATTGGATGGTTGAGGGTTAAAGATCATTTTATTTTTAGTGTCAGCCTTGGTGGATTGGTGGAAGATGCAACTCAACACAAAAATATTTGTAGATTCAAGGAATGGAATAATATGGTTGGTTTGTGAATGATGTGGTTTAACAATTCAAATTACAAGGAGTGTCTAAATGGAGTGTCTAAATGACACCTTTTTTGTTGTATTTAGAACTTGATATCTTTATTTAATTGTTTTTTATTTTATTTTTTAAAGTATTTAATGGAGATTTTTTCAATGAGGTATTTATCATTTCACATAGGAATTGTATTAAATGGCTTTTGAATTTTGAATTTTTGAAATGGTTTTTTTTTTTTTTTTTTTTCTCCTATATTAAATATTACTTCAAATAAATTTTGGAAATAAAACAACAGGCCAAAAAGTAACAAATCTATTGAACCTTATTGGGGAATCAAAAAGAAAATCCCAAACCTAAATTACTATCATACCTATGGGGAAAAAAAGATTCTGTCAGAGAGCGTGGCTTTTACACACAGACACAAGATGGGGGAAAATAACAATCCCGTCCCCATGAAAGGTAAAAATCCCTCTCTTGTTGATGCTTCCCCGTGTGTTTTCATCATTGGTCCCTATGCTAGCTTTTGGACCACGTTTTGGTTCAAAAACTCTTCCCCTATATCTATAATTTAAAAAAAAGTACATATTTTTATATAAGACATGTAAGAAAAGAGAAAAAAAAGTTTATGGGAATACCATTTGTGTTTTTTTTAACTATCATCAATCTTTAGATTTATCGATCAAGGTGAAGAATCAACGGACAACATGAGATACTATTCAAAAGTGATATCAAAAGGAAAATTACTATTGTCACAAGAGTTTGTTATTTTTCAAAACATCACAAAGCATTTATTTGTCATTTGAATAGTTGACGTGACATGGCAAATAGGTTATTTTAATATGCAATTCAAATAACCTAATTAGTAGTGAGATGGCAAAAATTCATTAGGATGTGTCATCCTCATAAGCTTATCAGGGTGGTTCACCAATTCTTAACCACAGGGTAGGAAGATATGACAATTCTGACCATTAACTAGACAAGTCTAGGATTGAATTACCCGCATGTTAAATTTCAAATTTTAATTTAACCAAAGTACCCTCTAGTATGTTGGCATGTATCTTTGTTTTTTTTTTTTTTTCCAAGCTTTTACTTGAAAACAGCCTCTCCTGCGAAGTAGGGGGTAAGCGGCTGCATCCATTTGCCCCTCCCAGACCCTGCAATAGTGGGAGCCTCATGCGGATGCTCTTTGTGTATGCCCCTTCTCTCTCTTGTATTCCTTAGATTTTCAAAACTATATTTCGTCATTAGACGAACTCTGTTTGGACTGAAATTCAACATAAGCTGGTTACTTTGAGGTTTGCCTCGCCATAAAATTTATGCCGCATCCGATCTACCACACGGCAAAAACTTGTATCAGTATAGCCTATCTTGAGGAAGGAAGCTTTTTGTTGTTCTTGTTCATCTAGGCGAGATGTCTGACAATATTCTTGTTCATATGTGCTTACCAATCTCCCTACTATGGAGAAATTCATTCTTTTTTTATTTTCTTCTTCCTCCTCTCATGTAATCGTGTTTCACCTTTTACGTATTCATATTATTTATAGGGGATTGTCTAGATGGCACCTCTATAGCGCAGTTTAAATTATGAAACCTTTAATTTGCAGCCGCTTGTCTAATTATAAAGTGTTTTGGAAGTAAGGCGCTTCAAAATAATTTGAAAATGTACTTAACATGATGTCATCATCAAGAGTTTGTCATTGTTCGTACGTGTTTTGAGTATACATGTAAAATGACAAGATTTACCCTTATAATAAGAGGGGCAAAAAAAATATGGTTACGAATTATTAATACCTTATAGGATGTCAATAGGAAAATCTGGATAAGATTTGTTGACCATTACAATACTTAATTGTAGCAGTATAAATACAATTGCATTATTAGAAGAATTTAACAAGAGCAAGCAATTTGATGTCCTACAAGAACAAAAATAACTTGAGAGTTTTACAAGAGTAAGAAACCTAGAAGTAAAAGATCAACCGAACTAAAAAAAAAGTGCAAAGATGTAATTTAGACCAACACAGGTATGTACATTTTCAAGTGTCCCTTGCTATTTATATATGAATGATTGAGTTTCCTTTCATCCACGGTGAAGAGGGGAACCTCGTAATCCACCTCATAAAACCCTTGAATTAGATTGTGAAAGTGTATTATCGACCTTGTTAAATAGGGGTTGGGAGTTTAGTGATGGAATTCACTATCAAGGAGTCCAGTCATACATGAACCCTAATCTTATATGTGAAGGATTTTAAACCTGAAATAGGGAGTCGCATCAGTCCATGTTGATTCCTATCTGGATCGGGTCTAAAAACCCTAGAATCAACACCTCAGATCTAAAACCCAGCGATCCAATCCCCAAACCCTAGAATCAATCATTGCAGAACAGTCGAAATCGAAACCAATTATGACTGATTCCAATCCGAATCGATGGATTCAACCAATCCAATTCCAGTTTTGAAATTGTGCTACATGTAAAAAAAAAACTAGTATAAAGTTCAGATTCTCCTGCTGAAAAGGTGCTAAAACAAGTTATGCAAAGGACCTTGCAATGTTTGAATACCCAACCCAAAGCTCAGAGCTCAATGCAAAAGGAAGAGCATAAAAATGGAATATTCCGAAAAGGGTTCAAAGCATCTTGTTAGATTTGTCCATTAAACAAATACTCAAAAGCTTAAGCATGTTTTATAAACCATAGTTTATAGGTAGGTTACCCTTTAAATCTGCTAAATGTATGTTTAGTTGTTAAACCAATCTATCCAAAAAGCTAACTTATAAATAATTTTTATACAATTCCAAATGTATAGCCACAATTTAAGGTGAATTTTAACCAAGATCAGCCTCATGAATAAAATGGTGATGTTGTGGAGAACATACAAGCAAAGATTTGAGTATCAACTAAAAAGATAATCTCTTAATCCACGGGGTCTAGTGGTTGGATGGGATTCTTGGAATAGTGTTAAGGGCATTACAGACTTTGTATCATAAGAAATGGAGGGAATAACAGTACACCGTCCTTGTGCGGTTAGCTAGTGGGCAACACCAATGAGGCCATGGATGGAGCATAATACAGAATGGACAAAAGGATCATTTCAAAGTGGGGGAAGAAAGATAGACACAATGCCAAGTAGCTTGCGGTGTACAAGTGGTGTGCCAGCCTTTTCCCATAAAGAAAACATGTTTTGAAAACGAAACCAAACAATAATGAATCAATAATAGTTTGTTAAATTAACTTGATAAAAGATTGAATTGAACTTGCTAAAAGATTGAACTGAACTAGAAAAGAAACCGTAACCAAACTTTGTCTTAATGGTCCTATCTCACTCACAGAAACCAAAACCAAACTTTGTTATTGATGAAGCTTGATCTTAGTTCTAATTTAGAAAGTGTTGTGGTGATTCTTCGGTGGGTCGTTTCACCTTCAAAACACGCTAGAAGGGCCAAAAAAATACATCGGTGATGTATACGCTGTCTCCTGAAGAGCTCGTCGAGAGCTTCGATTTGATATGCTTTCATCATATGTTGGTTCAGATCGCACCGGGTGGGTTCTTGGGGGGGGGGGGGTGCAGTTTTGTATTTTCTAGGGTTAGGGTCTTCTTATATATTATAATTATCTCTTTGAGAGATGTGAGTGAGGATTTGTATTTGCTTCATAAAAATAGTGGATTCGCTCCATAAAAATAGTGGATTCATACTTCTTTGGGGTGAACCACATTAAAAATCTTGTCTTGAGTGTGCTTGATTTCTATTTCTCTTTGTTTTCTTCTACAAAATTACCATTCTGTTGCGTTATTTTTTTAATACTAATACTAAATCAAAACCGATTCAATTCGATCAAATTGATCGATTGACATCCTTATCCAACGGCTCAGATAACCTTTTCCCAAATTTCAGTGAAAATGATAGAAGTAGGTAATAATGACTGCATGATCAACAAAAAAAGCATGCATAGCCTTAGCCTTAGCCTTAATACCAAGAGAGGGAAAAGAAGGTGGAAAGATGACGGTGGTGGTGGGACATGTGGGAAGATCAGTCTTAGTATCTCTCACTATATCTTTCAAAATCTACCAACAAAGGGGGAGTGAGGACGACAGTCATGGCGGCCGCACAATGGCGAAAATTTTCCTCGCATATGCCTATGTTTTTTTTTTTGGGTAATATCGCATATGCCTATGTGGTCATTCTCATTCTTATAAGAAAAATAATAAAAAATATATAAAAAAAGAAGTCATTCTTTTTCTTATGGATGCCAAAAAGATATTTATAAGGAAATAATAAAGAATCTCAGCATATACTCATACTTTATTTTTTGGGCAAGGATACTTTTATTATTTTTCTCTTGTATGGAAAACCCACTCCTTTATTATCATATATATGAGGAAAAATTTTCATATTCTTATCATTTTGTTCCATGTAGATGATTCTATTATCTACATTGGGGTTGGTGTAATGTATAGATTCTTCTCTACATTGGCATCATGGAAAACCCTCTTCTTTACTCTCTCTCTCTCTCTCTCTTCTCTCTCTCTCTCTCTCTCTATATATATATATATATATATATTGAATTTTTTTATAGAATAGATTTTGTCGGCACGGAAAGTTGAGAGGTGAGAGGTGAGCATTGACATTTGAGAGATTAGAAGCTACCCTTTATAGTCCTAGACATAAAGAAAACAAAATTAATAATAATAAAAGATTAAAAGAAGGCAGCATACGTTGCCTTTGCGCCCAGATATAGGGTTGTGTGGAATGAACGGAGGTGGTGATTTCTGCCTTTCTAAGGGGTGCACTGATCATTTTGCGTGTCCCTGTCTAGGTGCAGGGGTGGTATGCATTGCACAACTAGGTGGTTTTTTTCTCCGTAAATAAAAACAAAGGTATCTATCGGGAAAAAAAACTGGAAAAGGTATGCTTGCTTTATCTCTCTATCTCTCTCCTCTTCACATAAAATTATATAAGGTGTCTTCCATGTATGACACCATTGTCCTTATTGGTATGCTCCAAGGGTGTCAAACCCTAACCTAAACCAGTGAAAACGGATCATATCCCGTCTTTGTGGGAGAGAGAGAGAGAGACAAATATCCCGAGACCACTTCCTCATGCTTTGATTTAAGAGCTCCACTAGGTTTAGATAATCAATCTAAATGGTGATGGATGTGATTCCTAATTATCTTACTTCTTGAAATCCTTTAAACATTCCCCTTGCTTTTGCCTCCTATGCATTTCCTTTATATCCACAATCAATCTAAAGTTGCAATCACAAAAATTTTGACAAAAGCAATTATTGAAGCCCAACTTGCTTCACTAGATTCTTTATAAAATTACTACTATCACAAATTAAAATGTATGATCTTGATTCTTGATAAGAGCAACTCATTTTGTACTCAATGAAGGAAGGCCAACGTATCTGAATGGGGGAGACATTTCAATAGCCATAGAATTGGATATGAGAAAACCTAAATCTGTTACCCATCCAACAATGTAATTTGTCATGTGATTGATCCAAAGGTTGGAAACACCTATATTTGCACCACTTGGAATAATAATATGGCCATCTTGACCGTTGGATATGGAAGATCTAGTAATAATTAGTTACATGTTAAATTTTAGAGGAATGCTCTCTCAAGTATTTGCATACATCCCCGTATATGTCTATGCATATCTACTGGTAAACTCCAATTATTATTATTTGTATCTCTCTTAATTTTTCGATGTTGTGTTTTGTCACTTGACAATCTCTGTTTATGCTGAAACTTGAAATGTGAACAAGAGACTTTGGGATTTGTCTATCCATAAAATTACAATTCCATCCAATTTACCATGGCAAATATAAGCGCGCAGACGAAGAATTAACAGTGGGGGTAGTTACTATTCCTTATTCTATATAAACAAGTAGGAGTAAAGAAATTCATTTTCCTCAGGTGCTCTAATGAGGAACAAGATGAAGGTAGGTTGTCAATGTAATGCAGTGACTTATGCATAGAGTGCTTTTGCTTTTCAATAATGCATATATACATAGTATCAGCTTCTAACACGAATCAACAAGCTTGATTTCTAGATTTTATCTCCTAATAAGCATCAAGGCAGTGCTGATGGCTTAATGATAAATGACGCATGCAAGTGGTAGAGGAAAGAGATCAAAGAAATCCATGAAATCTTCCCTCTCCAACCCATTTCTGCTAAATGACGCTGTTGGCTAGTGAAAGTAAGCTGAACATATTCTGCTTCAAATGGGAAATTTCATCAAACCTAACCTCTAACTAACTATCTCAATCAATGTGACAGCCGCAAAGACTAGGAAAAGAGCACCTCCCATGTAGCCAACAACCTGTAAAGGCACAAAAACTTAGTTCTTACAATAAAAGTTATCACAGAAAAAATTATACTAAGCATTTTTCAAAATAACAATAGGAGAGGAATAAACATATACTTTAGGAAGCCTAAAGAAGAATGCCCACCCAGCCCATATGGATACACATAAGACCAAACGAGAGGATTGCTAGTTAAGACCCTGCGTTTGATGGGGTCAAACCATTTCCATCTCTACATTCTACCTTTTTTTTTTTTTTTTTGGGAGGGGGTGGGGGGGTTCACTGTGAATCTGTAGTGTTTGATTCCCCAAAACAATGCGTTCTAGCCTTGGTGGTTGTAATCCTGTCACTGTTTGTTTTCCATCATTGGAGAACTACTTGGTGGGCTTGTGCCATTAAGGCAGGAATCCACCCCTCCAGGCATCGCTTAGGTGACCGCCTTTGGCATCCAGATGCCTTGACAACTAGTGCCGCCTTGGTCGCCTAGGCAGGCATTTTGGTCGCCTTGCGTCTAAGCCCCTCCAACACCTTGGTTCGCCTAGACACCGTGACAACTATGTCCCCAACTGACTTGAGTGTTCTTCCTTGCAAACTAGTGTTTTAAAAAAACCAGGAATAGCAATATTTTAGGAAGAAATAATAAAATGAGGCCCCTGTGGCCTGTGCTTTTGGTATGGTGGAGGTTAAGAGTTAGTTGGTCACCTTCTCTGATAAGAATGTCCCCAGTAAAGAACCTCCTAAAACAGCAAGCTGCACAGGAGAATCAATAACATGGTTTCATGTCTACCTCAAAACATCAGCACAAAACTGTGAATGAGCATTTCTACAAGACTGCCAGAAGCTGAAAACGGAAGTTTTATGAGTTTACCAAAGTTGCAACAGCATGACCTGCTAGTGCTCCACCAATGACTCCCAGGGGTGAAGAAGCTGCGGCAAGTGCTGCAAAAGAAAGAGATTAAATGTACCAGGACAGGATGGAATAGTTTAGCATCAAGAAAGGATGTATGCAGCTTGCGACGGTGTTGTAATCGTCAAGTCTAGCACCCAAGTACAGGGTATGGATCTGAGTTTTAACCTGTCCCATCTAGGATATCATTTTGACCAGGAAATTTCCAAGATGGATGATCTCAAACATCACCCAGACATTTTTATAGGGATGGACGAAAAGATATATGGTTGATAGTCCAGAAAACCAGTCAACTGATGGCTCATCAACATCATCCAAACAGGTTGCTTTTTAACCAATACAATATAGACGCTACCAACAAATGGCAAGGAAAGCTCTCTGAAATTTGTGCAATGTACAGCATAGGCAGGTAGTATAGCTTCTTTTTATCCTTTTGTAATATCCCTCTTTGGGCATTGTCAGGCGATAACCCCAGACACACATTTTTAGGCTCACCTATTGTGGAGAAAAATGATTTGTCACCCCATTCAGCAACAAAAACCAGTAGGAAAGTGCTTATGACAGTATTAGCAGCAGCTACAATCCCAGCACTGTTGCCTGAAAATTCAGAAACCGCTAGCTCTGCCTGGTTGATCAAAGACATGATTAGTCATCAAATATGTCCACCAGTATACCACTAGTCTCACCTGGGGAATAATCAGGCTGCATTTAAAAAGGGTAGCTCCCGAATAAAATAGGAAAATTGCTTTTTGGTGAAAGCTCCCAAATAAGTTAGATTCATAAAATTCAATAGAAAAACCTACTGCATCCTCTTAACTCCAGGTATATGGTAAATTGCAGCTAGTAGTTAACTGCAACGTGTCTACATCCAGACATTTGTTTCCCCATTCTTTTATTTAAAAAATCATAATTTTAACCATTGTTTATCCAAAGGGGAGCCCAAGGGGCTAACATGCATGACTCTAATGTGCAAATGGCCAATCCAAAAGATACTCTTGGATGGCCAATCCAATTGGTCATTATAATAGAATAAATGCATAAAAATTTAAACCTCAGACATAAATCCATATAGATGGCAAATTGAGTTTATGCATATATCACCTCCTTTTGTTCTTCTTCAGCCTTCAAACCATCACCTGAGGCTGCATCGAGCAATGTGGTGACTCCAAAATAGATCTGTTGATAAATGAAATTGGCACACTCAATGATATTTCTTTCAATCAAGAACAACTGTGCGATTACACTTGCATGTTTATGTTCTAGATATTTTTCACATTTGGCATAATTAATCAAACCATCAATTTAAGAAAGAGTGGGTGTGTGTCTTGTTCATTGCCTTAAGCCAAATAGGATGACTGGAATTACCAAGAGGAAAACTGCAGCAATATCATCAACAGGCAAATCAATGTCACCAAATCTGAGAAGCAACAGATTTGTTCAAGAATTACACTTCAAGTATTCACAAAATCTTCAGTAGAAGTAAAGCGCAAGAAAGATGATCCAAAAGGATTTACCCATGAATTAGAAACGAAATGCAGAACTCCTTGAAGACCCAAAGGATGGTCTACAAAAGTAGCCTCTATACACATTTCACATGCTAACGGGTGGATAAACCATTTTATGTATCCTGATGAATAGATTCCCTTCCCCATATTGGTATTATCAGATGAACCTAGTGTCTAATCAACTACATTTTCAAAAAGTGAAAATACACCATTATATGTGCCCAATTGAAGAGATCCAAATTAGGTCAGCTTTGTGCAGAAAGATAACCCTGCAGAGAGAAATAGCTGATCCATCCTAACCACCTTCTATGTCCATCTGTGCAAGACTTGCAATGAATAGACCATCCTCAATGTCTGCCAAGTAGTAACGGCAGATTTACTCTAACTACTTACAATTGTGCATGAGGAACAAAATGAAGTACCTGAATGGAAGGATATCATCAACATAATGAAAGGTCCGGCCAAGAACAACAGACACCATAGTCATTGCCCTGAACATGATAGAAAGGCACATTACAAGATATAAAGCATCTCAAACTTCTTAATATCTATTTGAAGAGAAATAAATTCAGAACTTGTCTAACCAAATCAAGAGTCACTTTTTTCTCAACCGACAAAATGGTAGCAGCTTTTATCAAGTAAACAATTAGTTCAGTATCATGCAGATAGGTTTCCAAATGTGTTTATTACTATTAAAGGAAATTGAAAATTTTTGTTATGAAAGAAAGAACGCGTAGTGAAAAAATTAAGCACTTCTCATTCATGGATGGCTCTTCCGACAGTGAACCCACTTCATTTGCAATCAGAAGCAATGTGTTATTTACAATTAAATTTCACATGGAGGTTATATACTGATAGACAAAAAGGGGTTTGGGAGCAACCAGTGATATGTGCTTCCCTTTGACTTCTTCAGTTTTGTTTATTGGAACTGCAATCCACAATTTTCTTCCAACCATCCCAAAAGAATTGAAGACAGAATACCATTTGCTTTTTCTATATGTAGATGAACCCAGGTAAACATTTAATGGAAACATTTTCTTTCTTCTACAACCTGACCAAGAATAAAAAAATAGAACCCAATGGACATGGAACTCAGAAAATAGCCAAAATTTGAATTACATCAATACAAAAGAACTAGGAGAATCATTCACCCAAGGGACAGGGACTCACCCAAAGAGTACTAACTCAAGTCCCGCACTGAGACGAACTCACTTGTTCTCACAAGTAGCTTGAAGCTAGAAAGTTCTAAAGTCTAGAAATATCTCGAAGGTCCTACTTATACAGAACCTAGACAGTACCTATTATTTATTAGTCAACTATTTGGATGACCCCGCAACCATTCCTCATGTAACATAAAGTTCCTGTATCAAACCTAGGAAATCAAACTTGATGAATTCTGATGCAATTCACCCTTCTCAAGTCCAACCGTGGTTGGAAAGCCAGGTTTTAGAATTTTAGTGTAACCTGATCAACACTCAAGGAGACAGGCTTAAATGTGCCAAAAGTCTATGCCAGAACTAGATTATATTGGCTTGCAATAATTCCACCATAACTCACTGAGTAATGAAGGGATATTTATGTCATATTAATGCCATGTGGGTAGTTCCACGGCCCAACCAAACCATAAGACCCTCAATGTATTACATTTCCCCTTGCAATACCAACCATCGATTTTTTTTTTTTAATTTAAAAAAAAAAGTACACATGAAGAACTGAGCTTTATTTTGACAAGAGAGGAAACAATCTGCCTAGAAATCATCACCACACGTATGGGCAATGTAGCAGAATGTGTGGTGCTCTTCTGGACTCCATGTACATATTCCTTGGTCGCCTAGACTTCTTTTTTTTTTTTTTTTTGGCTAGGTGTCTCACCTAGCAAATACACAGGTCGAGGATTCTAGCATCCTATGTTTGCATGCTACATGGTATCTTCTACATCCTCTTACTTGGCAGTTTGTCTTGAAGTACCTTGTAATTTCTTTCCTCTCACTTTAATCACTGCACTCAGTTGAACAACAATGCATAGATGTAAAATAATAACAAAAGATAATGGATGTAACAAACATTCAAACTACTCCAGCTACTATTGGGGGGAAAAGAAAAACCTACGCGAGTGCACCAAAAGTTCCAATGAAAACAACGGCCCCAGAATTCCGGGCTGCTAAAAGTGCCTGTCCAAGGAAAACAAATACCACAACAGTAAGGCATCAGTATCCATCTTAAAGACTTGAACATAAAATAAGAACTTCTTACATCATCTTTACAGTAAATACCCAATTCAACTGAGTCTGAATTTAAGGCAGTGAATTTATTTCTTTCTTTCTTTCTTTTCCCACTAAAAGAAAGCGGGTGGGGGTATTCTTCTTGTGTACAAACATCATCATATTCTGGATGTCATTCAATTCTAAATAGCCATGATTTTAATGTTTCTAGTGGTTCCTTTTTTTAGAAATCTTACATCCTTTACCCAAACAGGAGGGAAGCGAAAACATGATCTAAGTTCATAGCTGAAGCCATGGTTTTCATGGACCATTAGACTGGACAGTCCAACTAATTGGCCTACACTTCCAAAGCTCAACAGTCCTACTCATTTCCATGACACTATCATTGAACTGTCTGAATGGGCCACACAACCATCGCCAGTCTGTCAAACATTGGGCCTAGCCACTAGCCAGTTTTCGAGAAATGTTGCCAAGTCATTAAAAGAGCACCATCATGACTATTATGCACCAAATTGGTTCAGCTCATGTACAACCTGATCTTGAGTCTTGGACCTCAAACTTCAAGTGTGTTGCTTAAGTTACAAATATGCATGACTTTTTAATTGTCTTATACTGCTGGGGTTCAGACTTCGGTAAAAATGTTACTGCTGTTGCTGGAGGCCTTTTGAGAAGTAAGATGGAATTGAAAATCTCTAATTGGGGATATATAAATATCCAACTGGTAGTAAAGTGATATATCAAGTACTAGATAACTGGAAACAAGCGAACATAAAACCTAAAGAAACGAGGGAGAAACTCTTTCAATAAAAAATATTTAGCTCAGAGATTACGAACATCTAATTTAAGACCATTGCCTAAAAATCATTTAAACAGAAATATATGCAAGTAAAGACTACAAATCCTAATGCATATAAATATACACACACACACACAGGAAGTTGTCCTGATTCAGAAACTATAGTAAGGTGAAAATTTCTCAATTAACTTGATCATGTTTCACCACTAGATACTTTCAATTGATGCATCCTTACCGCAATAAAGAATGTTTTATCCCCCAGTTCAGAGAAAAATATCAACAAGAAAGCCTGCAACATAATAAGACAACATTGCTAACATTAGTGAGTGCACTCAAATATTGGCACATGACAGAAGTTTGGGTAGGAACACACAGAATTGTGGTCTTTGTCAGAATTTATTTAAGTATAGCATTATGATATCAATGGGCAATCACTCCATCAGAAACTTAATAGAATTATTCCCTTTGACCTTTAGAGTAAATATCAACCTCCAAATGTGCCTACTGAAACCAGAATCTAACTCTACAAAAGCCTGTAGAATGTCCACAAGCTGGGCATACTCCAGTACTCCCAAGTTTATACATTTTGTTCAACTAAGGTTTCAACTTTATTGGTTCTTATCAGTTTTCAGTAAAAGAATAAAGAACTGATGCATGAAGATGGAACCCCCTCCCTCCCCCCAAAAAATATATATATATATATATATATATATATATATGACAATGCCTATTTCTTCGTGAAAGCATTCATTTAGCTGGAACCAAAGTCAGGACAAAGTGCAAATGGTAATAGTGACGGTGTAGCATGAACTGATGATTCTGCCAATATCATTTTAAGGACAAGAAGAATATAAATTTTACAGTCTGGTGATGGTAACATGGTAATCCCTGTTCATGGAAATATTAGAAAGAAGGAACACAATAAAGTGTATCAGGTCAGAAAATTTTAAAGGGCAAGTTAAAAGAAGGCACAACCACAGTTTAACACGAAGCAATTGAAAAGCCTCAAGATAAAAATGCATCGATAATGACTAAGCGTTGCCTACTATAACTAAAATGTTGGCAATAAAAGTTACAAGGAGATTTTCCTAACTGAAGCAAAACCTGTGCTAATATCACCAAGATCCCCCAAATAAGGAAATGTCTGCAACGCACTAGCAAACTCTGGACCAGCCTCTGCCTGTTGAGAGCCTTGCAGCATGAGCAACCCAAAGAGTACTGTAAACTTCATCCATCTATGAAATAATGTATCAAAGTCTGAGGCATCTTTATGGTTGAAAGATGTTGATATGCCATCTTGACTTCTTGAACTAATAAGAGTTTTATCCAGAGCAAGAAAATCATCTTTAACTTGTATCCAACTCGAAGTTTCTTCAGAACTCTTGTTATCAAGAAATCTGTTCTCCTGAAACCAGGATATAGTATCATTCATCAATGAGAAAATATATCAGTGAATGGGGATAGCACAGTCAGCAAGTTGAGGCATAATATAATTTGGAAAACTTATACTTGTTAGATGAATACTAATCCTCATCATCACTATTAGTCCACAAAGGCAACAACTTCACCTTTTGAACTAAAGATGATGCTAGAGTACTAATTTCCAGCAGAATTGAATAGATCATCCAGTCAGAGTATTATACAATCTGGACAAATATACTAAATGATCATTCAAATGTGGCAAAAAGCTTTGAGGAAGGAATGTACTAATGACAACCATGTAATTCACAGCACATGGGTGGTAATTTTTCAGTTGGGGAAATGTGAGGTCTTCTACAGTCTACCACAAGAATAGCTGCCCAAACAATGCACATGTGGTGCAAAAGGAGAGCCACCATTTGCCAGGTTCCATCCAGGAGACTTCTACAGAAAAGTTCAAGTCTCATAGTTATGAGATAACCAAACCATTGAAGCCCTGCGTGTATTGCATTTCATCACATCTTTGACAAAAAATGCAGTTTTTTTTTTTTGGGTGGGGAATTTATTTAAATTGTACAAAAAGAACCTGCACAGTCAGGATGCCCATACCAAAGCAGAATCCACCACCCAAAGACACCTCACATTACATCCTGGAACTCAGCCCCCACCAATTTTGGCATCAGATCCTATAATGACCTACCAAATTTTGTTTATATTTAATCCAAATATATATGATAGGTTGTTGCTCAGACTGTACCTAAGTGTGGTTGATATTTTGGTATATCTCATTATGTCCTAAAAATTGGTTAAATATGTTGAACTCTCAATCCTCTGTTACTTTATATGGGGTTGTCATTTCTACTTGAACATACATGTGACCTCTTTTCGTAAGAGGTATGACTTATGCCTTTGGATGCATAAAAGGAGGATGTCTCAAGCCATTTTTGGCTTACATATTTTCAAAGTATTGAGTCAGCAACATATTGGGTGGTTAACCAGTGGTACATGCAAGCATACTGTTGTTTCCAATAGCTGTTAAGCCAAATAGTTACAAACAGAAAGGGGGTAGAAATTGATCTAAAGTCCTGTGAGTATTATACTTCAGCCTTATGATTGTCAGATAAATATTTAGATTTAAGGGAAAAGGCTCTCTGAGCCTAAGGTGTTCTCTACGCCGAGACACATAAGGATTGTTTAATAATATTTTCTCTCTTAAAAAAATAAATTAGATATGACAATGTGTGTTGGTGTAGGGTGCGCCATAAGCTCAGAGAACCCTTACCCTAGATTTAATTATAAAGAACCTTACCATAATTCATGGATTTCACAGGCTATACATATATTTTCTTGAATTTTTGATATAATGCTGTTGATAGTTATCATGTCTAATAAACTCATTCCCAGAAAGAATATGTCTTATCAAATTAATAGAGTGCAACAATTCACTTCTACAAGACAATAATTGATGACATATATTGTTCATGAATTAACAGAAAAAAATAATATTACCATTCCTCTGAATTAGAAAGCATAATAAATAAACTGAATACTGGTGTTCAGGAAAAACTTACAATGCCGCTTGAAAGAGGGGAAGACGTCTGCAGGAAGTTCCCTGACCAGCGGTCGTCGAGAGTAATACAGTGAGGCCACCGGCTTGAATGCCTGCAGACATTTTGTATTTGTCATTAGAAACCGAAACGTCCCTGGTTTCTGAACACTTCCTCTCAGTTTAATTCTTTACTCCATTACAGTAACATTCACAAAACATAGAATAAATTCACTTCCAAGCATTAATAGTTTCAATAAAAACGACAGATTAAAAGACAGTTCTATGAGAGCTCAGAGATTCAAAAGAGAGCAGTGAATTAACTCCAAGTTAAAAATTCCACCAAATTGTTAAAAATTCACACCGAAATAGTAAGAATAAAGAAGAAAGGAGGGAGAATCGAAGAAACCTTGATGAAATGAGAATGAAATTCTGATCCGAGTGCTTCAGTTTCTTCCTCTGCGAGCAACGAATTGAAGAAAGCAAAGAAGAAAAATGAAATAAATGCAGAGGTTTTGAACGTGAAGATTGAAAATTTGCACAGAAAATGCTCTCATAGAAAAGCGTTGTTGTCTTCATTTTTTTCTGAACTGGTAGCCTTCCCTCTCTGTTTCTCGTCTTCCCCACCACCTTACGTTGAGAGCTCCCGCTTTAAATCTATCCATAGAAGTTGAAGACTTGCCTATCCGCTTGTGAGACCGGTCCAAGAAAGAACCAGAAAATAGGCCGGTTTTCCAGAACGAGTATAACCTAGTCCCAAAATGGAAATTTTATAATGTTTTTTAGTTCTTGAGCATCTCCGTACGGGAATTCACTCCCACGGTTGATGATGGAAGTGTCCCACCTGAAAGCTTATGTTGGTGTGGGTCCTATTAATTCTTCAACGAAAGAAAAAAAGAAAAAATTATTAGGGCCCAACCGGGTTCGAACCGGTGACCTCTTGATCTGCAGTCAAATGCTCTACCACTGAGCTATGAACCCCGTTGTTGAACAAATTATGTTAAAAATTATTTTGTCTATATTAATTTTCTATTGTTTCTTTTTCTTTTTTGGTGAAAGTTTCTTCCCTTCAATCCCCTATACCAGAAGTAATGGTTGTCCTTACGAAGATGAGGAACTTCAAAAAATTTCTCTAACAAGAAGTGAGCATTTAAGTATTTTTTGTTGCCAAAGGTGGATAAGACCAAGAAACCACTCCTTAATTTTGGAGTCTTGGTCCACATTTTGTATGATTTCTATTTCAATTTTAGATTGATTTCATCAACAAATAGATTTTTTATCAAGAAATTGAAGTTGTGTTGGTTATATCAATTTAAAATATTTCAAGAATAATAAATCTATTTGTTGTTGTAATTACTTATAATAGATTCTCTATATTTCTTTGGGAGAGGGTGGTGGTGATGGTGGTGGCAATGGCAACAAAGGTGGTGGTGGTAGGAGCGAAGGAAGGGGCCGAGGCTGGCGGGGTGAGACTAGAGTCGTGAAGGAGTGGTGGTGAGTGTGCGTGACCATTATTGGGAGAAGGAGTGTGGTATTTTACTTTTATCAAGAAATTATTGTTTTACCCATTAAATTAATCATGTACTCCTTAAAGAGCAAAAGTGAAATCAATTTCAAATTCAAAATTGCAACAGGTCGTCAGTTATTTCAAAATAACTATTCTATTTGATTTCTATATCTTTAAAATAACGTGTAAAAATCAAACCAAACAATTTTCAAAATAGAAATCACCTCATGAAATTAAAATAAATTTTATATCAAATCAAGCCTTGATCACGATTCACCTATCCAGGTGTGTACGGTGAATGTTACCATCATACCACTTTAGAGAGACATAGGGAGAAAAGAGGGAATTGTCCACAGAATATTTTCTACAAGAATTAATAAATAAAGTGTGAGGATTGTTCTTAAATATTAATCTTAAGCTTTGTCTACTGTAATATGTTTCCACCATCTCAGCCTCATGGAGGGACTCGAGCAATCGAGTGCCCGCGGATCCTGTCCTTGTACAAGTACCATCCAAGGTCCTCTAAGGCCATTCACATGAAATCTTCTGTGGGACCTACAAGAGGAGTGGATTCCATGTGAGTGGCCCTAGACAACCTTGGACAGTACTTGTACAAAGACAGGATCCGTTCTTGAGCAATCCACCTAGATGGGCATAAAAAGCAAGACCAACAAATTGCCCATCACATGAAGATCGGATACGAGTTTGGATCAACTACCCTTTCATGTACGATTCGATTCGATGACATTTGTTTCACATGCTGTCATTAAGAGAGCATAAAAAACATTTATGGAAGTAAAAATGACATATGTCATCCCTTAACTATTTGTAAAACGTACAGGAATGGGTAGGTGATCCAAACGAATTTTCATCCTCTCAAGTGGGGTGCACTACGTAGTGCAATGACGTCTTTAATTTTATCCTCTTAAGTGTTGGGTAAACAATTGAATTCTTAAGTGTGGTGTATTGGACAATACACCGCATTTGAAAAGATAAATTTCCGATCCAAACTTGCAGAAATACATCATGTATATATAAATTGGCAGGTCTGTGCAAATTGCCCTTATTCAGAGAATTAGGAAAATTTCCGCTTTGGTCTTTGAAGTTCTTCTCTAATAAATCCATTTGTTAAAGATTAAGAAGTTGGCAGAAGGAAATAAAGGTATCTGATGAGAAAGTGGGGTGGTGACCATGTGAAACCTTTTCTGAAGTGTTCTCCTACTGTGTGTTCTAGCTTGTGAATCGAATATATGCGCAGAGTGTTAGTGCGGCAGCCATTGATGGCTGATGGCTGTCCTTTTCCTTCACGTGGGTGAAAGAAAACTTTCCCTTATATATAAATCTAACAGAGAAAGATAATGCTATCTGGTTGCGTCAAGAAAGTGTCAAGAAATAAGGTCATCTGAAATGATCACCACGTCCTTAAGAATTCCTACTTTTCTATGAGAACACGATAAAGGTGTCAATTGGGATGGTTCCTGGTATGTGGGATAAAATGGTATCAGTATCGGTATCAAAAGTGTCAATCCTAGTACCGTCCTATTTAGTTAACGGGATTAAACTTAGATCCCAGTCCCGATTACTAGTGGAATGGAACGGTACCGGTTCTTAAACGGTTCTAGCTAGGCACTGTAGGAAAAGGGAGAAGAAGCTTAATTGTTTCTAACAAGGCGGGTTTATTAGTGGTGTGGAATTTTTTCACTGTCATGAAATCTAAGTTATCTACTGCTTTTCATAAAGCAATTTAAATTATGAAATTATAGTTTCACTTCTTCAAACTCCCTAAGATCACATATAATAAGCTTCTCATTTTTTTAAATCTAGAGAAAGTCCTACAAAATGGAAGAATCCCGTTGTGTTTCCTCTTTGATTTTTCCAAACAAAACTCTATTTATCACACATGTCACATGGTAGTATGGTACGAAGTGCAAAAAGGAAGAACCTGATAAATGTAGTTGATCGAGGGAGGAGGGAGGAAGGAGGAGGGAAGAGGGAGGAGGCCGGGAGTGGCACTGTAGCAGGTTCTGTGAGGAGAGACTTCAAGTTACGACTGTTGACCTGTTGTTCCTCTTCGTATTCAAAAGGCAATTAGTGAAACCCTAATGAATCGTAATTCTTAAAAAAAAAAAAAAAAAAAACTTATATACTCTTTCTTTTTAAACGGTACTAGTAGTTTCAATACCATCCGGTACCTAATTGGTATTTCGGTACTGGTACCGTTGGGAATCTCGTCCCAGAACCATCCCGTCCCGTCCCATGTATCATTCGGTATCAAAATCAGATACCAGTACTGTCCCATTTACTAATAAGACGGTCCAGTACCAGGTTTAGCGGGATAGTTCCCGGTTCCGATCCCAAATTGACACCCTTAGAGTACGATAGTTAGACACAGGGCCGAGCCCCGTATTCGATCAGGTAGCATTCTTTTTCCCATAAATCTATTTCCACTATGGTTGGAAAGAATTGTTTACTTCATTAATTGGGATTAATTATTACTGGTTCTTCTGGTATAGCTTTTCTATCTTTAATTCTATCTTCCACAACACTTCCACTCTGTGGAGCATACATTTCATTAGTACTTAATTAAGTGGTCATTTCACTTCAAAGTTAAAATTGATTAAACGATAAAATGTGATGGACTTTTACAAATATATAAGTGGAAGATGATCTTCAAATTCAATATAGAACTTTTTCCAGGGATATTCATGGCGGCTTCATGTATCTGGCAGAAGTTTCTTTCAAGAATGCGTGCTTTACTGGTTTACCTCTTTCTTTTGGTTGGTTGGGCCCTTCATGGCATCAAAGTTTTGCCTTTTTAGCAAGTGGAGAAGTGGACTCAAAGGTCAATGCCCCACTTAAGTTGAAATCTCTTAAGCGATTTCAAAACGTTGGTCTATAAAATAATTTGTATTTCCATGGAACAATTTCTTAGATCTAAAAAAAAAAATTACAAAATTAAATTTACAAGACAAAATAAGTGAAATAAATTTAAAACTCACTTGTTTTGTAATTAATTTTCTTATCTCGTAGATTTAGATAATTTCTCTTATGCCCATTCCCTCATTTTTTAGTTTCCTGGTGTCAAAAATTCCTTGTGCCGGATTCATTTAGGATAGTGAGTAAGTGACCCACCCTAACAGTCGTTAGGGTGAGTTAGGAAATTTTTAAAAAATTTAAAGTCATTTTTGTGAGTTCCCAGTGATTTCAATGAAGTTACTAATGGGGAAAAGAGTGCGAGTATTAAGAGTAGTCAAGTGTTGTTGTGATCATACCTCCTTTACATATATATAGGGGCCAGTCTTCTTTGTACTATGACTTGAGACATTCTTTATAAAAACTTAAGGTCACTTCTATGAGTTTCAGTGATTTGAGTTAACTTACTAATGGCCTAAAATGGGAAAAAGGTGGGAGTGCTAAGTGCAGTCAAGTTCTAGAGTGTTGTTGTGATCATTCCTCCTTTACATATATAGGGGTCGGTCTTCTTTGTCCTGTAATAGGCGATAATGATCTTACACATAAGATAAACCACACCAGATAAATATGAACCTTTTCCTTGTGAGTTACATAATTTCCATGATCAACGTTTGATTACAAGGAAAGTAATCTTAAAAAGAAAAATTTATGAAAACTTGCAAAGAAATAGAAAACATAAAATCATATATAAACTCTAACAATACGTACTTCAGGTAAAATGAGACCGGATCACCTATAGTACAATTACATGATGACATTTGTCTCACTTGCTCTCTTTAAGAGTGCCTAAAGAGACATTTATGAAAACAAAAATTGATGTAAAATCACCTAACCGTACATGAAGCGTATAGAAAATTCTTTACCAGCACTCATACATTTTGATATCAACGCGAAGTCGGAAATACACATCTCCTTCGAACGAATCGGTCATCACCATCGCGATTCCCCTATGCATGAAGAAATCCCCAGTACCACCAATTACTGAAATGTCCCTAGCTTTCACCAGTATTGGATCTGCTCCCATGAAATTAATGGTACCCTTATGGTCTGTACTGTTAAGTACAAAAGTGAACCCTAACCAAGCGGTGAATGTTTCTTTCTTATCATAGATGTAGAGACCTTGTGCACGGCCAACCGGCGGGGAGTGTAAATTGTTGTCTACCGTGATTGGATCATCGAACACGACGATATTGCCGAAATGGTTTTGTGGAGCTAAAATGGTAAGGTTAGACCCTTCTGGAGCTGCTACAATGGCAGCAGTTGCATTTGCTGCATTGTTGCCATTGTAAAGAATGTCATGGAAGTATAACACCAATTCCTTGCAAGGCTTGTATTGCTTCAGCTTCATTCCAAGCACAGAAGAAGAGTAGCCAATGAGGAAGAAGAAGAAGAGAAGAACAATAATTGGAGACAATAACCTTCTTCTTATTCCTTCCATTTGGTTGGAAGTGATCAAGAACTATAAAGAAGCAATGGAGAGAGATGAGGAAGGAAGGCAATAAAACCAATAACACAACTCCCTTATCTATTTCTTCCCTTCTTCACATCATTATATATATAGGGATTTCATATGACAACTTTTCTATCTTTCACCTACTGACCTGCTCTGATTAATTTTTATTTTTTTTTTAAATGTGGTAATTATTGGTGAAAAGTGTAAACAAATTAATGCTAAATATTGGTTATTAAGGTTTAAGCATGAATTAACTATAGTCAATAGGTCTGAAGCTTTTCCAAGTTAATCATATCCTAAGTCACTTTCTCTTGTAGACTTTTGTTTTGAGGGTTTGTTACTACTTGCTACCTAACGTCCTAGTGTCCTACACACCCACCCAATAATGGAGACATGGAATTGAATCACCCCTGAGACTTTTCTTTTGAGGGTTAGACATCACCTAATACATTCCATAGTCCATGCCCTAGAATTTTCACATCTTGACCCAACCCGGCCCATCAATTTAGGTATTATCTAGCCCGGTCCATTTTCCACCCCGGCCGAAAGTTGCATAGACCGAGAACCATTTTTTCAGGGGTTTTTTTTTTTTTTGGGGGGGGGGGGGGGGGGGGGGTTGGTAGATCTAAACGGTTACCTTAGGAGATAAGTGTACCCTAATCAGGGTTTAAAATCCAGAATTGAGATCCGTAATGGTCTTGTTCGATGTCGATTGATGAGAAATCAGTATGAATCGACCCAAATATGCCATAAACCTAGTTTTTGGAAGGGGATCAGTCGAGCCAGATCGGCTAGAATTGGATTGACCATCGAACAACTCAACTATTTCAGAATTTCTATTTAATTAAAATAAGGTGCAAAAATCAAATCAAACAATTTCTGAAATATAAATTATCCCATGAAATTGAAATAGAAATCATACCAAACCAGACCTTAATTTATAATCCATATGCCCATAACCATATGCATCTTAAAAGACTAAAACCATTCTTACCAAATTGTATCATAATTGTGCCATGCAAAGATTTAAGTGTACATATTACAGTTCATCAAGGGTTGATTGAAAATTATGTCTTAGCTGTTTTTCAGAATGGAAAAGGAATTAATTATGGATAGGATTTTGATGGTTCTTAATAATAATGAGGTTTAGATGAGAGAAATGGAAATAACCAAACCTGCTTTACTCTTTACTGCAACTTATAAAGCAACAAGTGAAAGCTAGCTTAACATGCAACTAGTACTAATAGCCAAATCTACCAATCGAAAAGCAAAGAGTGACTCAGAAGCAACACATATATCTATCAGGTTAAGGACAAAAAAAGAAAAAAAAAAAAAAAAAGATCAAAGAGAAGGAACATGGAAAAGGAATAGGAGAATGGATGATGGGGTTTGTTCTGAAACTTGATTTAAGGGTTATGATTAAGAGTCAAAATGGGAGGAACAGATATTAATTAGTGTTAAGAAAAATTGGGAAGAAACGTGATTTGTGGGTCAAAAGAATCAAAGTTTGGTTGGATGGTGTGGGTGAGAGTTAGGTGTTGATTTTGATATTTGTTTGGGAATTTATTTGGCTATAGAGTCAAGGTTGGATTTTAAGGGTGGTAGTCCATGTGATGGTGACAAATGGATTACATTCCTTTTTTTCACTGTCGGTGTAGTGACAGTAGTCCTCACTGTGCTTCTAATACTGCCAATGGCAACAAGAAAGTCACTAAAAAGGGGGGACACTACCTTCCTATCTTTTTCCGATTATGTGAATCATTATCATTATGCCGGTCGACAGAAATTGTTGGGGAGGATAACAAATAAATGTATAGGAACTCTGATACCATATTGACGGGTTCAATTCAAAATCTTAGGTTTTGTTTAGTTGCAAAGAGTATTAGAATAGAAAATTTTCAAATCTAAATTTTTTTTTTTTTTTGTAATTATTATTCCATGTGATTGTATAATAAAGTTATAGCCTCACATTGGTTTGCTCAGGTTTTTTATGACTTTCATTTACTTGTGAAACTTTAATTTCTATCGACTATCTTAAGCCTCTGTTTGATTACAAGAAGAATTAAAAAAATAGAAAAATAAAATTTTAAATAAAATAAATATTACATGTAAAATATATCATTACTAAATATGATAAAAAATTTAAGTTAGTTTCTTTCATCACACTATTCTAGGGATTAAATACTCTATAAGTTTTAATATGTTTCTTAAAATACCCTCTAAATTTTATATCACATGCTCACAACTTGTTTGATTCTTATGACGGTCGTGGTCAAGGTTGGTTGGAGGCACCAGCCAACATGAGACAAGCCCGAAGAGCACCACTGAGACACGTAAACCCCACGGTTCGCATCACTCAGTCACTTCCACGTACACCCAAGAAAAGGTTAACAGACTAAAGGAGGTCAACCCATTATTATTCACTTGACCTGAACATGACAGAAATGATCGTTTTCCACCAAGACCACCGTTTCTAAAGACAAAACAAGCCCGGCCTAGTTTGGTAGGCTAGCTTTGACGCCCCCACAAAATAGCTTGGTTAGAGCTGTGTTTGGTTGGTTGGCATCAAGAATGGTTGAATTTTCAACTTTAAAAAATGAGTAGGGATCACCGACTTTTAGATTAAGAAATAATATTTTTTAAATGTTACTTGATTTTACACACTTTCTCTTAGACATTGAAGCAAACGGTTTGAGAAAAGAGAAAAAATATATATTTGAAGGGAAGGTTTTTCATATCGCAGGGGGTAGGGTGTGCTAGCATCGTAGTATCCTCCATGTTTATCTTTCTTCTCTTCACATGAAATGATTTTGTTATCCTCTTCTATATATTATCATGTGCTTCCTTATATCACTTGCTCAAAAAACCCTCTTCTATATTTAAAATAGAATGAATTTGAATTGATCTTGTTTCCGATCCACCAATGACACATCAGCCCAACTATTTCTCCAATGCTGAAAGTTTACTTAGAGGGAATAATATATTAGGGAAAAAGAAGGAAGTTAAACTGCGTGGCACCTGCGCCCAGGCTCAAGAAGGGCAAAATGACTACCCCACCCCCCATGAAATGAAAAATCTCACCCTTAATATTGGATGCCTCTGTGTGTGCTCTCATTGGTCCCCCACATTGGTGCAAGGGCCACACAACGCGACTATGATCCCTCTCCCAATATATTATGAGGATCGAATTTTCCCTCACCCCTGATGAGGAGAGAACCTTTTTCATAGGATCTGACCATCCCATTGTGTTGAGAAAGGCTATCATTTCAATGGGGGCAAGTTGGATCCATTTGATTCAGATTTAGGGTTCAAGAAATAAGAAATTTCTCAAGTGAAATTTCAGGCGCTTCCACCAAAGAGAGGAGGAGAAGCATAAGGTTTAGCTATGAGGTTTCATCTCTATAACCTTAGATACTTTGGTATGTACTTGGAAATTACAAGGAAATTGGAGTATTTTTTGTCCTTAATTAATATGGATTTTTATTAAAATAATGCATATATCTAATGAAAGAAATATGACCAAAAAGAAACAGGTTGGATGCCCCCTTAAACATCAGATATTAATTAACCTATCTAATCCAAAACAGAAGACAGATTTGAATAAAATTGGACTCTTACTTTCCAACGATTCTAATAACATGAATAAAATAAGAAAAATTACAAAGAATCCCTATTTGATCATCTTCTAACTGCATGAGATAGGAATCTGGAATTTTACAGCTATCTAAGACAGATCTCTCAAAGATCTTGGATTCCATGGTGTTTCCTACAAGGATACCTGCAACTCATCTTCCCCAAACGATTTGGGGAAGATGAGTTGCAGATTTTTTTTCCTTTTCTTGCAAGGGCAATTCTGTCAGTTCACATCATATTTTTAATATTGTTAGTCATGAACTGACGGAATGGATGTATTTGTTAATGTTTGTAAACCTCAGGGGGGGTATGTAGAATTATCTAAAATTGGGGGATAAAATTATACTTTCGTCAAACCGCAGGGGTGGTTTGTGTAAATTATCCTTTTAAAATTTACCATACTAAGGCTGTGCTTGATATTTTTTCTCGGAATTAATTTTTGGGTCTAGAACATATAATGAAGCCAGATAAGTTAGAATGTGTTTTATTCTTAAAATCTATTCTGAGAATGCATACTAAACACAGCCCAAGATAGAAATATAATGTTCCTTTGTCTGGTTGGTCGGTTTCAGATTTTTAATCCTTATTCTTTACATTTGAATCCCCTTTTGATACTCATAAAGCTCAATGTCATGTGAGACTCATAAGGAACTACAATAGTTGTTAAAGCAAAAGTGTAGTAAAAATTCTAATTTTGCTTCTATTTTTTTTTCTGTTTGTGTAGCAACTAAAGCCAACTACAATAGGTTGACAATAACAATCTACAGCAAATTAAAATTATAGCTAGGAGGTGGTTAATAATAATCCAAGCATCCATTCTTGACTTGACCCAACAACTTGTCCTAAGTGGAACCTTTTCCTCCCCTAACCCCACCCCCTCCTTTCTCTTTATTGGGTTTTGATTGGCATAACACAACTCTACAACTAAAAACAAACCAACTTGTACGTCCTAATTGAACCCTTTTCCTCCCCTACCCCCACTCCCTCCACCTTTCCCTTTATTGGGTTTTGATTGGCATAATGCAACTCAACAACAAATCATTCCACCTCACCAACCCTATCCAATGCTTTTGGAGTCAATTGCACCCTGGATCTTTTACATGAACCGAGTTTCTCTACACCGTCGGTGTGGAGCAAGGATCGAGATCTCGATTTTAGATCTAGTTTTGGTCAGAGTTGAAATTCAAACGTGTCAAATCTCATTTCAAGATTTCGACCCTGGGCCTCCTTAGGTCGAAACTTAGGTTTCAACCATGGGTTTTGACCCTGGGTTTTTGTTTCGGTCAAACGCTAAATCAAGACAACTCGAAGATTTCGATCAATTTTGATAAAATGTTCATGGTGTGGAGAGATCCACTCCCATTGATACCATTTGATTTTATTAGGGAGAGGTGTTTTTTGACTTCGTGAGTAGGGATGGGAGTATGCTAATGGGATCTTTATCCTCTCAAGTGTGATGCAATGCCTAGTGCACCTTAAACTGCATCCGATGGTGGGCAGTGCACCTATTCACCTTTAAAACCCAAGAACATGTTCTTGGCCACCGTCAGATGCCCAGTGCACCGCACAGATTTCCACAGATATTAATTTTTTTTTGGAATTTTTTCAAGACTTGTAGATCTTGTTACAAGAGGTAAGTTTCATTGATTTTCTATTATACGTTAAAAAAAAAAATTATCAATTACGAAGATCGAACAACATTCATCGCTGCTTCCGATCTAATTTCTCAAACTATGGGCCAGTCACGAGACTTGAACGAGGGCTCTCATGCTGGCAAATGGGCACTACAGACCCAAGCCCATTTGCATTCCATAGCCCATTTATCAAATTGTCAAACCCAACAACAATCTGCTTATTAGTTGGACAACCTTCAGGCGGATTAATGGGTGGGCTGGATCCGAATTACTTACAAGTTGGCCCGGATAGTCAGGTTAGCATTCAAGAGTATTCAGTCAGAAACCCATGTTAAGCATGGATTTAGTAATTGGTATCGGATGGACTGAATCGGTATAGGCCTTTGCCGATATCGATTCCTAACTAATCCTATATTGATGGATCAGTACGGGCCAAGGGATAAAATGTTAAAAAACCAATTTATATTGGAAAATAGGAGTAAATTTGTCCGATCTAGACCGATAGGGCCAATCCGGATTGATACCATATGTTTATCAATCAAGACCGATATTGTATCCGATATCCATTACTAAATCCATGTGTTAGAGTACTGTTCACCCTCCCAACTGATAAAATATGCATGTCCCTGAATTTTACACTTTTTGGCAATTTTGGCCCTTCTATGAAATTTTCAGAAAATTTCTTCAAATTTTGAATTCCAGATTTGACCTTGGGCCCGACCAATTCCATGTCCCAAGCTAGGGGTGTAAGTTTGGCTTTGTCGGCCCAAGCCCGCCCTAGCCCACCCTGAGCCCAAACAAAGCATGGGCTAGATTTTTCAACCCTGAGGGCGGGTTAGGGTTGGAATTTTCAAGCCCGGGGTTAGGGTCGGGTTGGGCTAGGGTTGAGGCCTCGGGTTGAGCCCGGCCCGATCCTGTGTTAGGTAATGCTTTACAATTTAGTGTTTACATATTGCAATTTTTTTAGTATCTAATATCTATTGGTTTACCAAAAAAAAAAATTAGTTGTCTATTGAATGAAAGTATTTAAAAATTTAAGATTGGACTAAGTTTTTTAAATCCAAAGAAAAATCTAATATCAATTGAGTATGAAACAAACCAATACCCAATCATATGTTACTCAATCTCGTGTCTCGCCTTTTTAATGCATAGGATGATACAAAATGGAAAAAAAAGAAGGGTCAGTTAAGGTCGCAAAAATCAAGGTCAATCAGGGCCAACTCATCCTAGTCCAGCTCAATCAGGGTTTATCAGGGCTGGACTGGGCTGAGCCCTGCAGGATTGGGCCTGGTGTTACACCCATGCCCAAAAAAAATTCGGGCTAATTTGAACTTTGGTTGTAAGTCCCAAACCCGAACCCTAACCCGAATCCGATTATAGATTCGAAATCCGAAGTCGTAGCATCAAATACGTTATGGAATTTTGGCTGGGTGTTCGAATGGATAGATGATGAAGAAAGAACCTTTTCGCCAATGCGTCACATACCAATAAAATGACGGATACCTCCCCTATGTAGTTGCAAGACCCATCGACAGATGTACAGATCGTGGTAAATTCCACTAACTGACAAACATAAATCGTGTTTGATATTTTAAAATTAAATATTTTTTGCGAGAGCGTGTTAGAGTAAGTGGGGAGGATCCCCAAAGAAGAGCCTTAGGATTTCATGAGCGAAAAACCATATATAAAGCATCAGAGGCAAGAAAGGATACAAGCAGAGTCTTGGGTCCGGCCTTGAGTCCGGTGTGGACTGAACAATAGGGTACATCAGATTCACGCACGGATTCACATCCAGGCTTAGATTTGGCCTTGTATCCGATGCGGGTCGGATACGAAATTTCAAGAATTCTGTGTAATACATTATTATATGTTATTTAAATGGATTATATTATAATAATGTTACTATAAATTAAGGCGTATTATAATATTATTTTAATATAAGTTATATACAATATAATAATATGATGTTTATGTTTATATCTATATATATGTATATATATGATTTATATAGCACATAGATTATATTGTATTACTTAAACAAATAGTGAAGTAGGAGGTGGCTAGGGAATAAGTGGTGGCTTGGTGTATAGTGAAGTAAGAGATGGTTAAAGAAGAATGATTGAATCAATTCTACACTACTAAAAAAAAAAAGAAGAAGAAGAGGAAAAACTTGGGAGCTTATTTTCGATTTTGTAGGTAAGAACCTCACTCTCTCTTCCATTTTTCTATAAAGCCTCGTGACTAATTTGTCAAATCTATTCTCTTACCCAATTGCCTTAGGATGAAGCTTGATATCGGTCCTCCCTATTCCTAAGTTCCTTAATGAAATCTAACTAAGCAAAGTCTCATTAAAACTTAAGATTTAACTGTTTTTCAAATTCAGAATCTATAATAACTATTACCCAATATTAATCCTTGATAGTTCCTTTAGAAATCTATCAAAATTGAGCTAAATCACTCTATGGGGAGCTTGATGTTCACCTCTAAGACTACTCTTGACCTTCTATTTAATCCCTCACTTGAATCTAGAAATTTTAATCGCAAATCTTAGATTTTGGTCTTTTTGGATGATTTATTCATTGAACCCAACAAATCCTTTGATAAGAGTAGGGTATTATGACCCTAGGTGACTTAGTGACCTTTTTCCCAAGTCCTTATAGCTTAAAACCCAAGTGAAATCAAGTTGGGAAGCTCAAACCTTAGGAAATTCGAATTCAGCAGAGAGGTGGATCCAGTGGTGGACTCAGGCCAGAATCCGCAATAAGAGTTCACTCCTATTCTGTTTTCAGGTGGACCCAGAGATGAACTCAGGCCAGAATTTGCAATAAGAGTCCAAATTTATTCTGTTTTTAGGTGGACTCAGACCAAAATCCACCTAAGAGTCTGGTTAAGATTTTTGGGGCATTTTACTTCGGTTGGACCCAGCACTATGCCTTCACATAAATGGGCTAAAATTTCACTTCAAGTTAGGTAGCATGTTCTATCTTCTATTCTGGCAGATTGATCCCTGTTTAATGAAATGGTATAACTTCACCATCCGAATTTCATTTGCTCTGATTCTAATTTTGTTAGATACTAGATTCATAGGGCTTCTTTTTGTTAGAATAAACCATTGTCCAATTCTGCCCCTGTGTTATCCAAAATTCTCTATTTTTCCTTTAAATTTTTGTAACTACTGTTAAACCTAAATGTGATTCTAAACTTATTCTAACCTAACCCTAAGGCTATCCTAGGATCCCACCAACACTCAAGCATATCCTAATACTTGTGTATGACTTAATAATTATAGAGAATAATCATTTGGTCATCGAAACCTACCGATAACCGACTTAAAGAATAGTCCGACTTCACAACTGCGATTATAACAAGGTAAGTGGGGGTAGGCTTTGATTTCTTTTGGGAGTATTTAATTCATTCTTAGTACTATTTGTTAATGAATCATATGTATATTTAAATTCCTATTTTGCTTATAATATTTATTGATTTTATTATTATGACTTATGGACATGAACGATGTGATGTGGAATGATATGCAATATGAATCTTTGTGTTAGAATAGATGTTGTAGTCGGCTTGGAAACGAGTGGTATGGTGTGTCATAGTATGAGATGCGAGAGCACTGTACAGCTCGTACTATGCCAATTAGACTGCATATGGTTAGGAATGTCATTCATTGATGCTACAACCTTTACCAGTAGGGGTTCAGGTGTTGGGTAATCATAGCTCTATGTATGTCACTGAGGAGTGTGACGTACGCCAGGATGGGGTCCTGACTATGATTATCGGGGTTTACCCACGGGAAGATATATAATACTAACGACTGGTGTGGGCTCTATACAACCGTTGAGGTTACGTCTCGGGGAGGTTAAGAAGGAACCGAGAATGTTTCTCTAGTTGTTGGCGTAGCACAGACTTAGTGACTTAGGCATTTGTTTGTTAGGTAGAATTAAGATTTAAAATTGAATCCATACATATAAGATTTTTGCTTTGTGTGTGAATGTATTTGTGTGTGGTCTATCCTTTATTTGCTGGGCTCAGTGGAGCTCACCCCTGTGGAATATTTTCTTTTAGATTATTTTATAGGTGAATGTAATGGTAGCAGGAAGGATTACTTCGATGCGGAGGCTGATGACTACTGTGAACGTGCTGAAGTGGACCCAAAGCGTTGTGACCCCAATCATACGAACGATTAAGGTGTCTTTGGAGAACAAGGACTGATGACGTGGTGTTGTCTTTATGTTTTCTTTTGCTAAACACCATCCTTTTTTGTGGAAGAATTTTCACTATTTATATTTTAGAATAATTATGTGTTGACCCGATGGTCGTGAACTTAGGAATATTGGGCTGTTGGAACTTTAATGTAAATAATATATATATAGGACTTGTAAATATTTACTTTCCGTGCACTCTGATCAAGAAAACACTTGTTATCTGGATATTGTGTTGTGCTTGTGATGTGTAAATACTGCATTTGGATTCTGACGATCTTCGAATACTTCGGGTATTCGGGTCAACCATTGAATCCTCCCAAGGAGTGGATTCGGGGTGTGACACCTGGGCTGAGATATCTCAACTCAACCTAGGGTCAGGTTGGGCTTAGGCTGAGCTAAGAGGACTTAGGATTTGTCTGGAGGCTTTAAAAAATCTGGCCCAACCCATCCTTGTTTCACCCGCATCCCAAGCCCATGATGCATTCTAAATATGTAAACAAGGACCTTGTATTGTTGTTACTAGGTCTTGGGATCAAGTCTCATCTTCACATCTCTTCTTCTTGTAAACCTCCAACCACATTTAAGGACTCAAACCCAAATTTTTACAGAGAAACACATCTCAACCACTAAAAGCTATTATTCTATAAGAGAGAGAAATCTATACACTAGCGGTGTGTAATGGAATCTTATTAACCGCAAGATTAGATGGAAGATATTTCATCCATTCAACCTACTACTACTACATCACCCACAATCCACCATCACTCTTCCGACCTCACCCTATCCCTCTTCCTGAAGAATAGTGAAGGGGTGCAAAGAGGGGGAGACAGGGAGGGCGATGGGGAATCACGAGAGGGGGAGGGGTGCACTTGAAAGAAGGTAGAGGAGAAGGCAATAAGGAAGGTAGTGGCAACAATCGATTAAGATGTCGTTTGTCCCATCTAATGGTCAATAAAATGCTAACGTGTGAGATTCTTTTCATCCCACCACCATTATGCATTCTTTTTTTTATAGAGCGCTATTCTCTATGACGCAGCA
Source organism: Telopea speciosissima (assembly GCF_018873765.1). Lineage (NCBI taxonomy): Eukaryota > Viridiplantae > Streptophyta > Magnoliopsida > Proteales > Proteaceae > Telopea > Telopea speciosissima. Next base: position 81,388,213 of record NC_057916.1, on the reverse strand, counting down.
CAGCCTGCACCTAGGCACATGGGGGTGGGCACAATGACCACCTTGCCCCCTGCACAGACTGCCCATGTGCCTATTTGACACCCATTGGGATTGGTACCAAACCGATCGGACCGGCATTCTTAAATCTACATCGTTGATTAATATATAACTAACTTCTGGTCTTCATCCAAGGGTGTATGTTGATTAATATACAACTAACTTCTAGCCTTCATCCAACGGTGTAGATTTATAGAACTTACGGGATAAATTTGAGTTTTCGGACACAAGCGACACGTCACCACGGTGAATATTCTGATTAAGAATCTTTAGAAAGTCTAGAATCTCTAGATTATTTTAGCTTTGGCGGCAAAAATCTGACACGTGGCACGAAAAATCCAGAGGATTCCCCCTAACGGCAGACCAGCGGAAGATGTGGAGAACCGAGAAACATCTGGAAAACAGAAGAAGGTTTTCCCTTCCCTTCCCTTTCTTCTTCTGGAAATCTTCTGGAAACTGGTGTTCGAATTTGTACTATATAAAGACTCGAATTAATGGATTTCGGATTGTCTGAAAATCGACTAAAGCATAAAGCTTTGATCGCTTGAGTAAGGGACAGTTTTCCAACTTGCATTTCTGGGTTTGTGGAACGAATCGAATCGATAACCGAGTCATTTGGATTGTGGAACCGTTTGGAGGGATCGTTTACAGGAGGAAATTGTGTCAAGAACTGTAAGTCACTCTCCTTCTTCTCTGTCTGATATTGTTGATTACTCTTGTCTCTCAATTACCTCTCCGGTCGAGTTATATCTTTCTTGTTTATTGGTGGATTGTTGGGGGATTAGTGGAATTAGAATTGATTTTCGTCCAATTTTTCTTCCCATGGATGTTTTCGTGTTTGTTGGTAATTGTTCCATATTAAAGACGAATTTTGGGGTTTTTCCCCTAGTTTGGTTCTGTTTATAATAATTGGTATTTGAGTTTCTTAAATTGGATATGTAAATCTGTGTGAATACGGATACTGTTTGGCTCTGTGAAGAGTGAAGGTCCGCTCCTTAGAAAGGGAGCCCTCAGCGGGATGAGAGTTGAAATATGAGAATGGGGCTCATGCTTCTAAAGGAAGCTGAATGGGAATTCTGTTCTCAAATAGGATTGGTGGATTAGTTGCAGCTGTTAACAGAATTGATCACTTGGCTGTTCTTATTTTCTTTCATAATGATGATTTTAATTTAGTTGGAATTCCTCTTTTCTTGTTTTGGATACCCTCCCCCAAAAAAATCTCTGTTTTTCTATCAAAATAATGTTAATTGGTTTATGATTCAAATCCATGTAGTTGACCTCGTTTAGTTGGGATAAGGCTCAGTTGTTGTTGTTATTCTTATTCTGTTGAATGTAAAACTTGAATGATTCCTACTATAGAGCTTTTGTTAGGCTTATATGATTTCGTATTAAAGATTTATATTATATTCTTTAAACTTTTGATCTTCTCACCCAATCAATTTTAATTCGTCATTCATTGACTCCTCCCCCTCTTCCCTTTTTCTTTTTCAGGTTGCAGTTCTTATCGTTGGACTCTGTTATTGTATTTAATTGATCTATTGCAGCTCAATCCCAAGAGCAAAGCAGAACTATTCCAAGTAGGTTTACCCTCTTAATAAAGTAGTAGAATATGTCAACCTTCTACAGGCCTGTGGGTTCATACTCCTTGTCTCCTCATCAAAGAAATCATACTTCATATCCTAACCACTATTATCCAAACTGGGAAATTGCTTCACCTCAAATTAATGGTGATCCAGGCAGGTCTCCCATAATGAATGAACCTTGGTCTTGCGGTGGTGGCTATGGTTACTTTAACCCTGCAGAATGCCATGGCTGCTGTGCCAACGGCTACTGGCCTGCTTGCTACGGTTTTAAACCTCCACACTCTCATCTTCTGCCATCACCATTCCCTCATTACCACCATGGTCCTTACCTTCCATACCCTGAAGTTTATTCACCTTACTGTGTTCCTCCTCCACATTACTCAGTCGGACAACCCAGATATGAGTATGATAAGAACCTACCTGGTAACCATTGTTGTGGGTGCCCAAGCCATCAATGCAGTTCAAAGGTAGATGGTAATGTCAAGATTGAAGAACAGGAGCCTGAAGTTGAGAAGGCTGAACAAAAATCATCTACACCGATCAAGTCAGGAGAATACCAAAAGCCAGTTGTTTGGATTCCCCCTGGTTATGTGAAGGAGGAGGACGGGAGTTTATCTTCTAAACCAAGGCCACAGGTCTGGAGTGGATGGCTTCCATTTGACATGAGCAACACCAAATCACTGAAGCAGGGAGGTGAGGAAAGAAAAACACAAGACGAGCAAAATGAAGAGGACAGGTCTCACTTCCCTTGTCCTATAATTTGGATGCCTGCTTATGAAAAGCCACAAGAAGCAGAGACAAAGGATCTGAAGGACATCAACTCTGTTCCAAAATCTCCAGAGGATACTCCACCAAAGCAATATCAGCAAAATGAAGAGAAGAGGGAACACTTCCCTTTTCCATTTTTTTGGATGCCTGCATATGATAAGAGACCAGAAGCTGAGACGAAGGATCTGAAGGAGGTTAGCCAGGGTCCCAAGTCTGCAGAGGAGGTGCCCTCCAAGCTCAAAACTATCCCAGTAAAGCTTCTTCGGTGTGATGAATGTGGGGACAAACCAATAGTAGCAGACGACACCTCTGGAGTTAATGCAAAAGTGGCTGAGGAAGAGTTGAAACCAAAAAGCATACCTGTGAAGCAAATGGAAGATTTTGAAGAAAAGAAATCCTCAGGTGGAACTGGGACATCGCCCAAAAGCATTCCTGTGAAACAGATGGAAGAGAATGCAAACAAGTCTTCGCATGGCTGCATGAAAAGCCGACCTGGATCACCAAAGGCATCCAAGCTATCTCCTGTGTGCCTGCGGGTTGATCCATTGCCAAGGAGGAAGAATGGTAATGGCGCTTCAAGGTCCCCAAGCCCTCCTGGTGGGAAGGACAAATTGCAAGAGGAACATGGTAGAACTTCGTTGACTTCTTTGGATACGGTTAAGGAAAGCGAAGACTCAAAAGTGCAGGATTCTACTATGAAGAAGGTCTCTGAAGAACAGGCAGGAAAGAATGACAGAGAAGCTGTTGAAATAAGGGACAAAGGCAGAAGGGAAGATACAATAAAGAGTTTGTGGGATGTACCTGTGGTAAGTAAGGAGCAGATGCCAGAGATACTGGTCACAAAGAAAGTTGAGATGGATGAGAAAGAGCAGAAAACTGCCAAGGAAGCAGTAGAATCAAAGACAGAAAAATGGGAGGATCCAAGGAAAAAAACAAAAAATATTTCAGTTACTGAAGCAGCTGTTTTAATTCAGTCAGCCTATCGTGGATATGAAGTGAGAAAGTGGCAACCATTGAAGAAACTGAGGCAGGTGGGAAAAGTGCGTGAGCAGGTGGAGGAGGTTAGAGAGCGTATTCATGCTCTGGAGTCCTCTCCTGAATTGCAGAGGGATGAGAAGCAGAAAGTGAGCCTTGGAGAAACTATAATGGGTCTTCTTCTACAACTGGATGTAATTCAGGTATGGATATTTTTTAAATTTAATGTTTGTTTTGTTTTAACCACTTCTATACAAAATAGGGTCAATTGTTTGCATAGGGTGAGCTTGATTATATGTTCCAGAAAGCTAGATGTATGGGTAAAGTACAACAACCATACACTACTACGTGGGTGCACTACAAGCATTAAATCCACCTGATTGGATGACATGTTAATAGCTTATTCTTAGAGCTATGGGACTCTTGAACTATCAAGTCCCAGCAAAAGATGACCTCTAGTGTTACAAGCTGACATGCACACATATCGATGTACTATTTACAGTTTTTTGCATAACCTGTTGAGTAGTTAGTTTCTAGGGGAAAACTGGAATTGGTTTTAAGTTATCTGATTTTTTGTGTGGCTTGTGTATTTCATCAGGGCTTGCATCCTAGCCTCAGAGATATCAGAAAGTCTGTGGCCAGGGACCTTGTTTCTTTGCAGGAAAGACTTGATTCTATGGCCAGCCAGGAATCTGAAGGATCTAAATTGACATTGGATGCACCAACGAACAGCGCCAAACAAGTGGTAGAGAATATTCCAGAGACAAATGTCGATGTGGGTGTGCCACTGGGAAGAAATGATGAAGAGAAACCATTAGAGCTTTCAAAGGCTCCTTCTATTGCCTTGCATGGGAATGACACTGAGCCAAATGGGCCAACTAATGAGTCAATAGAAACTGAAGGGCCTATTTTGGAGAAACTACGTACTAGTTCTGCTGATGATGAAATTGTAGTTGGTCCATTGACTAATGAAGTCTTGGCAGATTCCAGGGAACAACGTGAAGAGAAAGCACTAGAGCCCCTACTGGAGGACAAAGAGAGAGATTCTAAGATAGAAACCATTACAGATGTGGAGCCTTGCTTGGTGAGGGAGATGATTGAAACACCACATAAGGGGTCTGAAGAGGCACAGTCTGAAGCTGCAGGCATGAAACTGTCAATAGACATGGAGGAGGAAAAATCTACTGCTGGTCCTGAGATGCTGGTGGAAAATGAGTTGGAATGCAAGCCACAAGAACTGGATGAACTTCCACTGGTTGTGGAATCTGTGGCAGACCAACTCAAGGAGGCAATGGATGATGTGATTCAGTTGTCAACTTTGCAAGAGTTGCAACTAGGGGTGTTGGAAGGCACTCTGAGCTCCGACTCTGAGCAGAATGTTGGGCATGTCACAAGGAGAAAAGAGGAGCCAGAGACACTGAGTACTGACTCAGATGTTGGGCATGTGACAGTAGAAAGCTTAGAATTTGCAGATTCCGACTCTAAACCAGGAAGCTCTGTTTTGCAGCCAACAGCTAAGGAAGATCTTACAGATGAGGAGCACATGACAACTCCCAAGTTGGAGGATTCAGCTTATATTCTCCAAGGGGTTGAGAGGAATCATGAAGAGAAACGAGTGGAAGATCAAGTGATTACCAATGTTGATTCTTTTCAAGCCGTTAGCACCAGTCCATCTGATTCTACAGATCACATCATTGCATCCCAGGCTGAAGATATGGGGGTCATTATGAAGGAGAGCGAGGATGATATATCTGACACTGAACTGCCCAAGATTGATGGATGTATAGTGAAAGAGGTTGGGAAAGATTGCTTGCCAAGTATTCAGTTGGATGCTATGGAGGCAGCATGGGGAGCACCAAACGTGACAGAAGATAAGGATGGCACTGATGGGTCGGAAACTGTAACTGGCGATGAAGTTGATCATAAGCCCTGTGGTTCTGAAATGGTAGAGGGGGTAATAACAAGCTTCCCTGCAGAAATGGAGGGAGAAATCACAAGCTCAGATCCAGTAGCGCAAGTGAGTCATGAACAGTCACCAAAGATTCTGGATATTGTTCAGGGTAGGCAGGTACCTCTACATGATAATGATCTTGTTGAAGACAATGAGAAACTGAAGGAGATGCTACAGAAGTTGCTCCTAGCGGGTAAAGAGCAGTTATCTATCATTTCAGACTTGAATGGCAGAATCAAAGATTTAGAGAGGAAGTTGAAGAGCAAGAAGAAAATGAAGATGAGACCACGAAGGGTTAAACAATCTAATGCTCTGGCCAAAGGGAATGCTGCAACCTGTGCTGCATGAGTATTGAGTTCCACTGAAATGTATGGCTTTCTATGTTGTTTTATTAGTCCATGTACTACAAGGTTGATGTTTTTTAAGCAAAATAAGTGTCTTTTCTGTTGGTCATTCTTTTCTCATCTCTTTAATGTTTTCCTTTTATTTATTCTTCCACTGGGGAAGGAAAGAAAAACAGAAGAGCTTCAATGACCACGGCTCCAAGGTGGTAATTTTGCAAAACATAAGCAAATAGAGGCCATTGCTTTGTTGGCCAATGTCCTTGCAGTAGGCACTGTTAGCTTAAAATTTTGGCCAATGCCCCTTCAATGAGCCTTGTCTGCTTAAATCAGACTAGGTAGATGATAATGATGCCAGCCATTGGTAGAGATTGTGGCATTTTGATGGTCAAGTGCTTATTTATGCTAAAAGAATTGATATGTCTTCTCTACTGACTGCTGTTACAGGAGTGGGGGTTATACAAGGGAAGTAAAACTGTTAAAATGAACCATAGCTCTGATCTCATATAAAGCAAAAATGAACTCTTTAGGCTGTGTTTGGTATGCATTCTAGGTCGATTTTACATTCTTGGACGATAGAAACAACTATTTTTATCATCCGATAATGCAAAATCAACCTAGAATGCATTCTAAGTCGATTTCGCTTTCTCGGATGATAAAAAAAGTTGTTTTTATTGTCTAAGAATGCGAAATTGACCAAGAATGCATTCCTAGAATGCATACCAAACACAGCCTTAGTTTCAGAGTGAAAATAATGACTGCAAAGCTGAAACCACCAAGCCTTCTCATTAGAAACATGGTCAACCTGAATCCTCATCACCAAACAATAAATATAGGTTAGCAAGAAGTCCTGAGGTTTGAACAAGAACCAAACCAGCTTGGGTTGCTTAGATACATTCATGATCCAAGACTTAAAGAGTCCCTTATCTGAAGTCCTAGAGAACTATTTGAACAGCATATATGTTGCCAATAAATTGTATGGATAGCTTGCTTGTCTTTTCCAACAGACCAAAAGAAATCCCTAGCAATCTTATCAAGGGCATCCAAGACAAAGTAATTGAAAATGATTTAAACAGGTGAATGCACTTGGGTAGATGAAATGCAGTCATATCTTCTGCACATACTCCTGTGCTTGAAGCCACACTCCCAACCACCCCCCCCCCCCCAAGAAAAAAAAAAAAAAACCCTAATAAAGGCATTATTATTGAAAAAGGAAAAAAATAATTCTCACACCCGCACATAGTCAAAGGGCTCACATTGACACACTTTCTCCTCAATTAATATATGGATCTCTATTAAACGAAACTGTCTCCTACCCTCTCATTGGTGTGGTTTCCCACTCTGGTGTCATAGAAAACTTTTGCCCTATCAAAAATCACGAATTGAATGTGGGAATCTGGTTAAGGCCTTGTTGGGGTGCTAATTAAGTTCAACTGTTTCATAAATTCAATTCATCTGTTGCCAAACATTAAATGAGAGTATTAACGGATACACATGTTTAACTTTAGATCCACTTCTTGTGCAATGGCAAACCCATCATCTGAAAAACTGCACCCCTTTCCTACAGAAACTTTAATAGTTTTGCCACTAAAATTATAACTGAGGATTAGGAAAGGCATTATTAGTAATGAAAATTTACTACAACTTAAATATAGTGGTAGCATGAAGTACTATTACATGGGTAATGTGGAGAAGTAAAAAAATTTCAAAGCATTTAATATGTTAACGGATAAGTAAATTGGGATGTTGGGTCATGGTGCAACGGTAAAAGTTGTTCCATTGTGACCAAATGGTCATGCGTTTGAATCTAAAAACAGCCTCTCTATGAAAGCAGGGGTAAGGCTGTGTACATTATGAGTACACGAAACCGTTGTGTCACACTTTATTGGTGCATTCTCCTAACCTATTCAAGGACCTCGGTAGAACCAGCTGAGGCCTTTATGATACACTAGTTGGCACTTCAGAAACTTGATGGAAGTAGTGTTATGACTCCAATACAATTGTATCTTTAGATGACCCTTGCTAAATAGGCTATGGCTGTTCGAAGTGGTTTGTTATAGACAAATTTTGACTGTATTGAACAACTAGGAGTGGAGACAGATTCCAAAAAATTATATTCTTTACCTCTTTGGATCAATGATTCTTTATCAGTTAAGCCTGTGTTGGAGGATATTCTACACCTTTCCTCTTATTTTCAAAGATATTCCTTTTAGTTTATTTCTAGGGAAAACAACAATGTGATTAATTTCTTAATTAGAAAGGCTCTCTCAATGATGTGTACGATGGTCAATCTCCACTCCTTGGTTGGTAGATCTCTGTAATTCAACTCCAACATTTTCTCACGTCAATGAATAAATTATCTTTTACTAAGAAAAAAAAACTAATCCCCACCTTCACCAATCAAATTGGGCCTTATTAATAGGGTCGATGTTCTCTATGCGGCTGTGCCATAACGCAGATTGCACCTAAACGGCCAGATACATGGGGGTGGCATTTCCACCAGTCAAGGGGGCGAGCGATCATTTCACTGAAAATTTTCGCCCCCAGTATTGGGGGCGGTGCTGTGGGCATCGTGCGGCACAGTACCGCCCATTGATGCTGTAGTTGAGAAATCGGATGATCCCAATAGATTTCCTACTGCTCCTAATTCAGGAAAGTCACTCTTAACATCCAAAGTTTCTGCAACCTCTCCCTCGGGCTTTCGCCCCACCACAAACAGATCAGAACGACTGAACTCCCTAATCGTGGCAATGGTTTGTGCTGCATTTCTAACCATTCTCACTTCATACTTCATTGAGCTTTCAGTATTGATCTTTTGTTGGAATTCAGCCAAGTACTCATCATCTTTTGAGCAATTCCCAGTGTCCAACTTCTCAATCGAATCGATTCCAGCGATTTCTTCAGCTGGCTTAGGTTCCATCAAGAAGCGAAGCACTGTGAGACTGATACCAGGATGTTCAGCCATGCGTGCTCCATTTGCAAGTGCCTCACGGTCATCACACTCTCTGAAGAACAAGACAATAATAGATGAAGAAACTTCGCTAGCAGAGACATGGGTAGTTCCACCAAAGCCACGATCGACGAGTATCCCGACCGAGCATCTCACGTGTTCAAGAACTCTTTGATTGGCCCACCTGAAATCATTTCTTGTCGTTTCCATTGAACCATCCACTCTTTCGTGCTTGTGGAAAGGGAGTACTATCATAGCCACCCTCTTGTTTTCAGCACTAGTGCAGCAATTTGTCTTCATGGATAGTAGCCATTGCAGAGATAGCTGTCATGGGTCTCACAGAGACACGACTTAGTTGTTGAAATGCCTCAAAGGCGACCACAACGCTATCCGAGTGCATCTGTCATCGTCCCTTGTTCCAGAAGGGCATCCCATTCTTCCTTGCCTTGTTCACCATGAGAATTGCAGAGGGTCCCTCTGAGAGCTCCATGAGGTGCATAGAATAGACGCATAGACCTTGCTGCTGATCAGTTCCACGGGAGACTTCAATGAGATTTATCAAAGTTGGTATGTTAATACTGCTATGAAAACAAGCCAAAATCCGGAACTGAGTACTTGGGTTCTTCCTCTCTATTGTTCTGTGTTTATAATCATCCATGTTGACCCTTCTTGCAGGCTTATACACCGCAACAACAAGAGGTGTGGTGATGAATGTTGTGAAGAGAGCCATCAAAACCATGATAGAAAAGGTTAATTTGTTCATTTAAGACCTGCCATAATGAAAATAAAAAAACCAAAAAACAATGATCTATCTACTTATACGGCTGCTGCTCCTTGAAGACTTTGGTTTTCATTCATTAGACAAGTAACAGAGTACATATATTTATATTACAAGTTATGACTGTCCAACTATCCACGTGGTCACTCTAACCGTGCACATGTGTTGTTACAGATTTGTTACAGGCCTAACTGCCTAGGATGACGTGGCTCTATCACTCATGTATGCATGTACTTGAATTTTCTTTCTTCCATCTTTGAACTGGGTGGAGGAAAGGAAGAGATTTATGGCTACTTCAGAAATATCACCATACCTAGTAGCATTGAAGGAAAGCTCTGTGCCTATCAGCTGAAACACATTCAGGTAAAATTCTCACTCTCTGTATTGAAGGAAAAGTAATGGGAAGAAATAATTTCCAGGCACATGGATCATATATATATATTCATTTCTTCCCTGTAAGTGTTCTTGTTTGTCTTCTACCAAAAAAAAAATGTATTCTTATTTGTCAGTTGGAAAAATTCATGGGAAGAGATTATTTCGTTTATAATTCTCACCTATCCATATTCTTCCCTCCAAGATACTTGTTTGTTAGTAAGGAAAAAATTAATGGGAAGAGATTATTTCCTGCAGGCAGATTGATCCTATAATCGTTTTGGTTTTATATTTTTTTTCCCTGAAGTTTTTCTTCTTTGATACCTTCAAGTTTTCTGGGTCTCTCCATAAAGATCAAAAAAATGGATAAAACTATTGTGCTCGTTTCTAGTATTCATCTGGTTGGAGTTTTACTTCTACTGTATGTGTGTGTGTGTGTGTGAGAGAGAGAGAGAGAGAGAATAAAACCTGTTACATGTAAGGGGAGTTTAAATATGGTTACTGGGTTTTGATTGAAGAATCCAGGAGCTTTGTGATGGAGTAGTGTTGTACTCAAAGAACACAGACAGAAGAGATCACAATAGAACAGAATAAACCCTGAACCCAATAATCTTTTGGGGGAGTGGGGTATTATATCCAGGCAAAATCCACATCTACCTCCCCTTTTCTTCTTTTTTCTTCCTTTTTTGGGATAAAAAGATCCACATCCACACCCCCTCCCCCAAGGGAGGGTTCATGGAGAAACTCACATGTTTCAGGTTGGATTAGTAAATACCCAGTTACTACAAGGGCAGGGTTTTAAGAATTCAGATGGAGGTCGATCCCAATTCTGATCACGATTCCGGTCTCGTCTGATCCTTATACAAAAATACCCTAGATGCAAAAAATATACCAATTCCGGGCCGATCCAGGATCCTGATTCCATGTTTTGAATCCCTGTACAAAGGTCTAATTTGCCTTCAGAAAAAGAAAAGATGGTTCGAATTTGATGTTGGATTTTGCTAATCTCACTTTGATTATTAGTGAGAAATCTCTTTTCCTAATATAAATGTGTACACCTTCCTCTTATAAGATCAATCTTTTGAGCTCATGAAGGGAATCTCTAGTTTTGTCTACAATTTCAAATTTGAGTTTGTTGCCAATTTCATACTCTGAATCTGTAATTTGGAATTAAGAAGCTTTTGTTTTGTTTGCAGGTCCTGAAGTACAGAAAATTACCTGGAAGTCAACCATATTGGTGGAAGAAATGGCTTCCAATGCAACAACGGGAACTGTATGTCCAGCTCCCATGGCAGCTACTTCTAATGGAGTCTTCCAAGGGAATAATCCTCTAGACTATGCACTACCTCTCGCCATTCTACAGATTTGCCTTGTTGTCACTCTCACACGAACTCTTGCTTATTTCCTCAGACCTCTCAGACAACCTCGTGTCATTGCTGAGATCATTGTAAGTTTATCAGTTATCTTTCCCTGCTGCTCCTCTAAAGTGGAATCAGATTTGATACCAAATGATCTTCAAGTCCATCTCTCTATCATTTTGTTTATTGGTTATTCTTCAATGTTTGCAGGGAGGAGTATTTCTTGGGCCATCAGCACTGGGTCGTAATACGAGCTATTTGAATTCAGTTTTCCCCTCAAGAAGCCTCACAGTCTTAGACACTCCGGCTAACCTTGGACTTCTCTTCTTTCTCTTCCTGGTAGGGACATGAGATTCTAATCTTAATTACCTATTTGAAGTTTTGAATTCAATCACGTTTTATGATTTCTTAAAAAGGAGAGAGAGGAAAAAGAAAAATAGAAAAAGGAAAAAAAAATTAACGGAACGGAGTTAAGTCTCCGTGAATTGATATGAAACGTGGCACTAGGAGAAGGTTATTGGAGAGGAATCCTCTTCAATGTCGTTGGAGAGGATCCGGACTCGATGATTAGTTTGATAATGTATAACTCACAAATGATTCTTACCAAAAAAAAACTCACAAATGATCCTCCCTTCCTTAAATGGAGATTACTGGTGAATCTAATGATGTCAAGCTGTGATACTGTTGTACAATCAATACTGATGCTGTAGTTGAGAAATCTGACGATGCCAATAGACTTCCAATTGGTCCTAATTCAGGAATGTCACTCTTAACATCCAAAGTCTCTGCAATCTCTCCCTCAGGCTTTCGCCCCACCACAAACAGATCAGAACGACTGAACTCCCTAATCATGGCAATGGTTTCTGCTGCATTTCTAACCATTCTCACTTCATACTTCATTGAGCTTTCAGTTTGGATCTTCTGTTGGAATTCAGCCAAGTACTCATCATCTTTTGAGCAATTCCCAGTGTCCAGGTTCTCAATCTTATCGATTCCAACGATCTCTTCAGTTGGCTCAGTTTCCATCAAGAAGCGAAGCACTGTGAGACTGATACCAGGGTGTTCAGCCATGCGTGCTCCATATGCAAGTGCCTCACGGTCATCACACCCTCCGAAGAACAAGACAATAATGGATGAAGAAACTTCGCTAGCAGAGACATGGGTAGTTCCACCAAAGCCACGATCAACGAGTATCCCAACTGAGCATCTCGCGTGTTCAAGGACTCTCTGATTGACCCACCTAAAATCATTTCGTGTCGTTTCCATTGAGCCATCTACTCTTTGCTGCTTGTGGAAAGGGAGTATGATCATAGCCACCCTCTTGTTTTCAGCACTAGTGCAGATGTCTTCATGGATAGTAGTCATTGCAGAGATCGCTGTCATGGGTCTCATAGATACACGACTTAGTTGTTGAAATGCCTCAAAGGCGACCACAACGTGATCAGAGTCCACCTGTCGTTGCCCCTTGTTCCAGAAAGGAAGCCCATTCTTCCTTGCCTTGTTCACCATGAGAATTGCAGAGGGTCTCTCTGAGAGCTCCATGAGGTGCATAGAATAGACGCATAGACCTTGCTGCCGATCAGTCCCACGGGAGACTTCAATGAGATTTATCAGAGTTGGTATGTTAATGCTACTATGAAAACAAGCCAAAATCCGAAACTGAGTACTATTGTTCTTCTTCCTCTCTATTGTTCTGTGTTTATAATCATCCATGTTGGCCCTTCTTGCAGGCTTATACACCGCAACAACAAGAGGTGTGGTGATGAATGTTGTGAAGAGAGCCATCAAAACCATGATAGAAAAGGTTTGTTCATTTAACACCTGCCATAATTAAAAAAACAGTGATCTATAACACTAGCAATAAGTACACAATTAACCCAAAAACCAAAAGACACAGAATGCAAAATTCTACCTTTCTGTCCCTACCAATGTTGAGGACGATGAGCTCCACCAACCCTTTACTGTTCATCAGGAAGCCTAGTGCAAGAGCCTCACGGCAAGGTACCTTACAGAGGAGGGAGACTACAATAGTGCCAACAATCTTCCCAAAACAAGCAGTGACAATGACCAAGACTAGAAGACCCCAGGATTGAGCCCCTCGAATTGTGGCCACATTTGTCTTCAATCCGCTTGAGACAAAATACAGAGGAAGGAAGAGACCAGACACAAGATCTTCCACTTTCTCCACAAGAGCACTTGCAAAGGGTCCATCCTTGGGGACTAGAATCCCAACCACAAAAGCCCCAAAGAGGGCATGGATCCCTATAGCATCCGTGGCAAACCCAGCTGCCAATACAACAGCTAGGGTGGCACATATGTATAACTCATCTACAGGTTCACCTTCTTGGCAACGCCTGGCCATCCATTTAAACACTGGAGGAAGTACAAGACTGATGCAGATAACAAAACAACAGCCAGAGAGAAGAACCCACACAGAGACAACAGGGGAATGGCCAGTGGTGGAGAGAGCAATAGCAAGGGCTAACAAGATCCAAGCAACTACATCATTAACTGCGGCGGCCGACATGGCCAACCGGCCCACATCAGTTGTAAGGAGCTTAAGTTCGGCAAGGATGCGAGCCAAGACAGGGAAGGCTGTTATAGAGAGCGCTACACCCATGAAGACAAGGAAGGGAGGTCCATCCACGCCCTTGGAGATAGTTTGTCGGAGCACAAAGGATGAACCTATCCCTAATGCAAAGGGGAAGCTAATTCCGGCGACAGCAATGGCAAGAGCTTTCTTTCCTGTCCTACGGAGAGACTTTGGATCTAATTCTACGCCTACCAGGAAGAGAAAGAAGAGAAGTCCAAGGTTGGCTAGAGTGTCTAAGACTGTGATGCTACTTGAGGGGAAAACTGAATTCAAATAGCTCGTATTACGGCCCAGTGCTGATGGCCCAAGCAATACTCCTCCCTGCAAACATTGAAGAATACCTCAATAAACAAAATGATAGAGAGATGGACTTGAGATCATTTGGTATCAAATCTGATTCCACTTTAGAGGAGAGCAGCAGGGGAAGATAACTGATAAACTTACAATGATCTCAGCAATGACACGAGGTTGTCTGAGAGGTCTGAGGAAATAAGCAAGAGTTCGTGTGAGAGCGACAACAAGGCAAATCTGTAGAATGGCGAGAGGTAGTGCATAGTCTAGAGGATTATTCCCTTGGAAGACTCCATTAGAAGTAGCTGCCATGGGAGCTGGACATACAGTTCCCGTTGTTGAATTGGAAGCCATGTCTTTCACCAGTGTGTTTGACTTCCAGGTAATTTTCTGTATTTCAGGACCTGCAAACAAAACAAAAGCTTCTTAATTCCAAATTATAGATTCAGAATATGAAATTGGCAACAAACTCAATTTTTTAATTGTAGACAAAACTAGAGATTCCCTTCTTGAGAAGATTGATCTTATAAGAGGAAGGTGTACACATTTATATTAGGAAAAGAGATTTCTCACTTATAATCAATGTGAGATTAACAAAATCCAACATCAAATTAGAACAATCTTTTCTTTTTCTGAAGGCAAATTAGACCTTTGTACAGGGATTCAAAACATGGAATTAGGATCCTGGATCAGAATTGGCCTGGATCGGCCCCGGAATTGGTATATTTTTGCATCTAGGGCTGGTATTATTGTATAAGGATCAGACGAGTCGAATAGACCGGAATCGGGATCAGAATTGGGTTCAGCCTCCATCCCAATTCTTATAACCCTGCTCCTGTAGTAACTGTGTATTTACTAATCCAACCTGAAACATGTGAGTTTCTCCATGAACCCTCTCTTGGGGGAGGGAGTGTGGATATGGATCTTTTTATCCCAAAAAGGAAGAAAAAAGAAAAAAATGGGGAGGTAGATGTGGATTTTGCCTGGATATAATACCCCACTCCCCCCAAAAGATTATTGGGTTCAGGGTTTATTCTGTTCAGTTGTGATCTCCTCTGTCTGTGTTCATTGAGTACAACACTACTCCACCATAGAGCTCCTGGATTCTTCAATTAAAACCCAGTAACCATGTTTAAACTCCCCTTGCATGTAACAGGTTTTATTCTCTCTCTCTCTCTCTCTCTCACACACACACACACAGTAGAAGTAAAACTCCAACCAGAGGAATACTAGAAACAAGCACAATAGTTTTATCCATTTTTCTGATCTTTGTGGAGAGACCCAGAAAACTTGAAGGTATCAAAGAAGAAAAACTTCAAGGAAAAAAATGTAAAACCAAAAAGATTATTGGATCAATCTGCCTGCAGGAAATAATCTCTTCCCATTAATTTTTTCCTTACTAATAAACAAGAATACTTGGAGGGAAGAATATGGATAGGTGAGAATTATAAACGAAATAATCTCCTCCCATGAATTTTTCCAACTGACAAATAAGAATCGTAGAATGCAAACAAGAACACTTACAGGGACGAAATGAATAGTAACAAATATATATGATCCATGTGCCTGGAAATAATTTCTTCCCATTACTTTTCCTTCAGTACAGAGAGAGAGAGTGTTTTACCTGAATGTGTTTCAGTTGATAGGTACAGAGCTTTCCTTCAATGCTAGTAGATATGATGATATTTCTGAAGAAGCTATAAATATCTTCCTTTCCTCCACCCAGTTCAAAGATAGAAGAAAGAAAATTCAAGTATATGATAGGAGCAGCAGCCATATAAGTACACATGCATATATAGACTCTGTGTAACTATATTTTATTTATTGTGCAAGAGTTCTCTATCCGGGAGTGTAGCCCCTGCACTAGTGAGGATCCAATGGGTGCACGCACAGAAGCATCAACAAGGGGTGAGATTTCCACCATGGGGTGGGGTGGTCATTTCACCCCATATTATGTTTGGGAGCAAGAGCCATGCTTGAGGACAAAGTCCTTTTTTCCTTTTTTTTTATTATAAATAATTAATTCCTTATATATCAAAATTTTCAGGAATCACGTTACTTCCAAGCCCCCCTCCTATAATTAATGTTTCATGTACTTTTATTATAAAGAATAGTTTTTTTTTTTTTTTTTTGGGTAGAAATTATAAAGAATAGTTCTTGTACTTCTACTTTGTAAAATTTTTGAGAAATTTTCTATATATTATTTTAGGGAAGGGAATCGTTGCAAGGTTGTGTGCGATCTTTGCACCAACGTGGGGCCAATGAGAGCGTGCATAGGAGTATTCAATAGGAGTGGGATTTTTTATTTCTTAAGAGATGGGGTGGTCATTTTGCCCTTCTTGAATAGTAAAATAAATTGTTTTAAGCAAAAAAGACCAATAATAGTTTTAAAACGAAGGATACAAACTTAATAGGAATGACCACATAGTTATCTCACAGGCCTAAGTTATCGGATCTTTATACCCTACAATTTTCTGTCCGCCTATTTCCTCAAATTCCTCTCATAGGAGGAGGAAATGATCACCCTACCCCCTGTCTGAACACACTACCCAGATGGACCGGACAGAAAATTGTAGGAAATAAATAATTTTCCCTAAATTACCTAATCAGCCTATACGTCACAATGATTCATGGGCATCTGAAAGACTGAAACCCCATAAAATTTGGGGATAAAAAATAAAGGAATCTGTGATGTAACTATTTCATAAAAAATAAAATAAAATGTAACCACTTCATAAAATTTAAATATAATTGGCTTATGACATAAAAGAAATCTGTGACGACCGTTTTTTTTTTTTTATCCTTTTGTTAACAACTAAAATTATAAACAAAATAATTTCATCTATATCAGAGAAAGTGATATGAATTAATTTATTATATATTTTGAAATATATTGCTAGTCGCTTATGACTAATTCTCAACTATAATTAAATTTCTTATCAAAAAAAAAAAAACTATAATTAAATTATTTTCCTACCACAAGTATTAACTATAAGAGGAGAACGTGTACGAGTTAACTTTCTATTATGTCTTAACATATTGTAGATAAGATGTGGCATCGTAAATATTCATGCACATAAAATACAAAGTAATACCAATGTGACTAGTTTTTGGTGTACATCTGTCAATTCCCTTTTATAGATTTTCTTATTGACACATCTAAAGGTATTAAATAATTTATAATTTTACATTTTTACCCTTTTTGTTTGATACATATTTTTTTTTCAATGAGGGTAATAGAATCATTTCACACGTGTATTCGAAAAATAGGTATGCCAATGACATCTTTTGATAATTGCAAAAGTGATATTTCACTTTCAAATTATTTCTGAAAACCTTTTTATATCCATATCTTAAAGAACTTTTGAAAATAAAATAAGGGACAATTAAAGGTGTCAAATTCTAAATATATTTATAGAGGTGTTATTTAGACCTTTCCATTTTTTAATTATTTATATTTATAATGAATTTTTAAAGGCATATGTTACATATGGAACAAACTACTTATGTGGTCGAATTAAAAGCGCTCAGAGATGCTTTGAAACTGTGAGCTACTTTGGACTTTTCAGATTTTTTATATTAACTATGATTTGGCTTCATTTCTAAAAAGTTGCAATCTTTGGAGTTGTTGGTATTGGTTTCAAGAAGTTCTATCCCTTTGTGCTTCTCTTTAAGCTTGTATTTTCTTCTCATTTAGGGAGAGTAATCGAGCAACGGATTGGTTAGCTAATTTGGAATGTGAAACAACCAACAACTCTATTTGCTATACAGAGCAGGAGGTCCCTTCGCAGCTTCGTCGTACTACTCGGGATGACAAAGCAAGTTTACCTGTGTTTAGATTGTAATTCCTTTTGCCTTTAATTGTAACGGTTCAGGTTTTGAGGCAAAAAGTGTTTGTCTTCTCCTGGGTTAGGGTAAGGTGGGTTAGGTCCCCCCTCGCTTGTATTGTTTTTTCACAATTATTAATATACTCTTAGTGTCTTCCCCGGTCCCAGATAATATTCGGGTTTTAAAAATAAAAAAATACGATGGACTCTTCCATCTAGAGGGAATACTTATCTGTTCGGTATTGGGTCATCTAAGCGGTCACATCCATGCTATTAATTTATTATTTTTTATGAAAATTCTATTAAATTATTCAATAAATCCTTTTCCGTATCAGTATTGTTCTAGTCTATCTCAATATAAGTGTTTTTTAATTGGTTGCCGTATCAAGTCTCTATTAGACTTAATATATATTATTTTCCCTAATGATTTTTTTGGTAAGAAAATATTTATTATTTTCCCTAATGGTCAGATATTCTAACATTTGCTCTTTATGTAACATTCAGTTTGAATTGACTTAAGAAATTACGTGAACACATTCACATATTACGTAAGAGATATATCCCTAATGTTGCCCTTAGTCAACTCTTTCATAAAATCTATAGGATAAACTACCCGTCACCCCTTGGTTTTCAAACGAAATTCAAATCATTTTCTAGTTTTTTAAAATACTCATCCGTCCCCCTCGATAATAACGGTATTAGTCTGCTGTTAGTTATTGGTGTGAAAGGACTATTTTATCCTTGTTCTAAAACATTGAAATTAAATTTACAATACTACCCTTCAAAATCTATGTTTGGATGTCAAGGATAGTTTAGGGATTTAAATTTATTTAACTGACTGACTTCATCACTTAATAGCATAAAACTAACGATAGGGACTAATTTATCATGTTGGGGTCTAATACACGAGGTGATTTGAGTATTTTCAAAAACCAGGGGGTGATTTGAGTTTCGTTTGAAAACCAGGCGGTGACGTGTAATTTAACTCTTTTGTTGCTCCAATCTTTCATTGTTCTCTCTCCTATTGCGCTCCCTCTCGAACTCGAGTTTGTGCAAAGAAAGATAGAGGAAGATGAAAAAATACGTGGTTCTTCACCAAGCTCAAGTGGTTTAATGGACATTGATATCTTTATTTTGTTGATTTGAGGAATCTAAAGTTCGTAAACTGGGGTTTTGAAGTCATTCATAGCAGTTTTTTTTGTCTTAAACAGGATATGTGAACATATCTTGCTTAATTATTGGAAGATGTGAATGATCTTTGTGTATGGATTTTCCACACACACCCTGCTCATCTAGAAACGTTTTCAAAACAAGTTTACAAAGCGAGTCAAAAGCGGTTTCTCAGCACAGAAACAACACAGAAACAATAGTAAGGTTATCAAGAGGGTCTAAGTTTTCTGATTCGACTAGTCTTTTGGAAAACCTGGTGACTCGACCTGGTCAAACCTAGTCAGGGCGAGTCATGTCTTTTTTTTTTAATACAATTAATTTGTATAAAGTATAAACTACTAAACGAGAGAGAGAGAGAGAGAGAGGGACTCCATTTTCCAATCTAGCTTAGATTACTTGAAAATTGGGTCATTAAAAGGTGAACTATGGAGTGTTGTGTGATTGTTTCAAACACCGGGGGGTGCATGTAATTTTCTCTTGTATAAATGATCCTTTATCAACCCCTATAACAGTTGTACATATGTTCTACCAAAAAAACTTAATAGCAATACATATGGAGGAGTGAGATGAACGCACCAACGTGATTCTCTTTGTTGCCTAACATTATCGATATATACATATTAGCAGCACTAGTTAAATCTTAGACACTAATTCAAAATTTATTATAATTATTTTTCAATCTCATTTATAAATTAACTAGTTTTGGGAAGGTAAGATGATTATTCATCAATTATCCAACCAAATGTATTGTAGAGAGAGATATATATATATATATCATGCCTCAAAGGTAAGATAGTCAAATTAGAATCTTTTCTTTATGAGTTACAATAAAAAATTACTCTGCTTATATTAATTAGTACATTAATGACTTAATTATTTACTCAACACTCAAGTACTCAACTATGTATTTTAAAAATGACTAGACTCACTGGGTTTATAGTAACTTGGATGAAAAGACCGAGTCTTATTTGACTCGGACAATTCGTGAGTCTCGTGACCTAGTCTAGTCATTTTTTCAACCTGGCCGAGTCTACGGAAAATTATCTCCTCTAGTTCCCTGCCTGGCCCAGTTCCCTAATTCCTCTAATAGGGATCTTTATCACCTCTAGTTGGCTGCCTGGCCCAGTTCCCCAGTTCCTCTAACAAAGGGGGGCTGCAATGACCTCTCTACTCATGCCCAAACACTTTGCTCGGGTGGGGTCCACCATCCCCCTATTAGAGGAACTGGGGAACTGGGCCGGTCAGCAAATTGGAGGTGATAATTTTCCTCTAATAGAGGGTGGTGGAACCCACCCGAGCAGAGTGTCCGGGCAGGAGTAGGGTGGTCATTCCAGCCCCCCCTCTTATTAGAGGAACTGGGGACTGGGCCGGACAAAAAACTGGAGGGGATAAAGATCCCTAAGTCTACATGACTCTTGACCAGGTTTTGCAGAAATTGTTTGTTATCCTTGATTAGTCGATGAGTTGGAATAATTTTAAGCTCAGTTCGATATATTGTAAACTACAAGCGGGGAGTAATTATTGGAAGAGCTATTATCAGTTTAAATTTTACAATAGATCTGAAACGCTTGGATATTTGGATCATTCATCTTCCCCGACCCTCTCTGTT
The DNA here is from genome assembly GCF_018873765.1 of Telopea speciosissima. Lineage (NCBI taxonomy): Eukaryota > Viridiplantae > Streptophyta > Magnoliopsida > Proteales > Proteaceae > Telopea > Telopea speciosissima. The sequence continues at coordinate 81,367,611 of NC_057916.1, read as the reverse complement.
TCTTATTCTCAGTACCACTGTTTATCCACCGACCTTTTGTTTTGTTTTGGTTTTTTTTTTCCCCCTTATTTGTCTCGAACTTTTCCTGTTTTAACTTTTAAATCGATTCACACTTGCTCCAAAAGTTTAGAAAAACAAATGGCGTTTATAAACTCTTCTCTCTTCTTGTTTTTATTGGATTGGATACCAGTCTATTTTAGATATTCCACAACCTAAATGTTGTCCGAGAGATATGTTTGTGATTCTCATTTCGTCAAAATGTAATTAAGTAGATTTGTTTGAGCTGTAATCTCTTTTTTGGCTTAGAGAGTTTAATTCTTTCTAAATGATGAATTTATATATATTTTTTTGGACTTGGATGCTTTATATATATATATTTTGTATAGAGGGGGAGATCGGGGAGGGGAGAAGGTACCAGCCAGGAGACTCGAAGCGCACCACGGCTCATCAACTGAGCTAGGCAGTTGTTGGTATGATGAATTTATATTATTAATATACCCTAGAAGATTAGCACTTTCCCTTTCTCTGTCTCTCTCTGTCCTTCTCATACTCTCTGTGTCGTTTTTTGGCTCTTTCCCTCTCTCTGTCTCTCTCTCTCCCTCTCATACTCCCCCTCTCACCTTCTTTGTGTGGAGATTATGGAAGATTGATCCAATTTGTTTCTGATTTTGTCTCAGGAAGTGGATCAGCACCCCTTTAATCAGCAGCCTACAACCGAAAAGGTATGGAGAACAACCCCTTTGTTTCCCATTTTGTCTCTGCAGAAATTGATCCTCTATTGGTGTCTCTCCTAAGTTCTGTTCTGTACAGGATTTTGGGGTTTTTTTTCACCCTCTAAGAGGGCTGCTCGAACTCAGTCTTGGCTCCTTTTGCCCACTGCTGCTGCTACTTCTGTTATTCCCCTGTGGTTATCAAACGTTTTCTCTATTCAGCCCTAATGTTCAGATTTTGGTTGATTACTTCTTCTAATTAAATCTTAGTCTGTTCTTCCTAAGTTTCCTAATAATGTTTATGACTCTTTCCAACTTTGTATTTCCTCAGATTGAGAAACAGAAGCTTTATCCTACACAGTTTTTTTGTTTTACACAGCCTCTCAAGTCTCACTGATTCATAAATCATGGTTACATCCAATATTGGTTCAGATATACTTCTTTCAGATGTAATTTCTAATTGCCTTACATCTATATAGTGTAGAAACAAAGGAATTCGTCTTTTGATCAAAATTCAAATACAACGCAGCTGTAAATCATTTCCATACTTAAGGTAATGGGGTTTCAGCACTTGAAATTGTTTATTCTCCATAAACCACCGAATACTCAACACAACTCAACTAATCTTTGACCCAACTACAACTACTTTTTCCTACATGAGTACTATTGTGTTGGTCCTCTATTTAGCACTTGAAATCATAAGCACACATGTCCTTTCTTACTACTGCAGCCCAAATCATTTTTTCCCCTATACCCATATTAATATAAGAAATTCCAATTTGCACTGTAGCATAAATCTACTAATAATGCTTCCAATTTATCCTTTTGAGATGACTGCAGCCCAAGTAATTTTCGATTACCCCATTTTCCTTTTAACACTTTCAACCTTCCTCTTCTCCTAATGGTTACAATGGGGTTCAAAGTCACCTGAGGATTAGGGATCAGAATTCCCAATAAAATTCCAGAATCTTAGAGATAGGAACAACCAGATTTTAGGAGAAATTAAGCATCAGAAAATCAAAGGGTCTGATCTGGATGATAAGCTGTTCAAATTCTAAGATATGAAAGAACCGTACTAAGGTTAGGTCTGTTGGATATTCAAGAACAGAATTCCAGAACTAGAAATCGATAACAGGAAATAAGGAAATCAAAACTGAATTATTAGGAATATCAAAAATTGAAACATGAACAAATAGCAGAAGTCATATTTTAGTAAACAAACCCAAAAACCTGAGAATTATACTAAAATTAGGATAATTTGGAATTCGATGGATGTGCAGGCCTAAGAATAGATTAGAACTGATATTCAGATGCAGCAGGAATAGCAGAACAATATTATGCTATTGTTCAACATGGAAAGACATGTCTGAACAATATTATGCTATTGCCCAGTTAGAGCTGTCCAAGTGGCATAATATAACTTTATAAGTCCACGTGTGCAAAAACTGATTTACAGTCTAAATTAGGGACTTCTTTTGATAAATTTATATATTCTATATGCTATTAATCTGTTTGGTAAATGATGTACATGGTTGCTGCATAATGAATGTATATGCCTCTCCTGGATTTTTGCAAATGAACACCAAAAAGAGTGGTTTAGTGCTCATGTAGTCAATTTAACATCTGAAAATGCTTATTATGTATCAATAGTTTCCTTTTGGTTTCACCCATTTCCTTTTTAAACATCCAATCTTATTCAAGTCATGCTTCTCATGCAGCACTTGGACTTTCCTTACACAGCACTGAACCATCTCAGTCAACTTCCTTCATCTTACCAATTGGTGTTAACACTAGGTTCTAGGGAATGCATTCAGTGTCAGTTCTATTCTTTATAGTTTCACCCTTGATCTGTTTAGCATTTTTCAACCTTGGGGTGGATTTGCATTTTGAGTGAAAGTGAGTGAAAGAGTGAGAGAGTGAAAGAGAGTTTTTTTCTTGATAAATATTGCCATAGTCTATGGCATGAACTATTTTCAAGTTGGCAAGGCAATCTTGAACAAATGTGTTTTTATAAGTAGTGGTTTTCAACACATCAAGCCAAGAAGCTGGTGGGCCCATGATCGGAAAGGCATTGTGTGAGACCACCAATGTGAATTGCTGGTCTACTTTTCCTTCCATTCCAGCATCTCTCTCTCTCTCTCTTTGGGGGGTGGAGAGGGGGGGGGGAAGGGTTGCAGGGAAGTGGAAGGAAAAGTTAGGGAAGGTGGTCATCCTAGTCAAGTCATTTTCTTCTTTTTGGTTTCTGCTAACTCCCTCTCTCTCCCCTGCCGTGTGTATGTGTGTGTGCATGGTTGAATGATGTAAATTGGAATCTACAGCCTCAGAGGAGTTTGGTGTCATTCATCCACAAGTTTTGATACTTGGGTTTAGCTGGATTGATAAACATTTTTTTTGGGGGTGGGGGGGGGGGGGGGGAGGAGGGGAGATGGGTTTCTTCTTTTGCTGTCAATTGATTTCAGGTTGTTAAAGTTAGTAGATTGAGTTGCAAAAAAACATGATTTATGATTACCTTATATCAGTATGTAAATAGACAAACAAAATACAAAGGAAAGAAAACTGGGCTGGTGGAGTTGGAGTATACTAATGATGGAAGAAAGAAGAAGAAGAAAGGGGTTGCACTCAGTTTTGATGGGTCTTTAGCTCAAATTGGTAGAGCACTTGGAACATGAGTATGTTCCAAGAGGATGGTGTTTCGAGTCCACCAAGGCCCTCTTTATTCAACTGTTCATAACATAGTCAGTTATGCCACCAATCCACACAAGAACTCAATTTTAATGGCATTTTTTAAATTTGACATATTTTTATACTTACTTTGGTTATGTTAATGAGATATTTTAATTTTATGCTAAGGTTGGTAAGAGAAAAGGATTTTACAAGTCTTTTTTTGATTATCAAATAGGAAAGAACAGGTTTTACCAAACACCATTTTCGTTCTGAACGACGTTCTTGAGACCGTTACCAAAAGGTCATTTTTTGTCTCAGAACGCCGTTCTAGACCAAGAACGCAAAAGAACGTTTCTAGTCAAGAACGGACGTTCTTTGTTCAGACTAGGGGTGTCAACCAGTTGGGCTCGGTCGGGTTTGGTCGGGCCTAGCTGGGCTTCACGGTGCTAAAAGCCTGCACCGTGACCGATCGTTTAAGTTTTCGGGCCGGGCCTGGTCAGGCTCGGTCAGGCTAGGTCGGGCATTGTGCTATAAACGGACAGCTATAATCGGGCCATAACCGGGCTGTGGACATGTTTAACTCTAAACAGGCCTTAATCGGTGCAGCCACAGAGGGCTAAAGTAAAAATCTAAAAATGAGAAACACCATTCAAGCTGTCCATTTCGACCCATTTCATCTTGATCAAGTCAATTTTGAATATAATGGGCTTATTGAAATAAGATACAATGTGTGGTTTATGGAGTAGAAAACATATAACAAGATCTTTTTTTATACTCAAGCAATTTTCATTTGTGGACTATGGGCTTACAACTCAAGCAATTTTCATGTGTGGACTATGGGCTTATTACTCGAGCAATTTTCATTTAACAGGATATGATGAGAAGAAAACAACATATAACAAGATCAGACACAAGTCACACAACCACACAGGGGAGACCGGGAGAGGGAAGGGGAGGGAAATTTTAAAATTAAAGGTCGGGCTATAATTGAGCAGGCTAGGTCGGGCTTGGAATCGATCAGTCCGGTCGGGCGCCCGACGGGCTAAAACCCCACACCGGGACCGACCACTTACTAAACATGTTGGGCTTAAGCCCGACACATTTAATAAATGGGCCGGATAGGACTATTTAAAATTGGATGTGAAAAGGACAAGATTTACTTTCATTGAAATAAAAAATAGGGAAAAGGAATGCCTATCGGTCGAGTAGTGCAACGTGTATCTATGTCCAGACACAGCCACACATGAAATAACTGGTGCATCCTTGGTCCTTTCCACTTTTTCAAGGGGTGTGCCGGTCATTTTGCACCGCAGGTACACTGCGTTGTGCGACCAGTTAGTGTTCTTTAACCCTAAAAAATATGTTAGCTAAAAGGGGAAAAAAGTAAAGTTACGATTTTATTTTTTTTTGGAACAAGACTGGCATACCTTCATGTGCCCAACATGTGTCGTCCTCTCTCCTCCCCCTTAGAAAAAGACCTTCCTGTCCTTTTGTATTCAGTCTTATGATTGGTGTATGCTGCTAGCTTTCGCTAAGCTGTCAGCATGCCCAACCCTCCTCTTTTTGTTTTTTAACCAACTTTGATTACTACAATATTTCCCATTTAACTATTCTTGTCTTACAATCAAAAAAAAAAAACAACTATTCTTGTATTAAAACTTCATAATCTTCCAACTGTCCCACCCAAACTTCCCCGCTAAGCAAATGAGGTTTAATAATATTATTTCCTTTACATTTCCCTGGGAAAGATAAAGCTTTATATATAATCAAGGGTATCAGTGTTCACCTATCCAAGAACATCATAGGGAACATCATAGTCAATGATTAGGTAGTGTTTGGTATACATTCTAAGTCCATTTCGCTCAGATGATAAAACAGTTGTTTTTATCACATGAGAAAACGAAATTGCCTTCAATGCATTCCAAGAATACTTACCAAACACAGCCTATTATGTATGACTTACAAATGATCCTCCCTTCCCTAAAGGCTAAATGGAGATTACTGGTGAATCCGAAGATGTCAAGCTGTGATACTGTTGTACAATCAATGCTGTTGCTGTAGTTGAGAAATCTGATGATGCCAATAGACTTCCAGTTGGTCCTAATTCAGGAATGTCACTCTTAACATCCAAAATCTCTGCAACCTTTCCCTCCGGCTTTCGCCCCACCACAAACAGATCAGAACGACTCAACTCCCTAATCATGGCAATGGCTTCTGCTGCATTTCTAACCATTTTCACTTCATACTTGATTGAGTTTTCAGTTTGGATCTTCTGTTGGAATTCAGCCAAGTACTCATCATCTTTTGAGCAATTCCCACTGTCCAACTTCTCAATCTTTTCGATTCCAACGACTTCTGGCTCAGATTCCATCAAGAAGCGAAGCACTGTGAGACTGATACCAGGGTGTTCAGCCATGCGTGCTCCATATGCAAGTGCCTCACGATCATCACACCCTCCGAAGAACAAGACAATAATGGATGAAGAAACTTCGCTAGCAGAGACATGGGTAGTTCCACCGAAGCCACGATCAACGAGTATCCCAACTGAGCATCTCGCGTGTTCAAGAACTCTTTGATTGACCCATCTGAAATCATTTCTTGTCGTTTCCATTGAACCATCCACTCTTTGGTGCTTGTGGAAAGGGAGTATGATCATAGCCACTCTCTTGTTTTCAGCACTAGTGCAGATGTCTTCATGGATAGTAGACATTGAAGAGATAGCTGTCATGGGTCTTATAGACACACGACTTAGTTGTTGAAATGCCTCAAAGGCGATCACAACGTGATCCGAGTTCACCTGTCGTTGCCCCTTGTTCCAGAAAGGCAGCCCATTCTTCCTTGCCTTGTTTACCACGAGAATTGCAGAGGGTCTCTCTGAGAGCTCCTTGAGGTGCATAGAATAGACGCATAGACCTTGCTGCCGATCAGTTCCACGAGAGACTTCAATGAGATTTATCAAAGTTGGTATGTTAATGCTACTATGAAAACAAGTTAAAATCCGAAACTGAGTACTTGAGTTTTTCTTCCTCTCTATTGTTCTGTGCTTATAATCATTCATGGTGGCCCTTCTTGCAGGCTTATACACCGCAACAAGAAGAGGTGTGGTGATAAATGTTGTGAAGAGAGCCATCAAAACCATGATGGTAAAGGTCTGCTCATTTAACACCTGCGATAATGAAAATCAATCAAAACATTGATCTATAAAGCTAACAAAAGTACACAATTAATCCAAAAACTGAGGACATAAATTACAAAATTCTACCTGTCTCTGCCTACCGATGTTGAGGACGATGAGCTCTATCAATCCTTTACTGTTCATTAAGACACCCAGTGCAACAGCCTCACGCCAAGGTACCCTACAGAGGAGGGAGACTACAATAGTACCCACAATTTTCCCAGCACAAGCAGTGACAATGACCAAGACTAGGAGAGCCCATGATTGAGCCCCTTGAATCGTGGCCACATTTGTTTTCAATCCACTGGAGACAAAAAACAGAGGAAGGAAGAGACTAGATGCAAAATCTTCCACTTTCTCCACAAGAGCACTTGCAAAGGGTCCATCCTTGGGGACTAGAAACCCAACCACAAAAGCCCCAAAGAGGCAATGGATCCCTATAGCATCTGTGATAAACCCAGCTGCTAATACAAGAGCTAAGGTGGCACATATGTATAACTCATCCACAGGTTCACCTTCTTGGCAACGCCTTGCCATCCATTTAAAGAGTGGAGGAAGTATAAGAATGGCGCAGATAAGGAAACCGCAACCAGAGAGAAGAACCCACACAGCAATTATAGGAGAATGGCCAGTGGTGGAGAGAGCAATAGCAAGGGCTAACAAGATCCAAGCAACTACATCGTTAATTGCAGCAGCTGATACTGCCATTCGGCCCACATCAGTTGTGAGGAGCTTAAGTTCAGCAAGGATGCGAGCCAAGACAGGGAAGGCAGTTATAGAAAGGGATACACCCATAAAGACAACAAAGGGAAGTGTATTTATTCCCTTGGAGATAGTTTGTAGGAGGACAAAGGATGAACCTATCCCTAATGCAAAGGGGAAGATAATTCCGGCGGCGGCGATGGCAAGGGCTTTCTTTCCAGTCTTTCTGAGAGACTTTGGATCCAATTCTACCCCTACTAGGAAGAGAAAGAACATAAGTCCAAGGTTGGCCAGAGTGTCTAGGATTGTGAGGCTACTCGAAGGGAAAACTGAATTCAAATAGCTCATATTACGACCCAGTGCTGATGGCCCAAGCAATACTCCTCCCTGCAAACATTGAAGAACAACCCATAAACAAAATTTTTAAGAGAGTAAATGAGCGATAGAAAGATAGAGGGCTCACTTGATATCCATTTGATGCTGTTTTTTGGTAAAGCATATGGTTGGGAAATGTTTAGTCCCACATTACTTATGGAAGAGAGTAGAATTCAATGTATGCCAAGCCACAGAGAGTTGTGGTGTGACGAGGTGGGCCTCAGTGTGTTCGAAGTTTCTTTTTGCTCTAGATCAGACTTGTATATATCTCATTTTTATTTTTATTTTACGATAAACGTGGTTTTTTTGATAGCAGATGAGCATCGCCTGACGTGCCTTCTCTCTTTGAGAGACATCTTTTGGACTCCTTTGGACATGTGTCTCTAAGGGCATCTCTTTTCTATAAATAGAGGACGAACTAGATACTTTAGAATATGATTCTAAAGTGTTCTAGTGGTCAATTCACAAGAACTTGTATTGTTGCATCGGAGATGACTATGATATTAAGGAAAGTGATCAGTGGCACGACTCGATCCCATCAAGTGCTCGTGATTTTGTTCGTGTTTTGACTCTCATATTATACAAAATTGAATTGCTTCATTAAAAAATTAAGCCGTTTAGATGCGCAACAGGTATCAATTCTGATTTCACTTTTATGGAAGCAGCAAGGGAGATAACTGATTGGATAAACTTACAATGATTTCAGCAATGACACGAGGTTGTCTGAGGGGTCCGAGGAAATAAGCAAGTGTGCGTGAAACAGTGATAACAAGGCAAATCTGTAGAATGACGAGAGGTAATGAATAGTCTAGAGGATTATTCCCTTGGAAGACCCCATTAGAAGTAGCAGCTATGGGAGCTGGACATACGGTGGCATTGGAAGCCATTTCTTCTACCAATATTTGTTTCACTTACAGCAAATTTTCTGTACTTCAAGACCTGCAAACAAAATATAAAAGCTTCTTAATTCCAATTTACAGATTTAGATTATGAAATTTGGCTACAAACTCAAAGATTTGGTCGTCATATCAAGCATTGATAGGGACATAGGATTGTCAATTTCCAGTCCGAATTGGTCGGACCAATCGAAACTGATCGGCTCACCCTGAACTGAACCCCTATCTAGGGTTGTCAATGGGCCAAAATATTCAGGGTCAATCAGGTCCGGGTGGGCTTGGGAAAACCCTGCCAAAGTCGGACTGGGTTGAGGGTATGGTTTGCCCCAAAACATCCAGTTCTACTGTGATCTCCTCATCTGATCATTGAGAACTGAAAAGTTAGATAATTGACCCGCCACAAAGCTCTCAGATTCTTCAATTAAAACCCAATAACCATGTTTAAACTCAGTTCAGGTAAGGCTGTTAATTGGTTCGATTCTGGTTGGGTAGATGTATGAAGGGTAGAAACCAAAATCGAACCGTTAATTAAACAGTTTCAATATCCCAAATAAAAACAAATTAATAAACGGTTCTGGTTAAATGGTTTTTATTGGTTTCTTTTTTGTTTTGTTTGCCAGATTGAGTTAATAGTTCTGGCCCTCAATTAGGAACGAAACTATTTTTGAAGCATAATAAAGAAATCTGATATTATTGGGCTTGAACCACGACACCTAGACCCAAATTGTGACTTAAGAAATAACAATAATTTAAAATAATTTATATGGTATAAATCCATTACAAAATATTAGAGAGCGTGTATAGAATTCCAAGACTAACCCATTTTTTAAATTGATTTAATTTTTTAATTTGTTTAAAAAAATTACATGGCATGGATTATAGTTTTGCAAGATATACCAAAGAGGCAAAAATTATTGGTTGTAAAGTATATTGGAGTTGGTATGGCCGAGTGTAGAAGTTTAGACAGATTGTCAGGAAATGATGGATTGGTCAGACAAAAACACAAGATCGGATTGATTTTGGGAAATATTCTCTTTGTTGTGTCATGTTTATATTCTGACTGGGAGATTTGGATTTGTAATATGTTTAAATAGGTTTGTTTTGAAAGTCATAATTGCTAAGATTAAGACTAATTTAACTGAAAATTTGTGATATTGTTCTCTTTCAGTCGTTGTTAATCTTTGCAAAAAACCATAAACGTGAAGGTAACAAAGAAGAAAAAAAATCATGGAACAGGAATACAAAACCAATCAATCTGCTTGCAAGAAATAATCTCTATCCATTAATTTTTCCTAACAAACAAACAAGAGGACTATTACTTTTCTTGAGTGAGAGAGAGATTTCTTACCTGAATATTATGTTTCAGCTGGTAGGCATAGCTAGAGCTTTCCTTCAATGCTAATGCCTACGATGATATTTCTGAATAAGCCATAAATCTCTTCCTTTTCTCTAGCTACCCAGTTCAAAGACAGAATGAAAATCCAAGGAATTGAAGTATATGATTGGAGCAAACCCAATAAGCACACATACATACTTATATAGATTTTATGTAATTAAGATTTTATTTTTTTATCGATATCCCTTAAGGTACGGTATCTAATAATTTGTATTATTATTATTAGGAGGAATCAAATTATTTCATATGTGTTCTAAAAATATGTGCAACACAATGACATCTTTTGATGATGACATAATGTTAATCATTTTCAAATAATTTTGTAAACCTTTCTTCACGCCTGACTTAAAGAACTTTTGGGATAATCCAAAAAAATTTATCAATTAAGCTCCAGGCACACCTATAGATTTGTCATTTATGCAATCTCTTTTATTAAAAACAATTAATTAAAATGAAATAGAATCACTTTGATTTTCTCGGTCAAATGAGGCATGGAATGGAGCGACTAGCAATATCACGAGCAGACTGTCTTTTCCCTGCTACTCACCCATGCTGGCATGAAACAAACCAACTAGCGACATCACGAGCAGTTTGCCTTTTTCATTTCACTCACTTAAGCGTTTCCACACCTCCTCATCTATTCCATCAACCGATCTAGCTTCAATGTCCACAGGTTTGATACGGCTTAAGTTCATCTTTAATTAGTTTCAACCCAAGTTGTTTCAATTGGGTGGACCAATGGACTTATTGTTGTATTATTATTTTATAGATGCACTTTGGGACAAAGCACTTGTTTCAAAAAAACACTTTTTCAAGTGTGTGTCAAAGTTTCAAAATTGTGTTTTATTTCATTCCCTCCTTTTTTTGTTTTCCTCCTCTATTTTGTTTGAAATTGGTTGTACTCTCTTGTGTGCAAGAGGCTAGAATTGAGCTCATGAATAGTCCCACATTGGTTGTGGGAGAGTTACTTGAGGGGTATATATATAGGATTGTTTACTTAAGGTGTGAGCCTTTTGGAGAGGAAGACACCCTACTCTCTAGTGTGTGGGGGGGTCCTTGGGGTGCTTTTGAATCGCACGCGCGCGCGCCGAGCCGAGCCGGGCCGTGGCCGAGGTCGGGGTCGGGGTGTGGGTGTGGGTGTGGACAAAACCTTATAGGAGTTTTAATGTTTTGTTTAAAACTCGATTTGGTTCATCTATACGGTTGAACCACACTTGTCTATTCGTACATATATATGAATAGTTACACCCCCTCCCTGTACGTGGAGGTATACATACGGTCACACCTCCCATGTAAGGGTTACACCCCTGTACGTATATCACCTGTATTCATACGGATGTATCCCTTCATGAAAGGATACTCCAGTATTATATATATATACACCATGTCATTCCTGCATTTTAATATAGACAACAGAAACGTATTGTCCCTGCAATAGTCCGTTCCAGAGACAGATACTGTATTTTTGTTTAAGTAATAAGAGGGTTGTATAGCCGTTTGATATCCCTGGTACTCGTATTAGGTTCTGCAACCTATACGTTTAGGAGTTGTATTTATCTTGGAGGGTTAGGTGCAAGGTCAACCCCGTTGCAGAAGAGGGGGCATCTAAATCCTTAAGGAAAGTATCTTACAGATACGACTCAACTCGATTGTCCGTGCTTCTTCCTTTCTGGTTCGTTTCACTCTACAACTGGTGTGCGATAACAGGTATTTCTCTATTTCTGTATATCTGCTTTGTCTTACAGTATATGCCTTATATAACAATCTTAAGGATTAAGACCTTATTTGGCTTATTTTCTGTGTAAGACTATGGTAAGAATATCTGTGGATACTATCACATCTGTGGACCTTCCACCTCTGCTGCATTGCCCAAAATATCTGCTACCATACAACCGAGTATGGAGAAACGAGAATAGTCTCGAGTTTGATAAGATAGCACAGTTCACCGGGCAGAATTTTAAACGGTGGAAGCAGATGATGCTATTTGCATTAACGCAAATAGGGGTGGCGTTTGCATTGACTGATCCCAAGCCTCTGGACAGTGAGGATATTGATCTTGATATGAAGAGGCTTGCTTGGATCGAAGCAGACTTTCAATGCAAGAACAGGATTACGATGCTCTATCGAATGAATTGTATAATGTTTACAATTCCTTTGATCATGCCTACATGATTTGGAATGCTTTGGTCAACAAATATACTCTGGAAGATCTTGGCTTAAAGAAGTATGTGGTGTCAAATTTTCGAACTTCCGGATGATAAGGTGAAACCATCTCTTCTCAAGTAGATGATTCCAGGTTATGGTTGGGAATTTGGCTAAAGAGAACATGATTTTACCAGATCTGTTTGTCACGAGTTCTTTAATTGATAAACTACCTGACTCTTGGAAGGATTTCAAAACTACAATGAAACACAAGAGGAAGGACTGGTCTTTTGATCAGGTGGTAGTTCGCATCAAAATAGAGGAACGGAACCGCATTAAAGACAAAGGTGAAAAGCCCATTGGATACATTCGATCCAATGCCCATCTGGTGGAAACAGAGAAGAAACCAAATCTTAAGAGGAAAGGCAATCCTGTTCAGAAAAGTTCAAACTCAAAGAGGAAGAAAGGAAATTGCTTCATGTGCGGCAAGCCAGGTCACTTCAAGAAAGACTGCAGGAACAAGAAGAAGGTTTTGCCAGATAAGGCAAAAGTCAATCTTGCTGAAGAGGAAGTCTTTGCAGCAATGATAACCGAAGTATTTTTGGTTGAAAAACCAAATGACTGGATAATAGACACAGGTGCTACGAGGCACATCTGTGGGGACCGAAACTCTTTTTTGAGTTATTCTATTTTAGATGATAAGGTCTATATGGGCAACTCTCAGTCAACCAAGGTTATCGGCAAAGGAAAAATTACTTTGAAGCTCTCTTCAGGAAAGACACTTGTTTTGGACAATGTGTTTGCATGTGCCGAAATAAGACGCAATCTTATTTCGGGCGCTTCTCAACAAGGCGGGAATGAAGTTACTTTTTGAGTCCGACAAGCTTGTAGTTCGAAAAATGATGTATTTGTGGGCAAGGGGTATCTTAGCGATGGTTTATTTGTACTAAGTGTTTCTGAGATAATAAAAGAAAAGCCTAGTGCTTCTTCTGCTTACTTTATTGATTATTATGATTTATGGCATGGTAGATTAGGTCACTGCAATGCATCTTATATTTCTTATATGCATAAGAAAGGCTTAATAGACAATCATATTAAGCAACCATTGACAAAGTGCCCCACATGTGTGGAGGCAAAATTCACTAAAAGACCACATAGGTCAATGGAACGACAAAGTGGCCTTCTTGATTTGGTGCATAGTGATCTTTGTGACTATAAGTCACTTGAATCTAGAGGAGGTAAAAAATATGTTGTTACATTCATAGATGACCACTCTAGATTTACCATGGTTTACCTTCTTAAGTCCAAGGATGAAGCAAGTAATGCTTTTATATCCTATAAGGCAGAGGTGGAAAATCAATTAGGGAGGAAAGTGAAAAGGCTTAGAACTGATAGAGGTACTGAATACTCTAATCTTTCTCAGTTTTGTGAGGACCATGGTATTATTCATGAGACCACCGCCCCTTATCAACCTGAGTCTAATGGGGTGGCAAAAAGGAAGAATCGAACATTGAAGGAAATGATGAATTCAATGCTCATAAGCTCAGGGTTACCCCTAGACATGTGGGGGGATGCCATGTTATCGGCATGTTATATTTTAAATAGAGTTCCGCACAAGAAAACCGGATTGTTACCCTTTGAATTATGGTATGGAAGAAAACCTACCATAAAGCATTTAAGGGTATGGGGTTGTCTAGCCAAAGTGGCTATACCAGAACCAAAGAAAAGGAAACTAGGACCAAAGACATGTGATTGTGTTTTTGTTGGATATGCAGCTCACAGTACTGCATATCGATTTATGGTTATTAAAACCATAGATGATGTGTTTGACATAAAATGATATCATTGAGTCAAGGGATGCAGAATTCTTTGAGAATGTATTTCCTCTTAAGTCTAACCTATTAGAAAGGAAGGTTGATAGTAGTGTATCATCTTTTGGCCAAGAAGTGTCAAAGAATATTGAACCTATATCTAGTGATTCAAGTCAATTACGGAAGAGTAAAAGGCAAAAGAAAGCTACTTTTTCGGATGGTGATTGGGTTGTCTATCTTTTAGACAATGATCCTTTATCGTATAAAGAAGCGGTGACATCTTTAGATGCCGTGTTTTGGAAAGAGGCCATCAAAAGTGAACTAGATTCCATTTTAGCCAATCACACATGGATATTAGTTGACTTACCTAAAGGTTCCAAAGTGTTGGACACTAAGTGGATATTTCGAAAGAAATTGAAACCAGATGGATCACTAGATAAGTTTAAAGCCCGGTTAGTAGTAAAAGGCTTTAGACAAAAGAAGAATATAGATTACTTTGACACATTTGCTCCAGTAGCAAGAATAACTACTATACGAGTAATGATGGCTGTTGCATCTATGTATAATTTGGTTATACACCAAATGGACGTGAAAACAGCGTTTCTAAATGGCGACTTGGTAGAAGAAATATACATTAAGCAACCTGAAGGTTATGTTGTGCCTGGACAAGAACACAAGGTATGTAAGTTGGTTAGATCACTTTATGGACTCAAACAAGCTCCAAAACAGTGGCATGAAAAACTTGATTCGGTACTTGTATCGAATGGTTTTCTCATAAATGATGCTGATAGGTGCTTGTATAGTAAGTTCAATAAAGGCAAAGGTGTGTTCATCGTACTTTATGTAGATGACATGTTGATAATGGGAACGAGTTTAGACATTGTAAAGCAAACTAAAGGTTTCTTAATGTCTAAGTTTGATACAAAGGACATGGGGGAGGCTGATGTAATTCTTGGAATTAAGATCATCAGAAAAGAAAAAGAGATTATATTATCCCAATCCCATTATGTTGAAACCATACTAAAGAAGTATGGTTATAATGATTTATCATCGGTTAAAACACCTTTGGACATTAATTGTTTTTTACAAAAGAATTTGGGGGAACCTGTCTCCCAAAAGAAATACTCACAAATCATTGGTTCAGTTACATATCTAATGAACTGCACCAGACCAGATATCGCTTTAGCAGTTGGGAAATTGAGTCAATACACTCATAATCCAAGTATAGAGCATTGGCATGCTATGACAAGATTATTGCGATATTTAAAGGGAACGATAGCCTATGGCCTTCACTACAGTGGAAGACCAGCCGTGTTAGAGGGCTATTGTGATGCTAATTGGATTTCAGATACCAAGGAAACATTAGCAACTAGTGGATATGTTTTCACACTAGGCGGTGGAGCGATTTCGTGGAAATCGGTAAAGCAATCCTGTGGTACAGGATCCACCATGGAAGCTGAGTTTATAGCTTTGGAAAAGGCGGGAACCAGGCGAGTGGCTCGAAACTTTGATGGCGAGATATTCCATTGTGACCAAAACCATTGCCTTCGATATCACTTCATTGTGATAATCAAGCGGCAATAGCTAAAGCTAAGAATAAAATGTACAATGGAAAGAAGCGCCACATCCGCCTAAGACATAATTTTGTACGGCGAGTATATTAATGAAGGAACAATAGCTATTGATTTTGTGAAATCTGAAAGCAACTTAGCTGATGTTTTCACAAAACCGTTGCCTACAAAAATAATTCATGATTCATCTAAGGGAATGAGCTTAAGGCCTGTGACATAGGTTATGTGATGGACACCCAACCTATGTGAAGAGGTAAATTCCTGAATTAGGTTCAAAGGGTACAAACGAAGTCACTGGATGACCTGTCTAGTACTACTACATTTTTTTGCTCATTCTAGGTAGATAGGAAAAGTAGTACCACCACAAAGGAAGGAGGATGAGTCTTATAGACTCTTAATCTAGTCGGATCTCATGTAAAGTGGGGGTGTGTTAACTGTGGTGCACACTATGGACTGACCTAAATAGATGTAGGAGGTGAGGCCGCCTACCGATGAGAATTCTATAGGCGAATTCTCTAAACATCTATGAGACCAGGATAGGGGACAAGGCCGTTAAAAAATGTCCATCTTTATAAAAGGGATATCACAAACGGTCGACTAGTAGGATGTGGTCAGTGAACTAGTCGGCTACACCGATGAGGAAAGGTTCAAGAAGTCGACTTCACTGTACTGCGTGGCGTAGTTCATCGGACCTAGTGTAGGTTCAAGTCCTGAAGACACGCAACGATGTGTCCTACTATGTCTAATATACTTATCACTCGATATGTATCACTATTTTGAAACTTGTGGGGGAATTGTTGTATTATTATTTTATAGATGCACTTTGGGACAAAGCACTTGTTTCAAAAAAACACTTTTTCAAGTGTGTGTCAAAGTTTCAAAATTGTGTTTTATTTCATTCCCTCCTTTTTTTGTTTTCCTCCTCTATTTTGTTTGAAATTGGTTGTACTCTCTTGTGTGCAAGAGGCTAGAATTGAGCTCAAGAATAGTCCCACATTGGTTGTGGGAGAGTTACTTGAGGGGTATATATATAGGATTGTTTCCTTAAGGTGTGAGCCTTTTGGAGAGGAAGACACCCTACTCTCTAGTGTGTGGGGGGGTCCTTGGGGTGCTTTTGAATCGCGCGCGCGCGCCGAGCCGAGCCGGGCCGTGGTCGAGGTCGGGGTCGGGGTCGGGGTGTGGGTGTGGACAAAACCTTATAGGAGTTTTAATGTTTTGTTTAAAACTCGATTTGGTTCATCTATACGGTTGAACCACACTTGTCTATTCGTACATATATATAAATAGTTACACCCCCTCCCTGTACGTGGAGGTATACATACGGTCACACCTCCCATGTAAGGGTTACACCCTTGTATGTATATCACCTGTATTCATACGGATGTATCCCTTCATGAAAGGGTACTCCAGTATTATATATATATACACCATGTCATTCCTGCATTTTAATATAGACAACAGAAACGTATTGTCCCTGCAACAGTCCGTTCCAGAGACAGATACTGTATTTTTGTTTAAGTAATAAGAGGGTTGTATAGCCGTTTGATATCTCTGGTACTCGTATTAGGTTCTGCAACCTATACATTTAGGAGTTGTATTTATCTTGGAGGGTAAGGTGCAAGGTCAACCCCGTTGCAGAAGAGGGGGCATCTAAATCCTTAAGGAAAGTATCTTACAGATACGACTCAACTCGATTGTCCGTGCTTCTTCCTTTTTGGTTCGTTTCACTCTGCAACTGGTGTGCGATAACAGGTATTTCTCTATTTCTGTATATCTGCTTTGTCTTACAGTATATGCCTTATATAACACTTATCAGCCTTGATCATTACAAGGGACGATGCCACATTGAACCGGTTGCTAGAGAAGAAAATATGTTTCTATCACATGATAGATCAGATGGGGTTCAACCTTTGTGGAGTAGAGTTCATGGTCCCATGCCTCTTTTGAGTTTCAGCCCAACCAAAGTTCACCTAGTGGCAAAATAAGGTTATGAAAGGCCACAAAAATGGCTGACAAATAGATGGATGCATGCCATTCAAACTTTGTGGAGAAGTAGCGCTCATGGTCTCATGCCTTGTCAAGTTTCAACTCAAACAAAGTTCACCTAGTAGCAAAATAAGACTATGAGAAGCTACAAAAAGTGTGCATGGGCATGGAGCCAATGCATTCGAGAGCATTTGATTGAATTAAAACTTAAAATTTGAATTGTGGATAATCCAACTCTACACCTATCTATCCAAGGCGCGCTAGAATTTCTACATCATCCCATCGCATGGCTAAAATTGCTGAGCCATTTGATGGGATAATGTAGAAATTCTACATCATTTTGGTGGGGAAATTGAAATTTCATCAATCTTTTTTACTTAAAATTAAAAAAAAAAAAACAAATTTCAATCATTTGTTGGGTCCTGTGGATATGACAAGTGGTCCTATAAATGTTTTTTAAGAATTCAAGGCCGTACACTTTTGTAACGTTAGCATTCTATAGATAAATATTGCTTACTGGCCTTTTTAAAATTGAAAAGGTTCTCTGAACCGCTGGGCTAGGTACGCTAGCACCTTTTGTATCTATATGTCTTTTTCTCACACTAAATGACATCGCTGTCCTCTGATGTAGGATATTACTTTATTGCTCTCCTTTACCATTTGCTCAAAATATCCTCTCCCCCTAATATAATATTTAATTAATGCCCTCCAATGTATGATACCATTTTCCTATGCTTGCGCAACCATCGACCACAATAGGATGAAACGAAAGAACATATCCCCAATGAGTTATTACTAGTATATCAAATGGATTTGCTGCACATAAAAATGCATTTTCCTCCCACAAATGAAGAAAAAAATTATGTCCACAAAGGGATCTTTTGTGTTCACCTGTCTCCAGTTGGTTTCAAGCCCTATTAAGACATTCCTCCCTTGCATTTTCCCTAATTACGCTCTGACTCTCTCTAGTTTGCAAAAATATACTATTACATCCCTGCCGTTAGTGTCTGTCTATTAAATGATGACGTGGTTTAATAATATTTTTCATAATTCCTAAACTAACCCTAGGTCTTTGTGAGATGACCCTTCTACCCTCTTTCTTCTTTTTCCTCCTCCTGCAACCCCTTTCCTACACAGATAGGGTTTCTTAACCTTTTGTTTTCCCTAACCTTTCAATAAAACCCAAACATGTTGGGAAAACAAGAGATGTCTTATTAGGCGAGCTGTAATCCCTTTAGTTTCCTCTCATGGAGCACTGTTATTTCCTTTATGTGAAGAAAGAAATTACTCCTAACTGTTATGTTTGATTGGATCTAAGGCAATCTAATTATCATTTGTGTTTTTTTTTTTCACAATTCACAGATGACTGGTCTTGATTTCTCAAAGGTGAAATTGGGACCTGAAGGTGGGAATGGGGCAATTAAAGGATCAGAGATTGAAGAGATGGGGGGGATTGGGGTTGGTTTTCGTTTGGAAGGCCAAGGTGGGTTGAAATAGTTGCAGCACTAGTGCAGTTTTTGTTCGTCAGTTTAACGCATGAATCTCAGGGCTTTCCTTATATTTTTGCAGCTCTGCAGTTTGAACAACATTGTAAATATTCAGAACTGAGGCGGTGGAGGAGGCGGAAGCGGCGGCGGTGGTGGTGCTGGCGGTGGAAGAGGAAAGATACATGAGTGTTTTAGGTTGAAGATGAATAAAGGGTAATATTGTATTTTTTATTTTTTCATTTTTTTGGTAGTAAGGTAGTATTGTATTTTCACATCTTTAGTACAAGGATAAAATACTATTTTTAAAATTAAAACTAATAGTAGGTTAACACTGGCAGCCAAAGGGGTCTTAGAGTAATTAGGGAAAATACAGGGTATGAATGTGTAATTAGGCTATAATACAAGGGAGAGGCATGTAATTTTCCTAACAAATTTTATTTATTTGATCCCCTAAGAGAAGAGGGGGGGGGGGGGGAACAAGGAAAATATAACTACACAAAAATTCATTATTATTATTATTAGGGAACATTAGACCAAGCAACAATCTCTTGCCCTTATTTATATATTTTTTTTTTGGGAAAAAGAACTCCACCGATTGCGCAGTGCACGCCGCCCCTGCACCCTGACATAGGCATACACGAAATGATCGACGCACTCCCTGGAACTGTGAAAATGAATAGGGGTGTTATAGTCATTTCACACATCCCTGTGTCAGGGCACAGGGGTGGCGGTCATTTCACGCACCCCTGTGTCAGGGCACACGGGTGGCGTTCTTTCTCCCTTTTTTTTTTTTTGTTAAGACACTTCAATTCATTATGTTCTAACCTAATTAAGAAGGCTTTGAGGTTCATCTAATTTGATGGTGGATTTGAATAGTCACCTCAAGTGTATCCCAATTAAATGAGGTCAACTAGAAGGATTTTCTTTCTCCAATCAACTCTAGTCAATGCCACCTTGTTATGGTCCTAATCATATGTGTCTTTCCTCTCCTTACCAAGTCTCTTAAAGTCATTTTAGGTTTACCGTTGGTTCTTTTGGTTTTTCCAATATGAATCATATCAACTTGCTTTATCTTTAGGTCGGGGAAAAGATTCGCACGATGCCATCTTACGAATTCTTTCACACACCCTTAGACCATCTCATACAAATTGAGGGCCTCTCTCTCTCTCTCTTCCCAAACCTCATATTTTACGATTCGTAACCAAGGTTTTCCATGTAACAGAAAACCCCCCATTCCCCCCATTAATGGGTACACATACATAATTGTTGAAACAACAGGGGGTTTTTTGTTATTGATTCAAACACAAGGAGAGGTGCATGTAATTTGCTCTTTTTTTAATTGTCAGCCATCTAGGTTCAAAACAAACAGAACAAGGAATACCTATACATGTAATTCACAATTCTCTAATATGACGTAGAGGACGGATGATGCTCGCTATGACAAAGACAAAAAGATACTTCTTTAGAAATGTCAGTGACTTGCAAAAAAAGATTAATAATTTTCAAAGGCCACAGAGATTGGGATGGAGATGGAAGAAGACCGGACAGATTCTTGTGAGAGCCCCAAACTTCTTTCATATTCAACCCTAATTTCGTAGCATGATCTAATCCTGTAAGAATTCAAAAAAGTGAATTCGATATAAAATCCCTGCTGTGATAAAAATAAATTTGCCCTTTAACAAAATACATGAGACCCACCCTGACGGATGATGCTCGTTATTTCTCAATCTTCTCCTAATTTTCTAATCCATAACCCAGAGCCATGACCGCCAATTTTCTGATATTCAATTCAATCAGTTTGGCTTTCTGAATTGTTTCAGAGTTGATGTGAAAGTATAGTTTTCGTCCATTTTATTCTCTCTCTCTCTCTATCTCTCTTGAATTATTTGAATCGATGGGTTGGGTTCATAGATCCGAGATTATTCAGAGTTTTGTGTTTCTTCTGTGATCTTAGAGGAAGAGAAAAACTTGTTTTGATCTTGTTTCACTCTCTCATTGTGATTCGGGTGATCAATTTCTAGTTTCTTTTCCGTTGAAGCATTGATCATGTCGAAGCTGATCTGGGTTTCTCTATCTTAGTTCTTCCCTTTCTGTGATTTCCATCGTCTAACTTATGCACTCCCTCTTTCTGTAGCATCCAAACTAAATGACTCTATGTAATTAGAGTCTAATACATACACATATTACGCAAATACCTCTCTAATTCTACATCTACTCAACTGATTCACAAATTTTAATTCTTCGATCCAGCGATTGAGGTCTTGAAAAATCTTGGCCCAATAAATCAAACATGGATTACTTAGCGTCTCAAAAGCTCCAAATGACGGGTCAACGGCCTGTATTGCGCAGACAAAAGGTGGTGCGCAATGACTGCCTTACTCCTGTCCGAGCACCTTGCCCGAGTGGGCGTAAAGTGGTCATTGCACTCCGCCTTGTGTCTGCGCAGCACAAACCGTTGGAGCAGCCACGCCATAGAAGATCTGGCCTGACGGGTCAACAGCCTGTATTGCGCAGACAAAAGGTGGTGCGCAATGACTGCCTTACTCCTGTCCGAGCACCTTGCCCGAGTGGGCGTAAAGTGGTCATTGCACTCCGCCTTGTGTCTGCGCAGCACAAACCGTTGGAGCAGCCACGCCATAGAAGATCTGGCCTAGTTTGCAAGCTAGACCGACTATTTATATGGTCTCATGTTACTTGCAATTCGAGATCGGGTTCCATTGTTCTTTCATCCAAAAAAGAGGAGAGGGAAGCGAGGGGAGACTTGCGAGTTGCGACTTTTGGAGAGGCGATGCACGCAACAGTTTTGAGAGGGTCAGGGGCATTTTGGACCGTTGCAAAACTAAGAGGATGAAATATGTGATCTTGTCTTGGTGTTTGAGAGGGGTCTTGGGGTATTTTTGTCATTTTAAAAATTGAATCAAAATATGTGGGGTGCGTACTATGGAAAAGATCTGCCTGGACTTTGGTCTATGCCAACGCTCCCATAGTCCCATGTGTCTATCTCTCCTTCTCAAAACAAAAGGCAGAGGCGTCACACACGCGTTCCCTCCTCAATCTCCTTGCCCAATTTTGCCCTCTTTTTTCTATCTTTTTAGAGCTTGAGATAGAGAGAGATATTTTGACGATCGTCGTACCTGTTTGACAAGGCCCATACCATCTAGATAAGTCAACAGCTTCAATTGCTCTAACATTCAACATAGAATGCAAACAATATTAGAACGGCTTAGCTTTTGATTTACATTTTTCAATAACTTAAAGTTTTGTGATGTTGTTTGAGTAAATGAATTTTATGTTTACAATAGATTAATGGCTATATGGTGTTTAAATTTTGACGATATTTTTTGTAGGTCTAGTGGTTAACATTTGGTTCATGCTACTCTTATGCTCCGAGTCTTGTATGATAGGAATGGAGTGATGTAGGAGGAGTTCAGATCTATTACCCACATGGGGACGGTTGGTGATAGATCTGAACCCTCCATGGAGGTGTGGGACCCACCTCTAGGGTGTGGGATCCACGTCCCATGGAATGTTCAGATGTAGCCCCACCCGTCCCATGTGGGTAGCTAATCCAGATTCGTGTAGAAGGTCCAAGTGCCCTCGATTACTATTGTCACTGAGCCATTATTTTGGCTATGGATGATAAAGTCACTTTTTATCTTCCAACCAATTAAGAGGAATACTACCAAAGAGAATCATTGACACCCATCTAGAAAAAAACTCTTTTTCATAAGGGTAATGAATGAAATCATAATGAAGATAAAACATGGTACGAGTGAGTGCCTTAATAACACTTTATTATAATAGAAAATAAAGAACAAAAATATAAATTTCACTTTCACTACCATGATAAGATGCATGTTAGGTGTTGTTAAATGGTATTAGAAGGCATGCATTTATTATGAATGAAGGACACACAATCACCGTACCTTACTGACATGATATTTATTTATAACAACTCATTACCCTAGAGAAGTATTCACTATACTCCAGGCTAAGGTTGCAACAGGGTCGGGTTGGGTCGGGCTTTTTAAAATCTTAGTCCAACTCTGAGTCACCTTAGTTGGGTTCAAGCCCAATCCAACCCTGACTCAAGGCCTGGAAAACTCAACTCTGACCCGCCCTCAGGGTCAGGCCAGGTTGACCCTGATTGGTCTTGATCATGGAGTGGGGGAAGGGAGAGATGCATAGACTGTACTGAGTTGGGCTGGGTCGGAGAGAAAATTATCAATTTTACATACAATAACACTAAAATAAAATATGTTAGCACTTATTATCTTCAAATATAATATAATATATAACAAAATATGTGTAACATTTAAAGTTTATAATATATATAGTATGTCAATATATATTTTATAGTATAATTTAAAACAAGGTGGGGTTGGGCTGGGTTGGCTTAGCCCGAGGCCTCAACCCTAGCCCGACCCAACCCTAACTCAGGGCTAGAAATTTCCAGCCTTCAGGGCCATATATCTCAGGCTCTCAGCCCAGATGAGTTCAGGGTGGGTTAAGGCGGGTTCAGGCCGACAAGGCCAAACTTGTACCCCTACTCCATATACAATTTTTTTGCTTTTATCTTCCAACCTGGGTGTATGTTGTTGATACAAGAAAGAATTACAATCGTGAAAATTCAAAGCGAGCGACAAGACTTCTGGTGTTCTTTTGTGCTACAAGATTGATAATACAACAGAAATGTGATTGGCACAATCAGTTTGTTTTTGTGTTATGGAAAAAATAGACTCACACTCGGCCTCTCTCACAAATACTTCTCTAGAGAATGGCTAGGCGCTGAAACTCTCCAAAATCTGGGTGGATTTGGCACAAGCGACTCCATCGGTAGGCTTGACGAAGCTCGTCTCTGAGGTGGAAGTTGAAGATCACGCACACATCGTCTTCTTTGCAACCTGCGAAACCACCGAAGCTCATCTTTGAGGTGGACCAGGTACGCTGTTGATTCTCTCAATTTCTCTGTTTCTCTCTTTTGCATGATAGATAATTTCTGAGGAAAATTGGTATTGAGTTTTTGCTTCTTTTTTTTATTTTTTTATTTTGGGTCATTACAGTATTTCTCAATAAAATGCATTAGTTCTATGTAGGGGTGTAAGTTTTGCCCTGTCGGCCCGAGCCTCTTCTGAGCCCGAACAAGGCTTGGGCTGGATTTTTCAAACCTAAGGGTGGGTTAGGTTTGAAATTTTTAGGCCTGGGGTCAGGGTCGGGCTGAGCTAGGGTTGAGACCTCAGGCTAAGCCCAGCCCGGCCCAGCCATGTGTTAGGTTATGCTTTACAATTTATTGATTTCATTATGTAATTTTTGTTTAGTATCTAATTATCTATTGGCTTACCAAAAAAAAAGGGCTTACTATCAATTGAACAAAAGTATTTAACCCAAAAAATAGTCTACTAGTCAAGTGAGTATGAAACAAACCAATACTCAATCACATGAGACTGGTCAATCAGGGCCAACCAGGCCCTAGCAAAAAATTAGGGTCAATCAGGGCCGGGCTGGGCTGGGTTGAGCCCGACAGGATTGTCCTGGACTAAGATATCTCAACCCGACCTAGGGTCAGGTTGGGCTTGGGCTGAGCTAAGAGGACTCAGGGTTGGGCTAGGGGTTTAAAAAACCCGGCCCTCTTTCACCCCTAGTTCTATGCTTGTAATTACTATCCTAGGTTGCCATTGCTAAAGCCCCTACACTTCTTTACTTTTATAGTCAATTTTGCTAAGCTTCATCCCCAACTATTAGTGTCACACCCCGACCTGATTGATAAGGGCTAAGTATGACAGGATGTGTCTCACATCCAACCAACCCACCAGGATCGCAAGCGTTGTAGTCTATTCGCAATCTCATTCACAATAATCAGAATTAAATACAGCGAAAGCAATATAATAAGACATAAGACAGTATTTAAGGGAAAACTAGTGATAACAGTTTATATATCATATATGAACATTCATGTACATCAGGGTTACAATGCTGGTTCACAAAAGATGTAACACTAACTCAAAAAGATTATATACAATAGGTACTACAAAAGTGATATAACAAAAAGGGGAGAAGAAGCCTGATCAGTCTGGGAGATCAGGAGAATGAGCAATCATCACAGAGCTCCACCAGAACAGTAGTGTCAACTCCACGGTCAACAGAAGAACCCTGAACAGAAGAAGTACCCATGAAATAAAAGCAGCAGCGACAGTAGCCTCATCTGTAAAATAAAGTGATTACGAGGGGTGAGCTCTCGACTGAGCCCAATAAGGGAATGCATGCAAAACATATCACAGCAGTTCTGATAAATGTCCTATGTAACATGTCCTAGTATGGATACTAAGTCACATGAGGTTTAAGTACTAGTGTGGTAGATGCCAACTTCGGTCCCAGAAACACATAACCAGACGTCGGTCACCCGAGCGAAACCATTCTACCACGGTGAGGACCCATCAGAAAAGCATATCACCAGGCAGCCAACCCAAGAGACCCTCAATGACCAACCCTATTGTTTGTTCCCACAGCGGAGCACACACGCTAACATGGGATAGTGAATGGTACACCGACATACCCTTCGGCTGTACTACGGGTTGTCCAACACCTCACCCCCTGTTGGTAAGGGGCGTAGTACTGGGTTATGATATAACAGTCTAGCCCAGTGCAATCTATGCATGAAGGAACATGTATGGATAGCTGAGTTGTGAGAATAAACAGTACTTCATTTTCAACTATTGAACAGTAATAGTAATATTAATGCAAATGCGAATACCAATGTAGCCTAGTATCATATGCAACTAGTGCAAAAGAAAAACAAGCTAACAAACTACATGAAGAGTGCATTATTAATTGAACATGGTATGGCACACAGAATAAATAGCAATTAAATAACAAACACACACAAATTAAGACAAAATTCCCTTACCTGTAGTGTTAGGCTAGCCTAGGAAATAAGATCCCAGCAAACTAGACAACAACAAAAGAAGAACAGCAGAGATAGTCCTAGAACAGAAAGAAAACAGCAAGCATTAGGGTCTGGTATAGGTCTAGGACAGTACCCTACCATTGGAGGGCAAAACGGACATAAAAAAAATGAATCGGATTTAGGGGCAAAATTGGGGGTTTTGGCCCAGGTGCTCTTATCTTCACATACAGGCCATCAATTTCATGTTTCAGACCCAATTAAAGGTGGGTCAGTCCTCTTGTTTGTTGAATTTCAAAATTACTTATTAAATTGGGGGTTTTGGTTATTTATTCCCAAATTAATGGGTTAGGGTTCATAAATCTGGTCTCTAGAACCAGATTTAGATACAATTAAATGGGTTGCCATGAAATTCAGGTGTAATTGAGTAAAAATTGATCCAAATCAATCCCTAGGATGCTAAAATTCTATTATCACAACCTGGTGTTAAGGTTTTAATGGCAGCCATGGGGGTAGGGCTTGTTTAGGACTGAGAAATGGAGGAGAAATTACATTCTAATTTGGGGATTTTAGTTATTTAACCCAAATTGAAAAGTTAGGGTTCTATAATCTGGTTCATGGAACCAGATTTGGGGTCAATTTGAGAGTTTTGTCTAATTAACCCAAATTACCATCTTAAGGTTAATGAATTGTACAATTCAGCTGTGAATTGGAAGATAAAACAGAAGATCACAGGTTGTAGTAATACCTGAACCATAAATTGGTCCAAATTAGGGTTTAAACTTAGGGTTTGGTCAATTAAACCTATCAATTCTATGGTTTAATGGCTGGAATGAGTTTATGGACTATTTAGAGATAAGAGGATTGAAAGGAAGAAGAAGAGACCAGTAGGATTCATGACTTACCTATGTGTGCAGCAGTAAAGATGGAAGATGCAGCCTTAAATTCCTGCTCCAAGGTCTCTAATGGAGATTCCCAAATCAGTAAAACCAGGTGGAGAGGTAAAGCCCTAAGGTACGGCTCCTTCCCTTCTTCTTTTCCTTCTCTTTTCTCATTTCTTTTCTTCCTTCTATTTTTCTTCTCTAAGGCAGATTCGTTTCTCTTAGCTTATGAATGAATGAATAGTAAAGATGGGCTGTATATATATAACTTAAGCACTAAAGGGCATTTTAGTCTTTTGGGCATAAATTAGGTTTAAACTAATTTCTAAAACAGTTTATAACCTGAATTTTGTATTTATTGGTTTATTCTAACCACAAAGTGATGCCGAACGACATTTGAGGTTATCCAAACACGGGTAATTACTGGAAATTGGATTCTCCTTTGGGGATGTGGGTCCCACAGGTAGAAATGATCATTCTACCCCTATAAACTCTAATTGATCGTACAATCTGTATATAAATACACATATAAATTCATACTTACAATGAGTTAGTTAAGGGAAAGGTTTTGCAAGCCCTCCAGGTAGCAGATTTGACACAGGTAGCTTAGATGCGAGACCCCGCTAGGGTTCTCTGATACTAGAAGGGCTGGTTGAGAAGAAGACTCCCCGAAATCCTCCATAGGTGTGTCAGTAGATTGATCTAATACCTTGATTGATGCAGCCCATAACATCGAAGCAAGCATCGACATGGAACTGAAACCTGAAATCACACAAGTTCCAAAAATTTAAATTTATTACGGATTTTACAATTAGGGGTCAAATATATTAAGCCTATTGCACCAGTCTGCCGTGGGTTGCCATTGCTAAAGCCTTTGCTCTCATTTACTTTTATGTTTACTTTATACACATGGTGCACTGTGGTAACATTCTCATTGGCAATGGTGATAAAATGGTCGTGCTTACAACTGCTTTGGATTTCATCCAATTAGTAGTAGAATGATGAGACTTATTGAAGGTGTTTGGTGAGCCAGTCAGGATTATTTAAAAACTAGAACCGAGATCAAATAGTTACCCTTTAAAGTTTCATATATCATTTACATTGGGTTACACTATTAGAGTGATACACTACCGTAGGGGTGTCAAAAAAAACCCGGTCATCTCGATCCGGCCCTAACCCACTCTGAGCTCAGACAGGACTAGGCTGGGCCTGTGTTCTAGATAGGTTCGGGTTGGGTTTAGTATTTTGCTGGCCCTGGGCCTTGGTTGAGGCCTTGGCTCTGGCAGGGGCAGTCCGACGACCCTATATACACAATATATTATCTGTATAATGAGCTTTGTTAAGTGGGTTGGGGCAATGTATTCATATATATTATATGTATAATGGGCTTTGTTAAGTGGGCTAGGGCTTTGTTATTTGTTAAGTGGGCTCACTAGGCTGTAATGGGCTATTCACTATTTAGGGCCAATCAGGGCCGGGCCGGGCTTCGAAAACCTACCAGAGTCGGGCTGGGTTGAGGGTATGCTTGACCCTGGTAGGGTCAGGCTGGGCTTGGGTTTAGGTTAAGGCTGTCAGGGTTGGGTAAAGGCCAAGCCCAGCCCAGCCCGACCCATTGACACCACTAAGACATAGGTGCAATTTCATTCTTGGCCTCTTCATTTTAACTTCTTATCTTTTTTATTACATTTTTTGTTTGTACTTTGGTTAAGCTCAAGCTTACTCTCTTGCAAATCTCATGTATTTAGGTTCAGTTTCATCTTGACCTTACGTGATGTAGGTAGGTTGAGCTTTGGTCATAGAAACTCCATTGGGTATTCTCTTTGAAGCAAGCTCTCATGGTTATTTGTAAATTCCAAACTCTACTTGATGGGTCTTTAGCTCAAAAACATGAACATATGTCAAACATGTTCCAAGGGGATGGTGGTTCGAATCCACCAAGACCCTTTTTATTCAACTGTTCATAGCATAATCAATTAAGGCAATCATCCACATAGCGTTCATGAAAGTAATCATGCACGCTATTGATGTATCAACAACCTTGCTTTGATTATTTTTTTGGTTTCAGAATCAATTGATTTGTTGAAATACCAAAATATTCTTTCGCTATAATGCCAAGATTATGTAACAAAGCAATTTTAAATTGACTTGTTGCTGAAATTATTTTTTTTCGTTCAACAATATGTTATTGGGGAAATTGCCTAGATCTACTATATATAAAAAAGAATTACAAAAACGGTAGATGTTAATTATGTTTTACAATCTTAAGTTGTAATGTTGAAAAGATTGTCCAAATCCCCACATGAGTAAAAGAAGCTTGAGGAATAACCTAAAATACCCCTAGCATGCTTCTTTCTTCCCTCTGTATTTTCATTTAACTTTCTATTTTTTGTTTTTTATTTTTTATATTTCTTCTTCTCCTTCTTCTTTCTCCTCGGCCTCTGACGGAAGAACACCTCCGCCACCAGTCCCACCCCCCCTTCTCCCTCCACCATCCCCTGCAACCCCCACCCCACCCTCCTCCCTGCAGATTGGTCCACACTACCTCTACCACTGCCACGACCACTACCATCCACCCCTTCATCCCTCTCTTGCACTTAAAACCGTAATGTTCTTATGTTTTGCCTCGCCTGAGTGAACCCTTCGCCATCATCCATCAACGCATGCTTAGATTCATTGAAATTATTCTTCTAATCTAGGCGTTTCCTGTCGGTTTCGCATCTAATCCCCAATCCGTTCTGAATTTTCCCAATTTGCTTGGAAATATCGAAAACCCTCTCTTTATGAGCTTTTGAGAAGGACTTTATTACTTCTCCAAAGTTTTTGTTTATCTTTTATTTTTTTTTCAGGTAGGGTGATTCAGCATTGATCAGTTTATTCTATTGTTTTTCTATAGGGCATTGTGAGGGGCACATGTCGGGAAAAACTAAAGAAGGTTAAAAATGTAATTTTTTTCCCCGAAAAAGCATGTAGTTCAATATGCTGTATTTGCAGCCTATCATCTTAGATAGACTTGCACCCTCATCAGCAAGGAAGGAGAAGCAGATCTCCACAGACAGCAGGAAATAGTTTCACAGGGTTGGGCGGGGGTGGGGTTGTAGGGAAGAGAAGGGTCAAGAACGGGAGGGAGGGAGGAGGTGGATGGCAATGGTGGTGCGGAGTGGTAGTGGAGGAAGGAGGGAGTGGTTACAGAAATATTCATTGGAGGAAGGAGAAAAAGAACGAAGGGTAGGATCAATAAAAAAACTAAAAAGTTAAAAGGTTAAATAAAGGAAAAAAATTGAAAGAGAAGGATGCTAAGAGTAGTTTAGGATATTCATTTAGTTTTTTTCTTTATATGGGAATTTGGTAAATCTTTTCAACATTGTAACTTGTGACTCTAAAACATAATTTACATCTATCAATTTTGTAAATCTTTTTATTATCTAGTCAAGCATGATAACGGGGCAATATATTAATAACTTTGTTAGGTGTGGGTGTGTCGGTGTGATGGCAGTTACGTAATTATTTGTTGTAGTGGTAAGATATGATTTTGTAAAATGTTTGTCAAACATTATTTCTACTTTTTTTCTGTTCATGTAACATTTCTGTAACAATTTTACCAAACATTGTTTCTCTTCGACAAGACTATTCTCACATCAAATAACTGAAAAATAGCACTTCTATAAAAAGAACATTCTCCCACAATGAAAGCATTACCAAACGGGGCCAAGACATTGGAGGAAATCAAATTAATACAACAATTTATTTGTTATGTGAATATTTTACCATTGACCTTCAAGATTTTTTTTATGAATAAAAAATTCATTACCAAAGGAAAGAGAAGGGGGGAGATAATAAACAATACAACAAAAATTACAAGGCCTTGCCTTTATAGAAGAGGAGGCATGAACCCGTAAAAGACAAGGGACGCAACACTGGGAGGACACCAAAGATTACTATTTCATAGATCTTAAAGGTATAAGGACCATGGACTTTAAGATTACTATTTCATAAATCATAAAATCATATTTTTCTTTCTACCTTCAATTTGGTAGTATATAGATTAGATTTTAATTGGTGGGAAAAAATAAAGGTATTTACTGTGATTTTCAATCACTAGGACAAGAGTAAACACTACAAGAAAAGGGAGCATTAGAAGCATTTATATTACATCTAGCATTGCATAAACACCTTGGTTCTTTATTTTTGCCCCCTCGAACACCTTGGTTCACCTAGGGGCCATGAGATCTATGAACCTCATATTAGAAGTAGTAATTCATAAAATGCTAAAAGGTCATCATTTGTATATGTTTTGAAGCGTGAACTATGTAAATGCCCATAATGGTAATTTTTTATAATTAGGATATCTTTGGTATCATTTTTATTTTTGATTTTTGTCTATTTAACAAAAATCATTAATAAAAATTATTTTAAATCAAAACTTAAAAATCGTTTGGTATACTTATGTGCATAATGATTTTTGTGGAGAAATGCCCCTATTCTGCGACTTCAGAATCAAACCCAGAAAAGCACATTACGATGCCTTCCCTTTCATCTTCCCATGAAATCAGATTTCGAGCCCAACATACGATACCTCTCATCCCTGCGAAATCCGATCACCAAATCTGCTCTTCCTCTCTTCAAATTTCCTTATCTCTTATCCCTGAACCCTAATTTTTCGAAAACTCAAAGCCCCATCTGGTTTAAACTCGTTTCTTGGTCGAGCTGATAGATTGGGCGAGTTGCAGATACATGAAGATACATGGGATATGCAAATCGTCAACCTCTTGATTCTTGACGCAGGAAGAGTGGGCCGGGGGTATGGAACCATGTGAGTAATCGATCTGTAACTTCTTTCATGAATGGCATTTGCAAATCATATATTGCGTTAAGGACCATGTTTTCCTATTATATTCCTCTTCCATCATGTTCTGAAAATCATTTCTGAATTCTACTTTATTTTCTGGTTTCAAGTTCTTATTTTTCCATTGAATAGAAGAGTCCTAGTTCTAGTCTTCATTCCAATTTTCTGAGCTGCTGATTTAGTATTTTGGCATATGATTTATGATAATTGTTTTTTTTGGGGGGGGGGGGGGGGGGGGTGGGGTGTGCTACTACTGTTATTCCTTTTTATTTAATAAAGATCTGTTCCGGTTGCTTAAACTTCTGATATGAGTTTAGTGTTTTGACATTCTGTTTGTAGAATCATATACCCTGTGGGATTGTCCCATAATTTCTATTCTGGCCATCAGATTCAAGTCAAACTTTGAAGGACTATTTTTTTCCCTAAATCTGACCTCGACCAGACTTATAGCCTGATTTGATCTGTTTTGCTTGATTCATGAGTTTTCTCCTGATTGCCAGTTGGGTCCCATTCCTGCAATTCTGATCAAGAAATTTGATAGGAAATCAGAAACAGAAAAACAGGAAGAAATATAAGTAGAAGACTGACCTGAGAATGAGAATCGGAATCAACAAATCAAATGGAGAAGGTGAGTGAGAGAAGGGAAAACACGACAAAGCTCTTAGCAGCTTGCGAACCAACTATTTCATTCAATCCAATAATCTCTCGGTGAGTGTTTACATTTATAAGGAAAAGAAACTAAGAAAGAGGTTTCCTAATCAAACTCTAAAAGAAACTCCAACAAGATAAACTAAAAAAATCAAATTACATAAATATCCCTAAGCAACCATGCGCATAACTGCATTACAGTTTTACTTCATTGTTGTTTTGAAAGCTTTTTATTTTGTAACCTTTAACTTCATTCATTCTGTTTATGTAATGCTAGCTGTAATATCCTTGTATGCATTTTTTTAGTGAAGCCACTCAACGAAAGATCTTAGCTTCGATTTACTGGAGCTTTAGAACCTCCATTTGAGGTTTTCATTGTTTTTTGTACAAGGCAAAATTTCATTTTCCTTGCATTTTTCTTCTATGTGATATCATAATAAATATGCAGGGTGTGGACATCATGGAGAGGCATTTTAGTCTCTTATTTTTTGTTTTCTGTGTTATTCGAACCATATTTAAACCAGAAAACTGGCGTCTTGTGTACTTGGTAATACAATGTATAGTTATGAACAAGATGAAACTGGTTAAATCCTTGCCTAGTGTTTTGTCTTAGGAAATAGAACATACTATAGGAGGCTCTAATTTCTACAAAGTAGATAATATTCATTTCTTATTAACAACCACAATTATCTTCTTGGCATTCTTTTGTTGTTGGTTGGGTTATGTGGCCAACTTTTTACAC
Source organism: Telopea speciosissima (assembly GCF_018873765.1). Taxonomy (NCBI): domain Eukaryota; kingdom Viridiplantae; phylum Streptophyta; class Magnoliopsida; order Proteales; family Proteaceae; genus Telopea; species Telopea speciosissima. The sequence goes on along the minus strand of NC_057916.1, from coordinate 81,334,681 downwards.
TTCCAGTTTTATGGACACCTGTTAATATTAATGCAAAATTACAGCTTTTGTTTAATAATTTAAAGTTGTTCCTTAATCTTACAACTCTTTCCGTGTCTTCTATTTTGTTATTCAGGTTATCTCATAGATCATAATGAAGGAGATGCTGCTGCTGAGTTCCAGTTCCTTCCCATGCTGTGAGTGTTACAATGTTGAGTACTTGAAACAGTAAAAGATGGAGATTGGCAGTTTAAAGCTCCAGTATGGAGTCGAAGGAGATAAGGAAAAGCCAGGACACTGCATACCTAGCGGATGTGCTTTAGCATGTATGGTGAATTCAGAAATTGGTGCTGTGCTGGCTGTTGTGAGGAGAAATGTAAGATGGGGGGGCCGGTATATGGCTGATGATGATCAGTTAGAGCATTCTTTAGTGCAATCTCTGAAGATCTTACGGAAGCAAATATTTTCGTGGGACAATCAGTGGCATACAGTCAGTCCATCCATTTACCTACAGCCTTTCTTGGATGTGATCCGATCAGATGAAATTGGTGCCCCTATAACGGGAGTTGCACTTTCATCTGTATACAAAATACTAACCCTTGGCATCCTTGATCCGAACACTGTAAATGTAGGAGAAGCAATGCATTTGATAGTCGATGCTGTGACCGGTTGCAGATTTGAGGTCACAGACCCTGCATCAGAAGAGGTTGTGCTTATGAAGATTCTTCAAGTTCTTCTGGCATGTATGAAATGTAAAGCATCCATTTTGTTAAACAACCAACAAGTGTGCACCATAGTCTACACATGTTTCCGCATTGTTCATCAAGCAGGAACAAAAGGTGAGTTGCTGCAGCGGATAGCTCGTACCACAATGCATGAACTTATAAGGTGTATTTTTTCACGCTTGCCATATATACAACATATGGAAAAGCCATCTGATGGAGGTGGGCCTTCTTCCCAAACTGAGGTACATCTATTTAACTGCTTCTCTTATTCTGTGGGACATCTCCTTGTGAATTTATACCATGCTATTTTGATAAGTAATGATATATTATCATTCTCCTGTTGATACTATGTTACAAAAAGAATGTTAGATAATGTCCTGATATTCTCAATAAAGTGGAAACATGTAATTGGTTACTATCTAATGAGTGGAATGAAATGCGACAACACAGTTTTCCTCATTTCCTCCCTGGATTTTCCTAATTATGTCGTTGCTGTGGGCCTTGTCTCAACATATAGTTTGATTTTTTTCCCTTATATATCCGTTTGAATGTCTTAGCTGCATATGCATGATCCCGCATGCATGTAATTTAAAAATCATTGTCTTGCATATTTCTAAGTCCCATAAGGAATTAGTATTTTAATTTGTCTATGGAAAACGAAATTTTGTGAAGGGGAAAGGTTTCATACACGGCCGTGTATATCGTGTATGTGAGAGGGTCTCTCACAAAGAGTTGGAAAAGTCATAAATCCCTACCTATTAATTAATGCCTTGAAACTCCCACCCTCTCACATACACGGTTTACACGACCATGTACGAAAACTTTTCCCTTTTGTGAATTTATGAAAATATCAGAATATTTGTGGCAGACTTAATGTCAACCACAAGTTTATTGTGCAGGTAGGTGGAGTTCACAGTGAATATACTTTTGGGGTTAAGCAATCAGCTAGTGCAAATGGCAGTTTCAAACATGCTTCAATCTCTGTAGGTTCAGAGTGGAGCTTGCCAGCTGCAAATGCTGTCAGTGATGGTAGCGTTGGCGAGGCTGTAAATGACACGCAGCAAATCATGAGAGAACCATATGGTGTTCCTTGTATGGTGGAGGTTTTCCATTTTCTGTGTTCTCTACTGAATATTGCTGAGCAGATGGAAATGAGTCCAAGGTCTAACCAGACAGAATTCGATGAGGATGTCCCACTCTTCGCCTTGGGATTGATAAATTCAGCTATTGAATTAGCGGGATCAGCTATTGAACGACATCCAAAGTTATTGGCTTTGATACAGGATGACCTATTCCATAACTTGATGCAGTTTGGCATGTCGCTTAGCCCGCTAATTCTGTCTATGGTCTGTAATATCACACTTAACCTATATCTTCATTTGCGTGCTGAACTGAAACTACAGCTTGAGGCCTTCTTCTCATGTTTGACTTGGAGGCTTACACACAGCAGGCATGGAAGTGCTTCATACCAACAGCATGAAGTTTTAATGGAGGCTCTTGTTGACTTCTGCAGGCAGAAGACATTCATGGCAGAGATGTATACCAACTTTGACTGTGACTTATCCTTCTGTGATGTGTTTGAAGACCTAGCTAACCTGTTGTCAAAGAGTGCATTTCCAGTTAACTCACCGTTGTCTTCAATGCATATTCTTGCTTTGGAAGGTTTGCTTGCTGTTGTTCAGGGACTAGCTGCAAGAACTTGCAATGCCTTACCCGTAAAAGATCAGACCTTATTAGGTCTTGCTGACTATACTCCATTCTGGACTGTGAAGTGCGAGAACTATACAGATCCTAACTGCTGGGTTGAATTTGTTCGTCAAAGGAAGCACTTGAAGAGAGTGCTAATGACCAGCGCTGATCACTTCAACAGGGACACAAAGAAAGGGCTGGAATTCCTTCAAGGAATGCATCTTTTGCCTGATAAGCTTGATCCATCAAGTGTGGCTTGCTTTCTCAGATACACACCTGGATTGGATAAGAATGTAGTTGGTGACCTGTTGGGAAGTCATGATGAATTTTGGGTGCAGGTGCTCCATGAATTTGCTCGGACTTTTGATTTCCAAGATAGGAGTTTGGATACTGCCTTGCGTCTGTTCTTGGAATCTTTTAGACTACCCGGAGAATCCCAGAAAATACAGCGGGTACTTGAGGCGTTCTCAGAGAGATACTATGAGCAATCACCACAGATTCTTGCTAACAAGGATGCTGCTCTGTTATTGTCTTATTCAATCATAATGCTAAACACAGATCGACACAATGTGCAAGTCAAAAAGAAGATGACAGAAGAGGATTTTATTCGGAATAATCGGCGCATCAACGGTGGGAATGACCTTCCACGTGAATTCCTATCAGACCTGTACCATTCAATCTGCAAGAATGAGATCCGGATGACTCCAGAACAAGGGGCTGATTTTGTCGAAGTGACATCGAGCCGTTGGATCAATCTGTTGCACAAGTCACAGGGTGCTACTCCATTTATTACTTATGACTCCAGACCCTTCCTTGACCATGACATGTTTGCTATCTTGTCTGGGCCAACACTTGCTGCTCTCTCAGTGGTATATGATCATGCAGAGCATGAAGATGTTTACCAAATGTGCATTGATGGCTTCTTGGCTGTTGCAGAGATATCAGCATCCCATCACTTTGAAGAGGTTTTGGATGATCTGGTCGTGTCTCTATGCAAGTTCACAACCCTTCTAAATCCTTCCCAACCAGAAGAACTCATTCTAACCTTTACTGATGATGCCAAGGCTATGATGGCAACTGTAACAGTTTTCACCATAGCGAACACATACGGTGATAGTATCCACACTGGTTGGAGAAGCATCCTGGAGTGCATTTTAACTTTGCACAAGCTAGGCTTAGTTCCTGCTCTTGTAGGCCATGACTCCACCGGTGAGAATGAGCTCTCTTCAGATTCCATGCCAGGAAAACCTGTTAAAAGTTCAACATCAGCATCTCATGTGCCTGCAAAGATTGTGACTACTGCCCAGAGGTCATCAGGTCTGATGAGCAGGTTTAGTAGGCTATTATCTTTTGATGCTGAAGAGCCAATTTTAGAACCTAGCGACGAGGAAGTTGAAGCTCGTCAACGTGCCCATGAGACTATCCAGAAGTGCCGGATTAATGGTATTTTCACAGAAAGCAAGTTCTTACAGTCAAATTCACTGTTGCATCTTGTGCAGGCCCTTATCTGGGTGTCAGGTAAATCCCAGAAAGGGAAATACCTTTCTCACGAGGATGAAGACGCTTCTGTTTTCTGCTTGGAATTGCTGATTACTGTCACACTGTACAATCGAGACCGGATAGTTCTCCTCTGGCCCAGTGTGCATGAGCATATAGCCGGTATTGTTCAGTCTACTGCTATGCCTTCTGCCCTTGTTGAAAGGGCTGTCTTCGGACTCCTGCATATATGTCGGCGGCTTCTTCCATACAAAGAGAACCTGGCTGATGATCTCTTAAGGTCATTGCAACTTGTCCTGAAGCTTGATGCCCGGGTAGCTGATGCATACTGTGAGCACATAACGCAAGAAGTCACAGACCTTGTCAAAACAAATGCTGGATGTATCAGATCCCAGATGGGGTGGCGGACGATAACATCCCTCCTTTCAATTACAGCTCGACATCCAGAGGCTTCAGAAGTGGGGTTTGAGGCTTTGGCATTCGTCATGTATGATGGGGCTCACCTTTCTCCAGGTAATTGCGTACTCTTTATTGATGCATCAAGGCAGTTTGCTGAATCCCGGGTTGGGCCCTCTGAGAGGTCCATACATGCATTGGATCTAATGGCAGGGTCCTTCACATGTCTCAAAAAGTGGGAAGTATCTCCTCAGGAAATTGGGGAGATTTGGATGAGATTGGTGCGAGGACTGAGGAAAGTCTGCTTGGACCGAAGGGAAGAAGTTAGAAATCATGCGGTCTTGTCATTGCAGAGATGCACAACAGGATGTGAAGAGTTTTCCATTCCGCCTCTGATTTGGATACAGTGTTTTGATGAGGTGATCTTCACAATGCTAGATGACATGCTTGAGGTTACACAGGGGCAATCATCATCAAAGGACTACCGTAACATGGAAGGAACACTCATACATGCTGTAAAGTTATCATCCAAGGTGTTCTTGCAGCTTGTGAACGACCTCTCTCCGATGGAGAGCTTCTCCAGACTGTGGCTAGGCATTCTCGGACGCATGGAGAAGTACACCAAGGTCAAGCTCAGAGGAAAGAGGAGTGAGAAGCTCCAGGAACTCATTCCTGAACTCCTCAAAAACACCTTGCTTGTGATGAAAACAAAAGGTGTCCTTGTGAAGCCAAACAGTGATGATACAGGAAGTGATTCATTGTGGGAGCTGACATGGCCCCTTGTAAGTAACATCGCTTCTTCTCTGAAGTCTGAAGTGTTCCCAGATCAGGAACCAGACAACCAGCTAAAAGAGACAGCAAATCCAGCATCACCAGAAGAAAGTGGTACAACAGGTTTCATACAGTCATAGTAGGTTTCATAATGAAAACAGTTTTTTAATTAATTTTTTCCCCTTCATTCAGCTTTGAGGTGTTTTTCACTGATATCCATCGATGGTTAGACAGATTCTCGAGAGAAGTTAGGATGTGGTTACAACCACAATTATATGGGCCTCAGCTCTATTTCTGTATTAAGAGGTAGATGTAGCCCCTCATTTTTATGCTCTCAATTAATTATATTTCCTGTTGATTCTTTCAGTTGCTTTGCCTTTGAAGCCGTCTGTCTACCATGTGAAAGTTCTACTTATGCCACTTATAGAAGCAAATTATCAATTGGAGGAATTTTATTTTAAAATGTAAAAAATACACAAGCAAGTGCTATCAAGGCTTCCAAATTTTGGAAATTAATGTGTCTACACAAATACCCGTAATTTATTATCCAATTATTCAAACTCTAGCAGCTATTAATGTCTAATTGTGATGCGAAATTATTTAAGGGGAGAATAAGGCCAGATTTGGTATGGTTTCTATTTCATTTTCGGATTGATTTCATGAAATAGTCAACAAATAGATTTTTGGTCAAAAAATTGAAATTGTTTTGGTTGTATCAATATGAAATATTTCAAGAATAAAAAATGCCATTTGGTAGTTCTATTTTTGAGAATTGATTCTCTATATTTTCAAAATAGAAATCACCTCCTGAAATTGAAATAGAGATCATACCAAATCAGGCCTAAAAAAGGATATTTTTTCTTTCTTTTTATTGACAAGTTTAAAACTAGGCTTTCTGATTGGAAAGGCCGACTAATCTCTATGATAGGATAACCTCAAGGGGTTAGCACAGCTGGCTTGGAGGGGACATGAGACTCCGTCTCAAGAAGTGAGGTCTCGTGATCAAGCCTTCACCGCTGCATAATTTCTTGAGGCCACCCGCCTGAGGCTCACTAGGGCCCAGAAGCTCCCGGTTCGTGCATTGCGCGGGGGTCATGTACGAGCCCAGGGGGGATTTAGTCGGCCTAAAGTCGGATACCCCTCCTATCTCCAAAAAAAAAAAAAAAAATCTCTATGATAGGATGGGTGCAATTGGTAAAATCTGTTATTTCTAATCTCCTGGTCGACAACTTTTCCATTTACTAGTGGCCATCATCTCTTATTAGTATAATAGAAAGGTGAATGCAAAATTTTATTTGGAATGATCATCCAAAATTTAAAAAAGGAATTACCATTGGATGGTGGTGATGTATGTAAGTCAATTTCTGAAGGAGGTTTGGGTGTAAGAAGACTAAAAGGCTGCGTTTGATATGCATTCTAGGTTGATTTTGCATTCTCCGATGATAAAGTAGATGATTTTATCGTTCAAAAATACGAAATTGACTAAGAATGTATACCAAACACAGCCTAAGAGATGTTAATTTCTCATGAGCTGGTGATGGTACAAGCATCAATTTTTGGATGAACAATTGGCTGAATGGCGTTTCCACAGCTATAAAGTCGTGATTGGAGTTCAGTTCCTTTTCAAATCTGTAGACTGAAGTGACAAAATTTTTATGCAATCCTCTTAGCTGGGACTGGTACGGACCGGGAGTAAAATTGTCTAAAAACCCAATTTTTAGGGAAAACTTAGGGCAAAACTGTCTGATACAGGCCGATCCATGTCGATATATACCGATACCGTGCACTTAATCCATGCTTACACCATACTCAACTAGATGGTCACCACCATTGTGCTAAACACCATATGCCCTAAATAATAAGGTTATTTTCAAAATAAATAAAAGCACAATCCAAGTTTCTTTTGAAAGTTTTATTCATTTTTTTGGGTGAAGAGGAAATTTACTGATTAATCACATGTGTACAATCAGTGGCCTCTGATCTGCAAAGATCAAAGAGCCACAGAGTGGAACTCGATCAATCTATCAAACACATAGTAGACAGGGCCCAACTTGCCAAGGCATTAGCAACACAATTGTTAGTCCTTGTAAATTTTATTCATTGGTGTTATTGGCAATGTCATAGCATCAACTAATCGCATACCAATGTGAGGTTTTGCAGAAGAATCTCTTGAATATGAGTTGGTTAGGCATGATGGATTATGTTGAAGACTTGATGGTCCTCGATCGGTTGTATTTATGAGAGCATTACTAGTTCTTTGTTGCGATGACATCCCACACCACGATCCACGATGCTTGTACAAATATGGTTTTGGGTTTGAATCCTTGTGGATTAGATTCTTTGGGATTCAAGAGGCATGGAATCGGATTAGACTCCATGGTTTAAAAAATCAGAATTGGATCGGATGAATATGACGATTCGGATCAGAATCGGCTGCAACTGATCCCGATTCCCCATTTGAATTGGCCTATCTGCATAAGTGCATAGTGATTCCAGAGTTCCACTTGTTTTTGGCGTATTCCGGCAACTTCTGAACCAATTCCAACCTATTCCAATCCCACCTGGTTGAAATAGACTAGATCCGATTGGAGATCGAATCGGTCTTTAAAAATCCACTCTAGCCCATGGTTTTAGGAATTGGCATTAGATTGGTAGGTTCAGGCGATTTATCGGTATCGGTGGTGACAGATAATGATTCTTGACCGATCCCAGACATATTGATGTTCGCCTTTTCGTATAAACGCAGCTAAAAGGTAATCTACATGGGCACTTCGGAAAAACATTGTCATTCGTTCCCGACGGTACATATAGTGGTGCTTTTGCAGTGTACCTATAAATGCCGGGAAATGTTTTTGTAGACCTAGAGCCCGCTTGATAACCTTACAAGAAACAATTTCTGGTGTTTTTTCGTTCTGAGAAACGGAAAAACATTTAAAAATCGTTTGATAATAAAGTGTTTTTTGTGACTGTTTTTTGAAACATAAATCAAAATTTATGCTCCCTGGAAGACTTTTGTTGTCGTTCCTTGGCTGAAAATTGAAAAAGTGTGCTCGATAAAAACTCCTATATTCGTTTACTATGCTCTTTTGTAAAATTGGAAAAGTGTGCCAAACATATCCTTTTGTTAGTTAAAAAAACAAAAAAAAGGGTTTTTCTTGTTTCCAAGAACAGATTTACCAAGCGGGTCAAAAACGATTTCTCAGCACAGAAAATGAAAAAACTGTTTTGTTGTTTCTCAGCACATAATCAGAACAGAAACACCCGTAAAGTTATCAAGCGGGCACCTAATTTCTTGTAATGCATTTACTAATACGGTTGATTAGTATCAGCGGCTTCCTCACTAGTTTCATCCTTTTAAGCAGAAGACTTACCCCCTCCCTTCCCAAAAAAAAAACAGAAAAACCATATTTTTCCTATTAATTACTTTACATATAATTCGATGAAAACATAATCCTCAGATTGAATAATGTTCTGGTCAATCTTTGATAGCATCTCTACCATAAATCGTGGGAGAAAATTGTCACTTTTGCCTTTCATCAATAAACAAATTAGCAAACTTTCTGTTGGGCAAGCGAACTTTCTACCTAAACAAAAATTTTGGTTTACCCATCAATTTTGATCGGTAAACTTTGACTCCCATAAGTTGCTGCGTCTTCTGAAAAAATTTCTTATGCAACCCCCCTCCAAAACAAGTGAAGCTCACGTACGTGAGCATACAACAACGGCTTTCAGCTGTTCAGATGGAATCCATTTTATGGGATCCACATGGATGGATTCCATCTGAACAGCTGGGAGCCGTTCGCCCAACTCCAAATCAAGTTTGGCTCAGGTTCACCTACAAGAACATTCTCTAGTCTACGCCCCTGAGCCGGATCACCAAACCGTGGGTTTCATCAGGTCGGCTAAGGAGTACGAGCCCTTAAAAAACAAAACGGTGGAGGAAGAATTTTGTTAGACTATAATACCCTCCTTAGGTTGAAGTAATTCCTAAAGATACCTTCCATCTATCACTAGTAGAGTTGTAGTTAGCTCTCAAAGCAAATCCTACACGGTTACAGCGTGAGGCCTCACTCTCCTCCTCTGCTCTGTAAGAGGCTAACTATCGAATCTGTGTGTAAATTTTGTGTATAAAAATGCTGTACAGAGAAACACGGCTCCCTTGTTTGTTGTTGTTCATAAGTTTTTCGCCCTTTATTATTACGTCTTTCTTCGTCGTCTACGTCCCCATTTCTTGATTTATTCTTCTTGAATCGAATCAGAAGTTCAGAGACGTTCATAGATTTGCTCGCTCGCTCGCTTGCTCGCTCATTACAGGGGAAAAGAGGAAGGGAGAAAGAGACAGAAAGAAAGACGAAGCATGGAAACACATCTCCTGGAGATCAACTTGATCTCTGCTCAGGGCCTCAAGACTCCCTCTCCCAACCTGCGTCGGTTGCAGACGTATGCATTGGCGTGGGTGAACCCAACCACCAAGCTCCGCACTCGTGTCGACATTGTAGGCGGTGAAAACCCTACCTGGAATGATAAATTCATCTTCAGAGTCTCCCCGGACTTTCTCTCCAGCGATACCTCGGCCGTTTCCGTTGAGATCTACGCCATCGGCTGCCTCAAAGATGCCCTCATCGGCACTGTTAGGTTCTTGGTCGGAAACTGCCTCTCCCCTGCAGTTTCAGTTTCTTCCCCTGACACAGTCGTCGCCGGCGTCGGCATTCCTTGCTTCATCGCTCTCCAAATCCGCCGCCCCTCTGGCAGATTTCATGGCATTCTCAACCTTGGAGCCATGTTGATCAACGGCTTAGACCTCCTCGGCTTGACGGAATTCTCGGCGATTGGGTACCGTGACATGATGGGCCATCAACACCACCGGCACCACCGACGCCACCGACACAAACACCAACACCAACACCGCAGGCGGGAGCAATCGAACAAGAGCAGTGAGGAACAGTCCGATTCTTGCGATAATTCGTGTGCAGACTCCGGTGATTATTCCGACGCTGAAACGTCTTCGGCTTCGTCTACGTCGACCTCATCGACGGTTCTGCAAGATTGTAATGGAAGAAGAGACATTGCTGCGGATGGGAACGAAAAAGATTTGGTGGACTTTGGAGGATCGCTTTGCGGGTTAGGGTTTCAGCGGAAGAAGAATCATATTAATATGAATCTAGCGCAATGCTGCACGCGTTGGGGTTTCGGTGGACCTCTCGGCTGACTCCGTTGGATTAGAACCTGCAATTTTTTTTTGCAGCTCATGCGTTGGGGTTCCGATCGTGTTCTTTGTGCCTTTGTAGGCAGCGGTTGCTAATGTTAGTGGTGGGTGCTTAACATCATTTCTGGTTTTCTTTGTTTCTCTCGTCGTTCCTGCTCTCCCTCTCTAGAAATCTTAATCGGATGGAACCATGGCCTCAATGGGTCCTTTCCTTTCCTTTCTTCCTGCAAGTGATCCTGTCTCAGAAGATGATCTCTCATTATTTTTCGGTGGGTTCTCCCCTCGGTTTTTCACAAAGGGTAGGATTTAGGAACCCCTGTTCATCAGTAATCCCTCATCCTTCGTCACTGTAATGTTGCAAAACGGCCATTAATGGATTCCATACTGTGTCTGTAGTGTATTTTGGTGATGAAACACTCTAATGTTCGCTTCTGGTTCTTCCAATAATGAGAAAATTTAAAGACGGAATCGGTCTCCGAATCGGGTCCAGCTGATTCCGATCCAGATCAGATCAGAATCAGTATACAAAGAGGCCGATTCAAATTGGGGGTGGAATCGGGATCAGTTACGGCCAACTCCGATCTGAATCAGCCTAATTTTTCTTCGATGCTTCACTTTTAATCCGGAAAGCTCAATTTGATAGGATTTAGGGTTTTGTTTTTTAGTATTTTGCCTTAATGTTACTATGAGCCCTTAAGGCTTTGTTTGATATGCATTCTTAGACTGAATAAAAGAGTCTAAAATGCATTGTGGAGTGACAAAAAATGGAATCGTTATCCCCTCCAATTCGCTGCCCGCTCTAATTCTTCCAATTTCTCACATAGAAGCAGAAATGATCACCCTACCATCTGCTTGAACACACTGCCCAAGTGGGGTAGGGTGGTCATTTCTACTCCTATGTGGGGAATTGGAAGAAATTGGAGCGGACAGCGAATTGGAGGTGATAATTATTCCAAAAGATGTACCAAACAACATTTTTGTCGAAATAGGCTTTTTAATACCATTACAGCAATTCGAAATATGAACATGAACCAAACAATATCAATACATTCTAGACTTATAATGCCAAAGTATCTGTCCCTTGTAGAGTATGGAGAATTCCTTTTTCACTGGCGAAGTGATCTTGTGATCGGACTCTTTGGTCATCATTGAACTCCCACCCCTAATTGATAAAATTGAAACTACCTTCTCCCTCAGCAATCTGGCGATAATGATGTCCATGATGAAAGAATTCCTCCATCACCATGGGCGAAAGGAAATTTGGTCCTAAATTTAAAAGTACAGCAAAAGAAATAGTGAGAATGTGTCACTTAGGATGATTGAGCACTTCAAAAAATCCGAGGAAAATGGGCCCCCTGTGCTCACATGGCCACTGCTGCACCGCACGATGGCACAGCAACGTATAAAGGTCCAAAGTTTTCTTTTTTGAGGAAACCAGAAAAGACTTTATTGAAGGAATAGAAAAAGAAGTACCAATCCATTAGGGCCACCAAAACATTTTCATGTCAACAGGGGGTGGGCTGTAAGGGAGTAAGAGTACATTAAAGAGGCCCACCAAACTAAAGCTGCATTCCAAGAAATCATACCAAATGCAACCTTAATTTCAAAATGTCCACAATGTGATTTTTAACGTTCTCAAAGTATAGATGTATAATCCTCTTTAACTATATAATTTTGAAGATCTTCAGGAGGTGGGGTGCCAAGGATCCACAAATTGTTGAGGTTAAGAATATGAGTTAACAAATATACATTAAATAATTTCATTAAAAAAAAAATGTGCTAAACAAATGGGAAGGGGATCATTGCCAGGCTACGTAATCCTGAATCGTTATCCCCTTCAATTCGCTGTCCCCTCCAATTCCTCCAATTCCTCTCATAGGGGACAGAAATGAACACCCACCCCTTGCCTGACCACACTGCCCAAGGTGGGGTCCACTCCCCCTATTAGAGGAATTGGAGGATTTGGAAGGGGCAGTGAATTAGAGGTGATAATTATTCACGTAATCCCGCACTGTTTTGACCAACACGGGAGCATCCAACAAGGGTGGGATTTTTCATTTCAGAGGGTGGGTGGAGTTGTCATATTGCCTTTCTTGTGTCTGGGTGCAGCTTCCATGCATCCTAGCAGCCTTCTTTTCCACTAAATAAAAATAAATAGTGGGTCCAAATGTTTAAGATCATTGGTGGAAGACTAAGGCTTCATATATATATTTTTTTTGTTTGGATGAAAACTAAGGCTTCATTTTGGTATGATGTCTTCTAATGCATTCAAGCAAGAAATTTTTATATATAAAGAGTATAAAAAATTTATTTGTATATATGAAAAAACATCAATATATATATATATCAGTACTATGTTTCATTTGATTTCAACTAGGATGGATGAATAGTCAATACCTAAAAGTTTTTTAGGTTTATATAAATTTTTTAAATTCATCCTTTTTGTATCATGAATATACAAGTCAAATGCTATAATGTTTTTAAAATATAGATCCTTACTGCTACTAGGGATACAATTTATTTTTGTGTCTATGTTGAGGGAGTGTTGGAGGACCACTATGAAGCTGTACCTAGAGAACTGAACATGAAACCTTCCTTCACAAAACAATAATTGTACCAACTTACCTCAAACTAAGAAGATAAAAAAAAAAAAACATTAACTTGATTTTCTTTTATTCTAAATTTCTAATGCTTAATAAATATAAATTTCATTAACATGCATGGTTTGTCATATAATATTTAGCAAAAATATGGGGAAAAGGGAGATCCAATTGGTTTAAAGATTAAGATAATATTAGGGAATATTTCTATTACTTTCCTATAGGTACTCAAATTCTCCTACTCAAAGTTTCTTTTATTATTCTCTCAAAAAAACCAAACTTTCATCTCTGTATCTCCCTTGATATTTCAAAATTACCTCTAATCCCATCCTCTCATCTGCCACAGTCCCCTCCAACCCACTTCTTCTCTTTTTTTTTTTTTTTTTTTTGTTTTGTTTTGTTGTAAAAATTTGGTCCGTGAAATCTTCTCAAATACCTCTACTAATTTAATTAATTTGCATATACAATGATGGCCTCCTTGACTTATATTAGAATATGAATCAACATTAAACAGCCACTATTAAGATGGTGGGTGAACTGTCGGCTATGGGTGGAGGAAATCTTTGTCCATTTACAAATTTGGAAAGAACCTTTGTGAGAAAAAAAAAATTCTGCCATTTCACAAAGTGATTTTAAATTTAAAAGAAGAATATTCTTTCTTTTCTTTTGATAAACAACCAACTAATCAACTTGAAAAGCAAAATATTCACTCTTATTTTCTACCAAACAAACATGGTCTATAGGCGACTCGTTGTCCATAGAGTGAGTCAAGTGACCATGGACATGAATCATGTGTTACGTACGAGTCCTCTCATTATTATTATTATTATTATTATTTTATTTTATTTTTTTTTTTTTTGAAAAAAGTTTCTCATTTGTGATGACCAATAAAACAAAGATTTTCGACCAAATAGCTTATGTTATATAATATATATGTCATGAAATAGTTTGTTTGGATCACTATGTCATCCATGTAACTCTCCACTCGTGTCAAATTCTTCTCAAATCAGACTTTATCACGTGTTAAATATCAGAACATATTTTAGCATGGGCAATGGAGGAAACATATTTCTCTTACAATAAGGAATATGGATGTAGTGATATATTTAAGTACAACTAATTACTAATTAGTATTCATGATCTCATTTAAAAATTATAAACATCATTAAAAATGAAAACAAAAGGTGGGTGGTTGTTGATGTATCAACTCTTATTAAACCCACAAGGGAAAAGGGGAGAGGATGCAAATGTGACCCACCAAAGATTTCAACAACTTTTAATTATGAAAGTTGGAAACCATATAACAACTACAAATAATCTTTTTCTTTTTTTTTTTGATGACAACAACTACAAATAATCTAAGGTTACTTTAAGAGTGTTAATAAATAAAAGATAAACATCATCTTCCTTCACATTATCATCCACTTTTTAGAGTTAGATAGATTTATGGGTTAGCTGATGCACGTGCATACAATTAGCGATTAGTGCCTATGGGTTTTAATAATTGGAATCGGATCGGGTGAATCGTTCGATTTGAATCAAAATGGAACAAAACAAAGGTGGCACCTTCCATCAAATACAAAGCAGAATAGAGAATCGTAAAGCCCCTTATACTTTTGTCCTCTCTCCTAATTTCTAAAGTTCTTTGTTTTCTTCTACTTTGAGTTTTAATTTGATTCACAAAACACGGTTGAAAATGGGATTAGTTATGGGTGTATTAAAGAGAAATCTCTTCCTCACTAGTGATATGACTATTCGAATAGATTCTTATTGACGAGTCAAAATTATCTCTCCCTAATGCAATCCAATGATACCAATGAGAATGGATGGAAAAAAAAAAAAAAAGGCTAAGTGGCTGGAAAGAGTTGCCATAGTGGTGAGGCCACTAATCTCCATTTTACTTAATTCTTTATTCAAAGGTCAAAAAGGGACATCAAATTCTTACGTGGAAGTTCAAAGCCAGTTTAATTTTGAACTTCAAAGAGATTAGTGGTGATTGTTTAACTTAATTTCTAAATCTAAGTGTCCACATTAGTGATTAGTGGAGGAAACACATACTCACATACCTTATAAGATTATATTATATATGTAATGACTTAGTTGAATATTTGAATCTTTAAGTATGAACTATGGAGACAAACGGATATCCTAAAAGGATATCTTCTGTTCCTATTTTCCCTTCCCTCAATTGGACTCTTGGGTACGTATGGGGTGTTAGGCAAGGGATCATGCCTAAGGAAGGAGAGGTCCTTGGTTCAATTATGCTTTGTCTTTTGGGGCTGTCCACATGAAAATGACTTCATGATTCTCATGGGTTTCAGTGTGAATCTAGATCCCATCCCCACATGGGGACAGGAAGGACATATATCACATCCTCCATGGGATGTGGGACTCACCTCTGACATTTCAAACCCATACCAATGGAGGGTCTGGATTTGTCCCCATGTGGGAACGGGGAACGAGATCCAAACTCATCCTGTATACCCATAAAAGAAATGGGTAGGCCGGGGTTCTTTCAGACTATTTTAAAAGTTTTTTTTTTTTGTTAGAATCAATACATACTGATAAACCATAAATACTCGGGACCAACCCCGATCTGCCACATAGCATGGCATGAAGAGAGGACGACCCAGACTCGGCTACCTCAAGACTCATCCGCCAGACTCAAGAGGAAGAGACCCAATAGGTCACTCAAGGACCAAGCTAGGACACTACACAAATCGGCAAGGGCATCACCACCCAGATCAACGTCATCCTACTAGTAAAGGGATCTATCCCAAAGGAGATGAACCTTATCTACGTACGACCCTCAAGGATCTTATCCAATACGCGAGGAAAGCACATGTCCATCTGCTAGGAAACACCTTTCCTATCCGGACTCTACCTCCCAAGAGGAGATGATCTACTAGGTGATGGACTCTACTACCAAGAAGACTATCACCAATTACCTAGACTCTCCACCGCCATACCCAGCTATAAATATCTAGGTATTCTATCTCATTAATCCATCTTGAATTCCAACAATTTATCTGTTACTCAGAGAAATCCAATTTAGGCATCGGAGAGTCCTAGGTCGGAACTACACCGGTCTCCCTTTTCCCTGACGTCCTTTTGCAGGTTACAGCACCCGAAGGACCATACGACGATTTCTTAACATAACACATATTTATGTTATGTCCCTTTTCTTTTAATTTCATTTTATTGCCATAAAATAAATACAAATTGTCAATTTGGAATCCTTATTCTTCCTCTAGATCTAATCATTTTGGTTTTTTCTAAGTCAAGAAAACATCTCATTTAACTAGATAGAAATTTTCCAATATAGTTTCAAGCCGAGTTTTATGACTTAATCTTTTATTTTTAATTATAAGTTTCTATCTCTCATGCTGACATGATTCATGGAAGAGTGAAAAATTAATCCTTCTCATATTTAAATACAGCACATGACGAAAGTCTCATTCTCTCATGGATCGTAGTGTAATTTACTCTATAAGTTTTAGTTATTTCATTCTTTAACTGATTTTGTAGAACTTAGATGGTTAATACCCAACAGAGGCTGTTGCCCTTGGGGCTTATTGCCAATTCAAATTGATAGCTTTGCCTGATTAATAAAAATCTAGCCAACCACTTTACAAATAGAAAGAAAACAAGGAAAGATAATCATAATTGTTCTAAGACTTTTATTCCAATATTGCATTCAATGAGGGTGTGATTGGATGAGAAGTCACTTCTAAATCATGTTAGATGAGACTAGATTCACCTTAGCCATACCCCACATCTAGTGGAATGAATCCATTCCATTCCCACAACAATTCTACGTTCATTCTTTTTTCTTTTTTTTTTTAGGTAAAAATTCTACATTCATTCAAATCCTCATTAGAGGGTACCCTCACAATCAAAGAAATCTTATATGAAATCGACTGTTTTTTTATCAAGCAAATGCATAGGGAACTGTTTCTTGGATAACCCACATGGAAAGGTCTTTTTGAATTATCTAAATATTTTTAATTTGACGTAGTTAAAATTTTGAACATCGTGTTATTGGTAAAGTCTGGTCTCAGTTTAATTTAAGAAGTACTGTTGATTCTTTTTTATTTTTCAATGGTCTCACTCATAAATTTTTGGGAGTCATGTAAATTGGGGGTGATTCGTATTTTTGGGGATTAGGGTTTCTCTGTATTGTAACACATAACAACACTATATATATGGGTTTTCTCATAAGCCCATCAAGGGTGAACCACATAAATCATTGTGTTCTGTGCGTGTTTGTGTGTAAGCTCTTTTTTGTTTTTCTTTTGCTAATTGTTGTTCTATTGCATTGTTAATTCATAAAACATCGGTTAGGCTCCAACATCGCCTACTCATACATAAAATTTTAGTTCAAATAGAAATGGCCAAGTGGTAAAATGAAGCTTAAAAAATCCAATAAAAATTAAAAATAATGGAAAATGACTAAAAAAAAGTATTATAATTAAAAATACAAGGAAAAATGCCAATCTATGAAGGTTATGTGTTTGAATTTGTCTTTAAATATAACATTCGACCATTCCCTATATATCCAATTGTCAGAAATGGCACATTCCCTTTTCACAGTCTATCGGCACAACTAGTTGGAATATTGAGGAAGGCCATAAAAAAGATCTTTTAACACATAAATGTAAAAGGATCTTCTTATTGACACCCCTTAAGATGTCAAATAATTTGTAACTTTACTTTTTTGCCTGTTCATTATGATACATAATTTGTTTCAATAAAGGTAATAGTGTCATTTCACGGAAAAATATCACCTCAATTTGCTTGCCCGTCAATTTTCTCAATTCCCTCTAATAGAGGAAGGTGGACCCCATCTTGGGCAGTGTGTTCGAGCAGGGGGTTAAGGTGGTCATTTCTAGCCTCTATTAGATGGAATTGAGGAAATTGAGAGGCAGGCAAATTGAGAGGCTAAAGATCCTTCATTTCACATGTCTACTTGAAAATATGCATTACAATTACACTTTTTGATAATGCCATAATGATATATACTTTTCAAATTATTTTTGAATACCTTTTATACCCCTATCTTAAAGAACTTTTGAAAATAGAAAAAGGTGTCCGTTCTAAATACACCTAATCACCTATAGAGGTTTCATTTGACACTCCCAAATATAAAATTTACAGAGTTTTGTAAACTATAAATAGAAGAACTTGTCCACACAATTGCTATGTGTACCACATGGTCGTTCGCCCGCAATCATACTTAGTTGACATGTTGTGATCATATCAGTTTATGTTGATATGTTTCGGGTCGAATGCATCATCATATGGGGAAAAAAATGGTTTCTAAGTCAAACAAAGAAATTACTTAGGAAAATTTTGAATTCTAATTTATCAAAATGGGAGAAAGTCTTCCTTCACCTTAAACTTGGTCCTAAATAGTTTGAAAAAAGTTTCCTGCCATGGTGGCCATCCTATTATGAATGGGGATGAAATTTAACATCTAATCAATTTAGAAGGATCCCTATCCATCCACCTAATTGTTAGAGTTATCAGATTCCTTTAGAAGACTTGAAGCTATCAGTTGGGGCCAACTTCTTCCTCAAGCAAAATATCTCTCTCTCTCTCTCTCTCTTTCTTGGGGCTTTTTTGGGGGGGGGGGGGGGAGGACTTGGATCCTCTCCCGGGTGGAGGGGCACCAGCGTGCAGCCAACGGCTGGGTTGGGTAAAATGATCAAATACCCCATTTTTAAAGAAGAATCAAGGGAGGTTTTTTCGATACGATCAATCTGTACCAACACTGATCCAATACCATATCCGTTTCTGAGTTGATCGATACCCAATCCTGTTTCGATATCATATACTAAAATCATGGGATTCACATAGGGATGTAAACGGATCAGATTCGGCTTGGATAGTGTTATATCTGCATCCGCATTCGATTAGTTTTCGGATGGATTCGGATAGTGCTAAACGGATACGAACATGGATACGGATCGAATATTTTATCCGTTTACATGTAAATATAATTTTTCGGATAGCTATAGCCTATCCGTATCCGCATCTGTTTAGTTTTCGAACGAATTCGGATAGTGCTAAATGGATACAAAAACCAATTTTGATTATTTATTTACACCCCTAGTTTCACATGGACCTTTTACGAAATGAGAAACGAGTTAGGATAGAGGGGCCTCTTCTAGTAACATGAAAAGGAGTCCACTTTAGGAAAGAGAAACAGAAAGACAAGCTTATAATGGAAGAAAAACTTCTGAAGGAGGTCTGACTTCCTAAAAGTCTTGCTACAAAATTCAAAAAGAGAAGAGTAAGGGGGGAACCCAACCCTAACAGGAAGGATGAGAGAGAAAGGGTGGAGGGAGTCAGGAAGAAAAGAATCCAAAAAAGCAAAGCAATTAAAACCAAAAAAAAAAAAAAGGGCTTATGAAAGAAGAAAAGATAAATGAAGGTAGCAGAAATATGCTGATGACAGGGTTTTAGTGCATGGTATCAACATTAATATCGGTTCATGATCAATGTATCGGATCGGTTGGTGTGAGCATGGTTCTTAATTTTAGATCGGATTGATCGATTTTGGTCGGATCGGATCAGATCAATATCGATCTAGACCAATCCGATAGACAAGGGAGGTAAAAAAATTAGTTTTTTTTAACAAAGATAGAGACAAAAGTATCATATTTGACCCGAGTTTCAACGATCCAAATCCAACCCAATCCAATCCCGATACCAAGATTATGACCCATGAGTCATGAGTATGAGTAGTAAGTAGTATTAGCATGGTTTTCATGCACGGTATCGAAACGGGTATTGGCAACACACAAAATTGATATGATACCGATATGGTAGCGGCCTAGATCGGATGTGTCGAACAAAATTACCTTTAAATTTTCTTAAAAAATAAGTTTTTTGACCATTTTACTCTTTGTCCATACCGTGCTACCATATAGACACGATATTGATATCGATGACTAGCAAAACCGATATCAAACGATATGACACCGATACTTAAAATCATGAGTACTAGGAAGAACAAGAGAGTATTATATTTCCTTCCCATTTTTTTTTTTTTTTTGGGTACGAATATTTCCTTCCCATTTGAGTGCGGCTAAAGTAAAAACCCAATGGGTCTATCACTAAAAAAAGCAAAAGTGAGGAACACACTACCACCTCCATGGAAAGCTTGTCCAAGAGTCTTTTTTTTTTTTTTTTGTCTCTAAACTTCATCTAATTAACACAATAACAAATCCGAACCCAAACCCAAACCCAAACCCAAACCTTATCTCTCTCTTAACAACCCTATAAAAGCTGCTTCCGTTCTTAGGCCTAACCTGTCGTTTTGTTTCCTCGGAATAAAGGCCATATATTTCAACTCGTCCTTTAAGAAAGCCTAAGTTAATGGATCGCTATGGCTTTTTCTATGCTGAGTCCACCAATTTAAGGATAAAAACAGTGTTACCCATCTCATTTCCTTCTATGTTCTTGACATTTTTCAGAAAACGTTCATTGGGTTCTTTTTAATCCTTCCTATTTATCATTCATCTTCTCTGCTAAATCTGGAGGTTGTTGATAAATAACCAAAGAAAAGATTGTTGGAAGAACACAACATAGTTCTGTTTCCGGTAAGGTGGGTTCATCATCACTTTCCCCCTATTGGGTTATTTTTAGTTTGTCGTTGAATTATTTTTGTTCCCTTGATTGATCTGTTTTTCATTCTTCTATTTTCATTGTTCGTTGTTGTTTTTTTTATGATGTCGTGGGTGTTTTCACCAATGTTTTATAGATGGGTTTCCGTTTTCCACTGCCTTACCTAACATTTTTCTTTGAGGATCGCATTTAGGGTTTGTTCGATGTCATGAATCATGATAATGGAAGAGTGCTCCTTGTAGTCGAAGGTTGGATAAAAATTAAAATGTCTCTCTGTCTCTCTTGCTTAATGTTTGCTGGTCTTTCCCATCGTCTTATGATATGGGTTCAATCGTTTGAGTTTGATTTTTCCCCCTTCTTCAAAGTTCTTTGACTATGGAAAGTTTATTGAGTGTAGATTCGGTCTTATGGTATGGGTTCAATCGTTTGAGTTTGATTCTTTCTTCTTTACTGGTGGGAATTTAACCAGATAAATCCGATTGTCTACTGTACTTCCTTTTTTCTTAGATGAAGGTTCTTATGTTTCTTCTCAGGCACATTTTTCATCTCGTAATAGCTGGAGATTCTGGTTTGCTACCTAGCTTCTATTTTACTTTTCGGTATTTTAGGTTCTGAAATCTTCTCGTGGATTCTCGAATTTTTTCTTTATGTGGGTATCTTTTTCTTGACAGAATTCCCAGATTAGCATAACATGAATCGTTTGCAGGTGAAATGGGTTTAATATTCACTTACTAGCGTTGAAATTACACATTTTTTAATGTTAAATTTGTATATATGATTTTTCTTTTGGAAACAAAAGGGAGGGGGGGGGGGGGGGGGGGGGGGGGGGGGGGGGAGAGGAGTTGTTTGGTTGGTAGTTTTCTTGTTATCCCACTATTGTATCTCAACTCAACCGGACTAAGCCTTACCCCAACTACCCTGGGTGTAGTTTCTTTAAGTTCATCAATGACAGTAAGCCTCACGAATCAGTTTAGTTGAGATTGTGTTTAAAGGTTATTTTGTTCAGAATTCCAAAGAAGGGAAAATTTTGTGAAGTCTCTTAATGGTGTTCTTTCCCCCAATTACTTAAGCTTTTTTGCTGTTCTTTTTCATCCAGGCCTACCTTTAGTTGATATGTGTATTGAGGAGGTTCTGTCTTCAAGGTGTTATGATTTCAGTGTAATGATTGTGGCTTGGATTTACAATTTAAGAAAACTTGTTTTGTAATTATTGGTGGTTTGTTTACCTTCTTTTTTTTTGTCCTTCCCTTTGTTTAGGGTATCAACACTTTTGTTGATCATGGAGGAGGAAACATCATGGATCACCAACCGCTTTGATGACATTGGGCGAGAGTTTACATATATTTCAAAGTTTGAGATACTCCCTGAAATCAGTGATGAAGGCAGTAATTTAAACACACTGGTTCCCATAGATTTCATTCTTCCTGATGACTTACTGGAAAGAATTTTTGCCTATCTCCCTATTGTAAGCATCTTTAGAGCAGGTTCTGTATGTAAACGTTGGTATGAGCTTGTAAATTCCAGAAGTTTAAGTGTTTTGTCCCAGAAACCTTGGTACTTTATGTTTACCAGCTCTGATGAACCGACTGGGTATGCTTATGATCCCATCCTACGGAAATGGTACAGTTTGGAGCTCCCCCGCATTGAGACATCTAACTGGTTTATTGCTTCCTCCTGTGGTTTGGTCTGCTTCATGGACAATGATAGTAGAAGCCAGCTATTTGTCTGCAACCCTATTACCAAAGAATATAAGTCGCTTGATGAGCCTCCGGGTTTGAAATACTCTGACTACAGTGCTCTTGCAATCTCAGTTGATAGGATATCTAACAGTTACATTGTTACCATTGCAAAATCTAAGCAAGTTCCTGGCAATTTCCTCCAGTGGGATCTCTCAGTTGATGTCTACAGATCAGAAACAATGACATGGATGACTTCTGCGACAGAGCAGTTGACAGGGTGGAGAGGAGGAGATGAGAGCGTGATTTGTGATGGGGTTTTGTACTTCTTGAGTTACTCTACTAGAGGTGGCATGGGTTGGCATGATCGCCATGGCTTGATTATGCATGATCTTTCTAGCCGATCTTCCCATGGTAAGCTGATGCATATTCCTGTCCCTTACTCTCTGACATGTGGTCGTCTGATGAACCTTAAGGATAAGTTGGTGATGGTGGGTGGGATTGGGAAACTAGACAGACCGGACATAATAAAGGGGATTGGAATTTGGATTCTCAATGGGGAAGAGTGGCAAGAAGTTTCAAGGATGCCCCACAAGTTCTTCCAAGGATTTGGTGAGTTTGATGATGTATTTGCCAGCGGTGGAACTGATGATCTCATATACATACAGAGTTATGGAGCTCCGGCACTTCTTGTGTTTGATATGAACCAGAAGCAATGGAAGTGGTCACAGAAGTGCCCTGTGACAAAGAGATTCCCACTTCAGCTCTTCACTGGTTTTTGTTTCGAACCTAGGCTCGAAGTTGCTCCCTAATTGTGGGCATGTTCTTTCTTCTTCATGGTAATTGATAATTTAATGCTGCTCCCTTATTTTAAGTAATTTTGGAATTGAAGTCAGTGGAAAATTCTATAGAAAATGTAGTGGACAAGGCTGTGGCTTATTCATGTCTCTCATGAAATGTGAATTGTATTCTTTGCTTTTGGAGATATCGTCAGAAGAGTTACAAGTTGAAAGTTTGAAGCCTTGTACAAGTGGTATGGCCTTCTTTTTGCCGCCACTCTCTGAAAAAGAAAATCACTGAATATTTTGATGCTGCATCTTTTGCTTAATATCATGCTGGGATAGGCTTTTGCTGCTCCCCTACCCTTCCTCTCTTCTATTTTTTTTCTTTCTTTTTCCAGTGGCCTTTCTGAATTGAAGTTTATTATTGTGTTGGGGTTCATCTCATAGGTCCCCCCCACCCTCTCTTTTCCTTTTCCCGAGTAGGGCACTATAGAGCAAGCATTCTTTTTATGTGGCTTGGTGCTGCAAATATTCTTTGAAATATCTTTTCTCTCTCTCTCTCATGGTGGGTGGATTGGGCTGGAGAGGGTTTGTAGTTGAGATATATATTGGCCCAATGCATCGTTTTGCCTTTCATGTCATGCAGGTATATTTTAGCTTTGTGGGTTTTCACTGTAGGAGAGTCCTTACCACAGGGGAAGATCTAAAAATGGGTGGTTCTCTTCCTCAATATGGTAGACGGTGATGGGCATTAACTTTTCTGTATTCCATATCCTGGTGGAATGTTTAAGCCCTTTTAAAATTCTCCTCTTTATGGATGTGGGTGCGAAATGCAATTAATACAATTTCAATTTTATTTTTTGCTGAGACTTGCTGCATGAAGTGGCATTCTTACAATGCCATCTTGGTGTATCTGCTGTCGTTCTCTGCTTCTGGTAGGTAAAACTGAATACAGAATAGGAAAAAAGAAGCTTTGTCTTGATAGCAGACTAGCAGTCGGCCGAGGAAGGAAGAGGCTAGGGGCCATAAGCCCACAAGAGTGTATTTTTCTTGGAGAATAATTCCTTTTTGAGGAAAAGGACAGGGATGCCATCATCAATGCCTTTTTTTCTCCCTCTCTCTTCAGTAATTACGTGAGTCTTTTTCTTGTATGATTAATTGACACCCATCAAAATACATTTTCTGTTCTTTATCATTAACTTGGCGTGTAAGATCTCAGTATATCTTGAAATCAATCTCATTTTTCTCTCCCTTTTCCTTTTAAATATATAATAAAGTTAGTTTCAAATAAGCTGACCACTGCCATTGAGTTTCAAACGCAAGTATCAACTTAGCTCCACTTACCCCTTGTGTTTTGAGTAGATGAGTGGTTTTCCCTTTGCACAAATACTTGAGTGCATTAGAGAAAGAAAAAGGTCTCGGCCCAGATTTTCTCATGATACTCCACGTTCTCGCAGTTTTTGCTAACTGTTTGGGAATTTCTCCTTTGTTCAGAACACCCTCCCAACAATGGTGCTCTTGGGTTCCCCCACCTGGTTACTTCCTGGCAGTTAACTGTGATGATTCTTTAGATCAACAGAGAACTGGCTTTGGGTGTTTGACTCGAGAAACTAGTGATGCAGTCATCTTTGCCGTAACTGGTTTGTTCCTCCTCCTTCAGTCATTATCCATGAGCTTTAGGCTATCATAGCTGGACTAAGGAAGCTATAAAGGTTGGGTTATCAAAGAATCATCATTCAATCTGATTCCAAGTGTTCTGTTGAGTATATCGACAATGTCAAGAGAGCCCCTTGGATGGTATGTTGGTTGTTAGAGCACATTCACAAGCTCCTTAGTCGTCTCACACACTTGGCTAAGTTGCTCTCTAACATTGGCAAGATAGTCCTTACTTTTTGAACAGCTTACTCCTGAAATTGTTAGATGTTACTTATCTGTGATGAGGGTCTTTTTTGATTTTCTTCCTCCTCTCCCCTTTTATTTTTTCTCATTTTAATATATATTATCTTTTTATCTATAGAATTTTTCATGGGTTGTAAATACCCCTTTATTTTTTCTCTTCAGGTCACCTAGTTCGATTTCAAGTGGTCATGAGTTCAAGTCTGGAAATAGTTTCTCTACGAAAGTAAAGGTAAGGCTGCGTACGTTATGACCCTCCTCAGATCCTGCAGTGATAGGAGACTTTTGCATTGGGTACACTTTTTTTTAATCGAATCACCTGATTCACCTAATTCGTGTGGGTAGGTGGGGGGGTGGAATTGGGATGTAAGAGGTTATGGGTAGGAAATTAGGAATTAGGTGCACACCAGAGAGACAAAAGACAATCACAGCATCAAGAGTTAAGGCAGCCTCAGCATCAGTTGGTGTAGGACTAAACCAATTGGAAGATTGCGAGTAGTGGCCCCTAAGATATTTCTCGTGGGCCTTACTGTCTCAACAACCAAACCTCATTCAGAGTTCGACATTCAGAATTTTCAGATTGCTGAGAAATTGTCAGAGTCGGTCTATTGTTCATCTTCTGGACCCCAATGCAAGCGAAGAGAGATGTCCATAAAGAGATTTGAAGTAGTACAGAATCTAAATTAACTATTTACTTAAAAGGCAAGCTGGATATTAAAATCCTAGGATTTCCCCCAAGAAAAGGGTCATGGACAGAAATCTCGAGCGACCAAAGCTTTGTTCTGGATCTTCATGGGTCCCATTATTATTATTATTTGTAATAAGAAAGATAACCAAACACTGCAGTTTTTAGTATCCTTATCTTTTTTTGGTTTGATGAGATAGGACCCTTATCTTATTGCTTAGATAATCTTGTCCACGACATGCCTCTGGGTCAAACGAAACAGTTCAGAGATCTTTACCCTTTTTTTTACTTTTTTGTTTCTTGTTCTGTAATTAATATTTTATTCTGGACAAAATGGTTGTAATCCTTCTTTTTTAGGTTTTTAGTCCACATTTTACTTTTGCTTTAGATTCTGGAACTTGGGTTCTGCTGTCTAGGTTGATTAATCTCATTGCAGAAGATCCAAACTTGGACTTACTCTAAGACTTACATAACTATAGAATGTGAGCCTAAACATGGAGAAGTTAATGGTGCAAACAAAATGTCCATATTCATTAGGACAGCATCCAATAGGGTTGCTTTTGTAGATTGAAGCGTTTTTTCACTTCTTTGCTCAAGGATTTTGAACATTAAACACAAGATGTTTATCATTTGAGTTCACTCAGAACTCATAAGCATAATTTAAGCAAGTAAATAGGGAGAGCAGAGCTTACTATTGAGTCCGTGAGACCACTTTGATCGTTTGGTGCACTAAATTTGTTCGTGTTCTAAGACTCAAAACTGGAGAGCCAACCAAAGCCCAGAGGTAAGCTTCTCTCCAGGGAGTCTACTATGTCCAAGGATCATCCAACCGTTAACCATATACATCCTTCCACGTATGCCTAGGAATATGTGCAGCACAAGCCAACCTTGGATATCCCCTGGGGTTGCTCTCCCGAGCCGGATCAGAGGGAATATGGGATTGCTACAGTAGGGCCGTTGGCACTGGGCACTGGGCACAGGTCATAACAAAGAAGAGTCACACAGTAGTGGAGCCCTGGACAGGTCGGCAGGAGTTAAAGGTAGAGGTATAGGCCATTAGGCCCAACCGCCCTATGGCACCCGTGTCCGCCTGTCCAGGGCTCCAGGCAGGGCAGGGTTAAAGCCGTTAATTGTGCTAAGTTAAGGATTAATTCTGAACTTCAATACCAAGCTAAGACCATCATATCATCTCCATTAAGACCATCATATCACCTTCAAATTTTTCCTTCCTACTTTTTAATAATAGTTGTTCTCCACTTTTTGTAACAAACAGTGACACGCATGTGAGAGAGAGAGAGAGAGAGTGTGTGTGTGTATGTGTGCGCGTGTGCGCGTGCAGATGTACAAAAAGAAGAAAGCTTTCAGTCAATCGAAAGAAGCAAGAAGCAAGAAGATAGAAGAAAGAAGAAAGAAGAAAGAAGAGAAGAGAACAGTAAAACAGACCAACCCACTATAGGAATATGGAGAGAGAGGGAGGAGTTTGAAGTTTGAACTTTGGAGTGAGATGGAAAGGGAAGAAAAAGGTAGAGATGGGGCAGCTGAAAAGCAGGAATTTCTGGGGATAAAGTTAAAACGCGGGATTTCGGTAGGGAAAAGAGGGGGCACTTGCACTCCAGTGCCCATCTGGAAACTTGGGTATGCGCCGGATAGCACCATCAAAGACCCTATCACAGTACCCCCCACCGTCTCTGCTAGAACGCTCGGTGCCAACCTCTGGGAACTCCAGCACCTGCCGCTTTCTAAAATGAACAAGGCTGGTCTCAGGCTTCGTCACCACAAGGACAAGGGTCTTGAGCTTCCCACCCATTTGGCCGATCCTTCTTATAGTCCTCCCCCTGCACAGGTAGAGGCTTAGAGTACACCTCCCTTTACTCACTTCCCCCTGCTATTGTATTTATATAATTATATCCAGTGTATGTGTCTCTCTCTTCAACTTCTTCCAGCTCTTCTGCTTGATGGGTTCATCAGCAGGGCCTGAATTTTATTTTTTTTTTGTTGAATAGATATATTGTTTATAACTTCCAAATCATTCTTTCGGGGTTCAATATTTCTTGGGTTTATCTAATTTTTAGAAAAATAGAGTTTGATGGTAGGATTTTAGTTTTGGGTTCCTCTCCTGAAATCATTCGCTTTGCATTCCTGGTTTTCTCGGTTGTTCTTTTCTTTGCTCCTTTTTTATTTTTGGGTATATGGAGTTCATGATTTGCTTTTACCTTCAAGGGTTTATTTTAGTTTATTTCTACTGATTGTGTTATGTGGACATTTTCCGGGTGTGTTTCGTGTTTCATTTCGTGGCAATTTTTTGCCCCAAATTCTAACCATCTTATTTGTTAAATTCTATTCGTTTTCTTACACTGTTTCTTTACTCATTATTCCCCTTAGTACGTGACATCCATTGAGTTAGGTTTCTGGTCCTGCATTTGATCCAATATGATTAGAAAAATGTTCAATTGAATTATACTTCCATTAAAACTTCTCATTTTATGTGGAATTATGGGTTTGTTTCATGCATGATGATTCTTTGGCTCAGTAAAGTACTCAACCTTGATAACTGGATGTATTTTCTCTGAACCTTTGCCAATTCAGTAGCATACTATGTAGAATTGTACAGGATGGCATCAACTTGGTGAACAATGGTAGTTGCGATTTATGTCCTTGCTTGTAAGTAAATAAAAACTTTGGAATTCAAAATTTGAAAATTCACATTTGCCCAGGGAAAAGCGATATTTTATTTTAATGGTGGTAACCTTTTGTTGCCAAACCTCTGTAACTCTTTTGCTGTCAAATGTTTTGCAGTTTCTCATTCATCATAGAAAGGAAATTGTTAATAATTGCATTAAATCTCATTCTAATGGATGATAATAACACCAGACCTGAGTTTTCACATCCACAATGAGTGATACATCCTTGATTGTAGGCATAGTGCACCCGTTCAGTCATTAGGTTCATTAACTTGCTGGGCTGCCATCCAGAGCCCCGTAACCAGCTTTACCAAAAGTTACGCTTTTTATCGCCATAGGAAAAAAAAGTCTTTGAGTGGTTTCAAAACATAAACTGAGCTCAACCTGAAATAAATAAGGTGATCTGGTTTTTCAAGACCTTTTGGTTTGGGCTTTAGCTGAAAATCGCGTCCCTTCACTGAAAGTAGGGTGGGGTGGAAGCCATGTACTACTAGATTTTATAAGCGGTACCCTTATCATGAGTGAAGAGGCATATTTTCAACTCTCATCCTAGGTATAACTTCAAGTAAACGTGATCCAATTCAGTTTGGGTTTAGAGCTTACTAAATGAGATTGATTGGGCTTGGGTTGACTTTGGAATTGGATTCAGCTATAAATTGATCATTTAGTTTTTGTGGTTTGGCTTCGGTTGGTTCCAACCGTATCTACCTAGATTGGAATTGCACACTGGTTGGTATGTTTTTCGGCCAGGCTATGTCCATCATTGAAGAGGTGTCTCTTCTGTTGAACATTTTGCATGCTCAATTATTCCCCCCTCCCCCCTCTTTCTTTTTCAAGTTAGAACATGTAGTACAAGTAATCTTTGTTTTGTTTTTCCATAACAGCCGGACAGTGCTAGTAGTTTGAGGAGGCATGTTGCAGCATCATTAATGCAGCACCATCAATCAATTGAAAGGAATGGTCGCGCTCGACAGCCTATGTCTCTTGCAAGTTATAGTAGTTCATTGGAGGTAAACATCCTCTCATAAGCCCCCATTCCTTTTTTTCTTCCAAAAGAACCAATAAGAAGGAGACGAAAGAAATCATGAAAGATGGTGATGATCATAGTAATAGTACTAATAGCAATAATATCTATTTGAAACCATGCTGCAACAGAGTCTAACCTGACTATGATGAGTCCAATTAAACCCTTGTGTAAAGTGAGATACAGGTCATATTACCCTGGTGAATTAGATGGATTTAACCATTGCATTCTTCTCCCCCCTCGCCTTTTCAAGAGTCAATGAGTGAGGTTTTAGTAGGTGATGGTGGTTTTGAATCTGGATGGGATTTATGGTACAACCGATTTTACCAACTTTTTTTGGGGGGTGGGCTTGTTATTGACTAGGTAGATTCAACCTAATAAACAGAGTTTAGTTTTTCTTTACCATAGACAGTAGGATTGGACTTTGGGAAGAGCAAATGTCATCATTAACTCCCATCCCCTATTGTTGAAGTCCGAAATACCCTTCTATAGTCCAATCAAAGGGTCAGATCCTGGGGATGAAGAGATTCTCTCTTCACCATGGATAAGAGAAACAAAACTTAACAAACTCAAATGTTAATTGTTGGTGGAGAAGAAAGTTATAGAAACTACAAAAGAGAGTTCTTTATCGATAAAGAGTTGTTTTACCATCCTTGGCTTGCAATCTGGCCATAGTCCGTCTGAAATCTTGTGAGATCTAGCCGAGTTCTCGCCGAGATTCTCGGTTTTCCAATTTCCCGAGTCGAGATGGCCTACGAAACTTAAAATGTCAATATCTCTCCGAGATCTCAGCGAGATCTCGGTTTGACATAGGAAAATGCCCATCTAGGTCCTTTATACGAGTGTCAAATCTCGAGATCTTGCTGGAAATTCTTGGTATACAGACACCTATCTATGCCAGGAACTAAGTCAGAGAAGACAGACACTTATTTATGCCTAATATCATTTAAGTATTCTTACTTAAGATATTATTCATAAATAAGCAAATACCCCCCCCATTTGAATCCAATAAAAATAGTTAAAAAATCAAATTCCAAAAGGAAAAAAAGTCAACCCCTCAGTTCAAGAACAAAAACTGGATTTTCGGCGGTAAGTGCAATTTTCAACTTTCTAATGCTCGGGTTTTTCTCAAATCTAAAAATTCCATATATTCGGTGTGCGCGAATGCTGTCAAAATCGCTCTGAATGAAAATATATTTTTGGACACATCAAAGCAAATGAATATTTTACCGCACTTTTGGTTTTTAGCAATGTTGTACCATATTAAGATTTATGGAACTTTTAGATTTGAGAAAAACCCCAGCATTAGAAAGTTGAAAATTGCACCTACCGCCGAAAATCCAGTTTTTGTTCTTGAACTGGGGGGTTGACTTTTTTTTCTTTTGGAATTTGATTTTTTAACTATTTTTATTAGATTCAAATAGGGGGTATTTGTTTATTTATGAATAATATCTTAAGTATTTGTAATACAAATACTTAAATGATATTAGGCATAAATAAGACTGTTTGTCCTGTGTCTGTCCTGGTTTCTAGAATAAGTAAGTGTCTGTCCTGCTTTCTCACTAACTGAAACTCCTATTTGGACTTTGTTTTTGCAAAATCTAATAATGCCATTGTGTTTAAATGGCCTAAAATAGGCTGTATACCGATTTTCAGACCCAAAAGAGGTCTAAAACCCACCGAGATGGGCTTTTGAGTAGGAAAAAAAAAAAATGCACAAACTCGCCGAGATCTCGGAGAGATCTCGTTCCAACTCGGTTTTTTGCTGGGCCGAGATGGCTCCGAGACCCGAGTTTTCGAACCTAGCAATATATATTAAAGGGTTGTTTTACTATCCTTAGTCTTACAATCTGGCAATATATTTAGCATGTGAGAGAGTTCATTCCACTAAGTGATAATATGGGACCCTTCACTGACTTGTCCTTGTTTGGGTCTTTGAACTACCAAGCAAACTAGGAATCTATGGGTTACCACAGTTAAGATGCTCTTATCCTATTTCCTGTTCATAAGGAATATCCTGAGCAACGACACATCCTACCTTTCACAAAATCAAATTATTGGATTTTTTCTTAAAAAGGAGTGTCAACTTTGTTCTTCTATGTTGATATACATTGTTGTGGCCCTTACTTAACAGCTTGAGTTTTTGGGATAAACGGTTGTAATATGGTATCAAACTAGGAATCTATGGGTTACCACAGTTAAGATGCTCTTATCCTGTTTCCTGTTCATAAGGAATATCCTGAGCAACGATACATCCTACCTTTCACAAAATCAAATTATTGGAATTTTTCATAAAAAAGAGTGTCGACTTTGTTCTTCTATGTTGATATACATTGTTGTGGCCCTTACTTAACAGCTCAAGCTTTTGGGATAAACGGGTGTAATATGGTATCAAAGCTAGGTGGTCGGGGAATAATTATCCCCTCCAATTCGCTGCCCGCTCCAATTCCTCACATAGGAGCGGAAATGACCACCCTACCCCACCTTGGACAGTGTTCGGACAGGGGGTAGGGTGGTCATTTCCGCTCCTATGTTAGAAATTGGAGGAATTGAAGCGGGCAGCGAATTGGAGGGGATAACAATTCGTGGTTAGGTGCTTGATCCTTGGTAAGTGCAGGGGTTTGTGATGTAGTAGGAAGTTGGGTTTTAGTTATTTTGTAATTTTCTTTTATTCCTGTTGATGGAGTCGCAGATAGAGTCTAAGTTAGAGTCAAATTTTGTTTCAGTTTTAGGATTGGATTAGGACTTCCAAGTTTGCTTCTATATAACAACAGCATGTACCCAACGGTTCTTGGTTGGATTTTGGAGAAATGAATGAAGAAGTTGGTCTATGCTTACCTGCGTGTGCAACCATGTGCTCTTTCACTCTGCTCTGCTCTCTCTCTCTCTCCGCTCCTTGATTGAGCCAGTTCTTTTTCCTCCTCCATGTTTGATCTCTATTCTATTTTTTATATTTCTTCTTCTTCCTCTCTTACTATTCCTCTTCCTTTGTGTCTGCTATTGGTACTCTGTTGTGGGCAGTACTTGCAACTCCCAGTTGTTGACATTGATCTCTCCTGATATCCTTCGGATCAGTTTGAGATTTTAATGGCTCATCCCTCTAATAGAAACGACTCAGCCTACACAGTTTCGAGTCAAGATTTGACCTCTACTGAAAGTTCTAACCAGAACTTCAAACCTGGTTCCATTGTTCTGCGAGAACCTGTTTCAGAATTTTGTAGACAAATCTCCAGCTGCTGGTTCACCAGATTGTGGGCTGGATTCAGTAGAGCATTGAGAAATCGACTTCCTCCTGAAATTTCGGGTCGATACAAGTCAATTTGGTAGAGATTGAACACTCCTTATTGCTGTTTTATTGCTTGATTTTGTTTCCTTCATGAGGTTGAAGAAGAAGCAACCCCGAATTTACATATTTTCCATTCTATTTGCTGTCTCACTTAAATACCCTTCGTTCCTTTCTTATTTCCATTATTATAATTCCAGAAATACCCTCATACATGATACTTCATTACAATTGAGTTTTGGTTCTGTTCTATTACCAAAAAAAGAACTACACTGTTCACAATGTTTATAATTCTGTCAATTGGTCCTTGAGTTATTTAGAGTTTGGATGGGGTCATAAGCAATCCAATTTAAGGGTTTCAGAACCTGGAATCACATCAGTTTGTGTTGTGTGTTACTCTGCCCCTACACATTGTGCCTCTTTGGTGCCATGTGATGGTGTCATGTGCAGAGCCGTGTTTGTGTGTGGGGTGTAGGGGGGGGGGGCTGCACATGCAGGGGTGTTTTTGTGTGTTGATATACGTTGCTCTGACCCTTAACAGCTCGAGCTTTTGGGATAAGGGGTTGTAACAGACTCTATCCAATAAATATAAAGGAAATATGAGCATGACAGTTAAGTATTCCAATCCTTGAACCTCGGTTTTATATATATATATATTGTGGGGTGTGGGGTGTTCAGAGTTGCTTCTTTCAAGCTCTAGGATCCATCCAAAAAGGTTTGGCTAATGTTATAATAATGCCAGCTGCCGACCTGACACACCAACCCTCCTCCTTTATCCGCGTGTGGAACCAGCAGCATAAAACATTGTCGGAGATCATAGTTGCTTCTTTCAAGTGTAAACTCATAATCAAAGTGCAGTGACAGTGTGATGGATTCCTCTTTTCCACTATTAAAGGGCCTCACAAGAGTTCAAGAATGATTGCTTCGTAATTCCTTTGGAACCTGATATATGATGTCTGCCTCGATTTCCTGTTAAGAAGGTGAGGGGAGGAGAAGCTCAGAAGAAAGTAAAATATTGTCAGCCAGGAAAGTATTAAGTACATGTGCACATGAGGTTTTCTGCATAGTACTCTCTGTAAGCTTGTTCCTTCCAGGAAAGATTATTTGAGCACTCGCAACTGTTCCGAGTGGCCTTAGTATCCGCTTGAAAAGATTCTGATGGTTAGTAGACAAAGCATTATTCCAAATTTTTTGTCTACCTTTAAGGTGACTGAAGAATCTGTTAACTGCTTCTCCATCTTTTTTTCTGTTATACTGTGGCTTTACTTTAAAGCTGACATGTTTTTCTGGGTGGGTTTTTATTCAGAAACCAACTCCTACTTCCTCTCATATGCTTTGGACAGTTCTAAATGGATTTTAGATTCTGGATTCCCTTTTTTTCTTGAAACTCTTTTGTTTGGACTACTAATTGTGGGAGAAATGATTCTGCGGTCTTTATGAGTTGGCCTTGTCATTGTTTCAACTTTCAAGCCACCCATTGGGCCAGTGAGGCAGTTTGGTCTGTGTGTGATTTTGAGGGAGGTAAATTATAAGAAAGAGATACTACGACAAGAGGAGTTTTCTTTCAGTGGGGTTGTACAATTTGTCTGTTCTCTCTCTTGTTTTTCTCTTTGCGTTTCTCCCCGGTTTATTCTTTTCTAATCTCTGCTTTGATTCGTGGAAGCCTTCATGTGGATTGTCATTGTCATGGCTTTAGCCGTTGACAGCTGAAACATAAGGATTTTAGTGTTGTGTGATTGGTCCTTTGTGATTTGGTTGTGCCAACCAGTTTATGCATGCCATGTACTGTCTGATGCCACCGGCCCAGATGCAAAGTAATTTAACCCTGTTTATCTCAGTTTTACAAAATATCATTTTGTTCTTTGCAGGTGGCAGCTTATAACCCTGCTGTCACTCCTAGTAGTTCTTTGGAACTCAAGGGAAGGCTTGGGGAGACGGGTTATAGCCTTAAAACATCTGCAGAATTACTAAAAGTATTGAACCGGATTTGGAGCCTTGAAGAACAGCATATGTCCAACATAGCATTGGTGAAAGCACTTAA
Organism: Telopea speciosissima; assembly: GCF_018873765.1. Classification (NCBI taxonomy): domain Eukaryota; kingdom Viridiplantae; phylum Streptophyta; class Magnoliopsida; order Proteales; family Proteaceae; genus Telopea; species Telopea speciosissima. The sequence continues at coordinate 81,300,119 of NC_057916.1, read as the reverse complement.
ATTTGAGCTGGGTCATTCTCGAACTCGGATCAAAGAGCTGCTGCAAGAACAGCAAGCAGACCGACAAGAAATAGATGATTTGATGAAGCAAGTTGCCGAGGACAAAGTGGTCAGGAAGAGCAAGGAGCAAAGCCGCATCAAGGCTGCAGTTCAGTCTGTCAGGGATGAACTAGAAGATGAGAGGAAGTTAAGAAAGCGCTCCGAAAGCCTGCATCGGAAGTTAGCACGAGAGCTGTCGGAGATGAAGTCTGCCTTCTCAAAGACCCTGAAAGAACTTGAAAGAGAGAGAAAAGCAAGGGCTTTGTTGGAAAACCTATGTGATGAGTTTGCTCGGGGAATAGGAGATTATGATCAGGAGGTGCGGACAATAAAACACAAATCTAACAAGGATCATGGTGGCGGGGATGACCATGACCTGATGATCCTTCATATTTCTGAGGCATGGCTTGATGAGCGGATGCAGATGAAGCTTGCAGAAGCTCGTTCTGATCTCACTGAAAAGAACATGATAGTGGAGAAGTTAAGCTCTGAAATAGAGACCTTCCTTCAAGCAAAGCGATCTGGTAGTTCTAGGAGCAATGATGTCTTCGCTAAAGATCACGACAGCTACTTGCGTCACCATTCTCTTGAGTCTGTCCACTTGAATGAGGCTGTTAGTGCACCAAATGATCCAGAAGACGAAGAAGATACTCTTGGCAACGATTCTCACTGTTTTGAACTGAACAAGTGTGTCAAGGACAAGCAAACCAATCATTGGTCTAGGTCTAATTTAGAAGAAGATGGAGAAGATAAACTGGAAGAAATGAAGTCTTGCCCTACAAAGAAGAAGCCAGGCTCCCGTGAAAGGATCAAGGGCCATAATCCCTCCAACTTGCAAGTGCAGTTTGAACAACAAATTGCAAGGGCAATGTCATGTAATGGAAAGACCCAGGTTATGGATAAGGAGCAGGGGAAGGTGGGAGAAGATGTAAACCCAGTTGAAATAAGCATTTCTCAGAAGTCCGAGAACTATGCAGTTACACAAGAGGGCAGCCATGAAAGAAAGAGTAAACGGGATGGGAACCATGGATCAAACTCAAACCACGTGATTGATGACTTAATTAGAAGCGAGTCTTTTGAGGAAGGTAGTAAGGTTCATCCTGAAAATTGCAAGGAAGAATTATGCAGTCGCACGTCATGGAGGGGTCATGCCAGCCCAGTACGACAATGGGTGTCAAGATTCACTTCCCCAGACCTCGACATATCTGAATCTTCATCAAAATGGACACGGGGCTCAAAGGAAAATACTTTGAAAGCAAAACTACTCGAAGCAAGGTTAGAGGGGCAGCGTTCTCGCCTAAGATCTTCCAAAGGTTCTTCGTAGGTTGATGGCAACAATGATTTCAGCTGACAAACAATCCTGATCAAGAATCTGTGGGTTTTTGTGCACATCATCCGAGGTACTTCTCTCTAAATTAGAATGTTGCGATGTGTTTCCATTGTATGCCATATACTTTTTCCCCACTTCTGTAATTTTGGGAATTACCTCTGTATATGAAAATTGTATTGTTATTACATGGTTACATAGGGATCATAAAAGATTTTAAGTTGACGGGATTCTAATAACTTGCCGCATCAACTTTTTGCAACTCTTACAGTCTTGCTCTTACCCATATTTTATAGCAGTTATGCATAGAATGGTGAACCCTGAATTTTGATTCCTTGCCAAAAGAAAAAAGATCCCTCAAACTGTAATTCAAATGATCAAGAAAGGAGATATGAGCTTTCTGAAGATAGCCATCCAGGAATTAAAAAAGAGGGAGACCTCCACAAACAATCTCACAATAACAATTGCTCCCACAAACATCTCTCCCCACAATTATGCCACGTCGTCGTTGATGGAGCTTTTCTTTCTCATTTAGGTTTTTACTGTGTGGCATCATTGATCCTTAAGAATAATCTCTCTTTCCTATGTGCAGCAGGAAGTCGAATGCAGTCTCAATCCTGTACAATGGCTGAAGGACTAGCAATCTTATATGGGATTCAGCTAACTATATCAAACAACATTAAAAGGATCCACTTAAGCAGCAACTGTGGTTCGATTGTGAATGCTATTTTGGATCTCTTGAAGGTGGGTTACTGGATTGTTTTGAACGAACATTTTTAGTTAAATATATCAGATATCTTCTTCCCTTTTCTGACCATGTAAATATAGACTTTAGTCCTAAGAGATGATGAAGGATGTGCTCATGCTAGAGCTCAGAGAGCTCTTCTTTCTGTGAACTCTCTAGTTTTTGATAGAGAACTGCCCGGGTGGCTCATCACCTGCCTTGAAGGGCTCTACTCCATTGTTCCGTCTCTCTTTTATTATATTTCTTTTGCTTACAATCCCACCCCCCCCCCCCTCCAAAAAAAAAAGATTAGTTTCCCATTCTCTCTTTTATTATATTTCTTTTGCTTACCCAAAAAAAAAAATATTAGTTTCCAATTGTGCATGCTCTCGCTCTCTCTTTTTTGTTATATTTTGATGAAGCGAGTTGGTTACTTCTTTCAGTCTAAATTCTGTAGCTGTTGGATTGTAAATTGGGTGTAAATGGGCTAAAAAATTGAAGCCTCAAATATTTAACTGGATGTGTTTGGGCTTGAGGTCTTAACTAGATTACAGTCTTAAGGATAAGCTGGGTGGAAGCTTAAGGTCTTGACTAGATTACAAGCCTAACCTAGGGCTAATTGCTCGGCCCAACCACCAAATCTCAAGCTGGGTATGGGTCAGGGTTGAGCTAAATTTGACTTGGCCCATGTACATATACAAGTACAGAGTGATAAGGGTTTTAAATTGTGGAATCGAAATCAGGATACAGATCTGGATTGGTCCCAGCCGATTCTGATCAGAATTTGATCTGGGTTAGTCAGAATCGGCCGAAACCGGACAGATTCCCTTAGTATGGATCGGTCAGAATTAGGATCAGCGCAACCGATCTGATCCTGAATTTTAAAACCCGGCCTGGGGTGGGGAATTGATGAATTTTATAATTAGGTTTTGCTAGTATTTTGGATGATCACTTCAAAAGCTCTACTGAGAATTGGTGTCTTAAAATACGAAAAATGCAGAGACCATCAAATGTGATCCTTTGCCTTTCTAACATTCTTTTTTCCATTAATTTCTTCACAATCATAGTACGGAAAAGAATAAATATATCAGAAACCATATAAAACGTATTCTTGTTCTCTAATCTCAGGACAGGAAGACCAAAGCTGAATTCCTTGTGTCTTGTTTGTGCCTTTTAATTGTTCTGTAATGCTTGTAAAAAAATGTTTTTAGTGGCATTCAATCGAGCCTATTACACTCTATAACATTTATTTGGAATCCTTCAAAGTATAGAGACACAAGGAATAAGGAATAGGGAAAAAGTTTCTCACAATGCCAATGTAGTATCTATAGCCTTCTCAAATTTGGGTTTTTATTGTTTTCTCCGTCCCACCCCGGCCATATGTACCCCACGTGGATGATCCTATTCTCTCATTTCTCTGTGCTGCCATTGGTGTGGTGTGGAAGACTCTCTCGCACTAGTTTACACTTCAAAAGTTTCCTAATACCCCTAAAAAAAATTTCTCCTCATACCTTAACCGTGTGGGGCCTTGTGGATAATACCACTCTTTGTACCCCCATTGGTGTAGCATGGAAAATTCTCTCCCACATTGGCTTACATTTCCTTCAAAAGTCTCTCATCAGTCTACCATCGCAATCTCACATTGGCTTTTTTTATTGTTTTCTCTCTCTTACCCTGACCATTCTCCACACTGCCATTGATATGACGTGGAAGATTCTTCCACACTAGCTTACACTTCCTTCAAAAGTTTTCTCCCAATACCAATCTACTATTGCCATCTCACATTTTTTTTTTTTCTCTCTCTTACCTTGACCATGCGGGCCCTTTGTAGATGATGCCATTCTCCACGTCACCATTGGTGTAACGTGGAAGATTCTCCTACACTAGCTTACACTTCAAAAGTTTCCCAGTATCTCCAAAAAAAAATAGTCTCTTCTCAACCATGTGGGCCTATGTGGATGGATGCCCTTTAAATAAATAATAAAAAAATGATGGGGTGAGAGAGGCTCGAACTCTCGACCTCAGGATTACTCTATAGCTATGAGACCTACGCGCTAGCCAACTGCGCCACCACCCCTTTGATGTCCAAGTAGGCCAATTTTAATTTATCTACATTTTAAACCTAAATCAGCATGTGCTTAAATTTTAGTTTTACAATGGTTGCATTAACTATTATTGAAATAAGAAAAACAGAAACCATTTTCATTTTAGGATGTGTCTTACTAGGTGTAGTAGCACTTCCAGTTTAGGGGGTTAATTAGTGAAAGAAAAATCTCTAATTATAAGATAGGTTTTGGATATTATTATAATTGGGTGAGATTTTAAACATGAAGAATAAATTTTCCTTGCTTACAAGAATCTAAGCTTCATTAGTATTATTGATGAATATGAAATTCTCACAATTAGTGATTATCTGCATCTGATCCAATTTTAAGTCTGATGGATTCCCATCTCTTTTTTTTTTTTTTTTTTTTGATAAATTAGTTCATTGCATATTTATGAGAAACTGCATTTTGATGTCATCGAAAACCTCTCTAAAAAACAGACAAAAAAAAATTGGCTTTGATTAATCTGGATCATCCCCAGTGTTGAGAGTTTAGTCTCACATCGATTATTAATCAGCCTACAGCCCCCCTTATATACGTAGTAGTCCTTTCAATGATCTAATTTTTAGACCCTGAAAGAGATGGAGGGACTTCCTACACTTCAATGTCAATAAAATTGATCAGAGCGGAGTCTAAGGGTTCTCATCTAATCGGTCATACAAACCTTTATTAGAGACTGCGCAGCAACCACACCCCCCCTCCCCCTCTCTGGGTATTCATGAACCAGCAGCCTCCCTTGTTTATGGGATTGGGAGTGAGAAGAAGCTTCCAAATGCATTAGTCATGGTTCCCTACCCACCCTGCAAAAATTATTGTATTGTAAACCCACTTACCACCCACCAATAGTGTCTCGTGTAGTGGCATTCAACCAACTCCACTTCCCCATTTCTCCTTAGAACACCTACAACTTTTTTTCTCTAGCAGCTCAGGATAAGGAAGTATTGGATATGGAACTATAACCCTACTTAAATAATAGATTAAGATTCAAATTTGCCTTCAATTTCAACACGTCTTTCCATATAGGAAGAATTTAAAGTAGAGATTTTCTAGTCCGGGATCCTGGATTTGGTGCAGGTGTCGAAATTGTTTATGTTATAAGGAAAGAGAAAGGAAACCCATAAATTAATTTAAGATTTCATTTAACGAGGTAAAAGATTTTGGGGAAGGGAAGCTTTGCGTTTTTATTTGAGTTTTAAAATATATTTATTTTATTTTCTAACAAAACCTTCGAAGAGATTCACTAAGGAATATAGTTAATACAATCTCTCCCTCTAAGCGCAAGTACATGTGAGAATGAGATCTTTTTTAAGGAATGTTTTTTTTCATCTTCGGATGCACTTGATTTCACTTGTTAAACCTCAAACAAAACTCAATCTCAAAAGCTAACTATTAAGGAGAGAGTCTAAACCTCTATAAGCTTTTATATTGGGCTACTCACTTCCGATGTGGAATTGTTGTTTTTGAATAGAATCCCAACAATAATGAGATAATTAATTTTCTAATTATCTTCTAAAAACAGGGTTTTAATGTATAATATCAATACCAATACGTCTGTATGGGGTTTTTTTTTCCCCTTCTTGTTTCTATTCTATAATCTATTAGCAACTTATCAAATTTAAGCCATTCTTTTAGGTATCGGACCAGAGCAGCCAACATCGATATTGATACCTGGCCAATTTTGTATCGGTGGAATAATACGGATCAGGGATAAACTTGTCAACAAAAAAAAACCTAATTTTTCTTAAAAATTAGAGACAAAATTATCTCATACGGGTCGGATCGATTCTGATACCCGATCCAACACCGTGCACTTAAACCATGATTTAAGGCACCTAGCCTATCCTAACTTATCCATGGAGCGGCGGACGTACAACTCATATATCCTGGCCGGCCCAGACCAGTGTGAAATTAACTCTGAAGAACATAAAGTTGCTGTTTGGTAACGTTGACAGACATGTTCCCGATGCTCCTTGTGTCCTGGACCTCCATTATGAAGCCCGATTTCCTGGAGAATGTCGGGACCAATTACCCATAACATTCCCAAATCTCACCCAACCCAAGTATATACCTCCCTTGACAGCTCCAAAAAAAAAAAAATATTTACAACCAACCTCAAACCTCTCTTAAGGTTTTTTATGTTCTAAAACACCCTCTTGATATTCTTTTTTGTTCTTATCTCCGGGTTCCGTGGTGTATGGGATTTCATTCAGTGTGGGTGGAAGGAAACTCGGTCCTTACTCTGTCTCAATTATTTACAACTAGTTTAAACCATGAAAATAGCATAATTACTTCATAATACACATGGTATGTTTAGTAAGCTCCCTAATCTCTACCGAAGGGATGTCAATCGCTCTGTTTGACGTGGTCAATTTTGATAAGGATTAAATTGATTTTGTATGTTACTAGGCCAATCCAAAACTAACCCCTTGAGAAGTTTTCGGTTTTAGTCCAATTTGATCATAACATTTCTTATTGATATTTGTTTGTTTGTAATTGGGATATTATTATGTTCAATTTGATTTGACTTGACTTCGAGTTTAAATGTATACATAAGAAAATTAACGTTTTTTAGGCTTTCAATTTCTAATTTGGTTACTGTCAATCTGGTTTCAGTTTTGTATTGGGTTCGGTTCGATTTGATTTTGATTTCTATCGGTTCCATAAAACCCGAACCCGAAACCAAACTGATAAGAGTTCGGTTCGATCTGAAGAGATCATTTTCGATCTGTCCGACTAGATCAGGATGAACTTTGACACACTTATCTCTACCAAAAGAGAAGAAAAAAAAAGGTCAAGAATCGATAAAGAAAAGCCGGAATTGCCTTGAACCCTAAAATTATGCCGATTATTTCAATCAGGAATCGGATCCAGCTAATTCCGATCCAATTCGATCGGAATCGGTGATCTGATGGCTAGTTTTAGAACCATAGATGCACCCCTTGGGTTTCTTACCACACTAATACCTCTATTAACGAGCACATTTGTGAAAATTTCAATGCTTAACAGTAATGTTGCAGGTTTATAGTATTTCCTCTGCCTAACTTTAAGAAAGAAAGCTTTTGAGCCCAATGCCACTAATCAAATAAATAATTCATAATGATGGTTGCTTATTTTCTTGTCAAATAGGTCCATTGTTGATTTGTATATTAAGCTTCATCTTTAGATCTTAGATATGATGATTAGTGTGAGTTAAACTTTTCATGCTACACTATCAAACAATACCTTTTAAAAAGAAATTTCCTTTGTAGTTAGTAATGCTTTGTATAGCACAAAGCTCAAACTAAGTACCTTATTGGGTCTTTTTATGACAAAGAAAGTGGCATGTCGGCTAATCAAAAATTAGGAACACTAATCTATGCATATAATTCCTTTTTTTGATGAGGATATTATGATGTAATATGTGCTAATGCAAAATATATGTTGCTCTTTCTTTTTTAAATTCTCTACTAACATTTTACATTCCTGGTTGGAACAACATTTTAGAAATTGAATTCGAATATATAGGTTGGTCGATTCAAATCGAAATTTACCAAGCCCGATCTTGATTGATTTCAATCCAAAATAGGATAGATCTGGATCTCGATTTGTTATGTAAAATAGTCCCACATCGGTCTCGTAAAGGCTTGGATGTGGGCATATATAATATTGGGTTCCCTCACCTTGTAGATCGGTTTATAAGGGTAAGTTCTTCCAAACATATCATTGGTGCTTTCATCGACCCGTCCTTTGCGGTTGGCTACTTGAGAGGGGCGACCTGGTGCTAGAGTGCGAGCCGCTAGGAAAAGGCTATTCTTGCTGCCAAGCCGAATCCTAGAGCAGGGTGGAGCCGCCTAGAAAGGGCTACCTGATCCGGAGTGGGCCATCGAGAACATCGGCCATTAAAGGGTGGGGTAATGTTATGTACAATAGTCCCACATCGGTCCTGTAAAGGCTTGGATGTAGGCATATATAATATTGGGTTCCCTCCCCTTGTAGACCGGTTTATGAGAGTGAGTTCTTCCAATCGGATCACGATTTTGGATTTTTTAAGCCTTGCGTTGGAAGCATTTTAGTGTTTCACGAGCACACTATGAATCTGAAGGTGCATAAATAGAGGACCCGCTTTCTCATCTCAGTGAGGATGGTATATCGTAATATTCTAGATCTATGCCAAAAAAAATGAAAAAAAAAAAAAAAACAATTTTTCGATCTTTCTAGGTATCAGTAAAGTATAACGCTTCACTGATTGTCATTTGAAAATACATGGGTTAGTAATGTGATAGTTTAAGCAAAGAAAGATGCTTAAACTCTGATTTAAAGTTTTAGTAAAATTATCAAAATGCCATAAAATGAAGATGAATATAAAATATAAAATTTTAACTATCTCCTCTACTTATTTTTATTTGAAATTGTATCAATGAGATGCTTAATTGGTCCTCTATTACATAAACTAACCTATGTATTACCATGTGGCAAATAATGAAGCGTTATACTTCACTAGGCACAGTGATGGAAAGAAACCCTTTTTTATCATAATATTTTAATATTTTTACCTCTTACAATACTTGATATACATGATGATTCAAAGTATCCTAATGTCTTATCAATGGGATTTCTAAGTAAAAAAAAGGTTTTAAAATAATTGAGTCTAAAATTGACCTTTTGGCTATTCACTATGGCCTCATTTCCTTATTGTCGGTAAATAGCAATCTAAAATGATGTTTCATTAATTAATCAACTCTTTATAGAAACTAATTTTTTGTAATAGAAGTCAACTTGCATTCTAAGATTATAAAATGTAATTGGAAGTTTAGTGCGTTGCATAATTATGTAGAAAAAAGAAAAAATAATAATTTTTGGATCTTTCTGGGCATCGGTAAAGTATAACGCTTCACTAATTGTCACTTGAAAATACATGGATTATTAATGCGATAGTTTAAGCAAAGAAAGATGTTTAAACTCAAATTCAAAGTTTTAGTAAAATTATCGAAATGCCATAAAATGAAGATGAATATAAAATATAAAATTTTAACTATTTCCTCTATTTATTTAATCTGAAATTGTATCAATGAGATGCTTAATTTGTCCTCAATCTATCACAAAAACTAACCTATGTATTACCATGTGGCAAATAATGAAGCGTTATACTTCACTAGACACAGTGATAGAAAGAAATCCTTTTTTTATCATAATATTTTAGTATTTTTACCTCTTACAATACTTGATATATATGATATGGTTCGAAGTATCCTATAATGTCTTATCAATGGGATTTCTAAGCAAAACAATGGGTTTTTAAATAATTGAGTCTAAAATTGACCTTTCATTTCTTTATTGTCGATAAATAGCAATCTAAAATGATGTTTCATGAATTAATCAACTCTTTATAGAAACTAATTTTTGTAATAGAAGTCAACTTGCATTCTAAGATTATAAAATGTAATTGGAAGTTAAGTGCGTTGCATAATTATGTAGATATGTCTTGAAAGCAAATGCATCAAAAATTTGAAGTCAATGCTAAGTACCATTTTTTTCCAATTGCATTGTTTATCTTGAGATTATCATCATTATTATCAGATAGAGGAGAAATTTCTTAGTGGGTCACTTTGATTTTTTTTTTTTTTTTTTTTCTTTTTTCTCTTCACATTGTTTGCTTATATTAGGTCATGTGCAATACTGATACAGTTTCTGCCATTGTTGGATAGATAGAAACTTGTTTTTGTAATTGATCTCATGGCGAATTTTGTGGCTTAATTCAATTATATATTTATATGGTTTGTTTTTTGTGTGGCTTAGTTTCTATGTAGAGTTTTCTAGCGTCTCCATGTGTCTATCTCTCTTCTTCAACAATAGAAAACAGATATATATGTCATTTCATAAGAGGGAGGAGATAGATAAAAACAAATATATGCTAACATACGCTATACAGTTAGACAATGTTATTTTTCCTATATTTTGAAAATTTTCATTCTTTTTTCTTTCTTTATGGTTGAAATTTACATAAATCAATGAAGGCACTGTTAATACGCTTCCAACAAAATATAAATCACACTTAAAATAAAAAGGAAAACGCAATAAACATGTGTGAAGAGAGAGAGAGAGAGAGCTTTCTTTCTCTATAATCGAAATTTACGTAAAACACATAAATCACCGTGAATAAAAAATGATAATTCCAACAAAATATAAATTGCACTTAACATTTAAAAAAACAAAATTAAAAAAAAAACAAAACAACAACTCAACCTTATCCCAACCAAATGAGGCCGGCTACATGGATCTTTGTCCTCCAATCAACTCTATTTGAGGTCATACTTGATACAAAACCTAAGTTATGCATGTCTTTCCTCTCCACTTCTCCTAAGGTTATTTTAGGTCTGTCCTAACTCTTTTAGTTTTTTCAATCTGAATCAAATCACTCTTTCGTATTGAAGCATTCAAAGGTATCTGTTAAACATGGTCATGCCACCTCAAACGACTTTCTGATAGTATATTATGTATCAAAGTTATTCCCAAACCAGCTCTAATATAAAAATAAAAAATTTTATATACTAGAGTAAAAAAATACTAATATAATGATGATGATCACTTTGAGATATGGCATCCTTTAATGAAATCTAATTAGATGTATCAGTTCTTGATATTAAACATTCCAAAGTAATATATTTTCCACAGGTCTATGACCTATATTCCATCATGATCATAGAAATATAGATCACCCATATTTTATTCTTTATATATAGTTTAGTATCATGTTGGATCTTAAAATATTGCTCAATCTCAAGTTGATATGCTCTTTGGAACACGCATGAGTCTCACCAATTTTTCAATGTTATTAGGCAGACCCCATAAGATAAGGGCTTTAGGAGTTTTCAAATAAAGCATCTTTAACTCTTTTAACCTAATAAAAAATCAAACCACTAGAGGTTGGGAGAGAGTGAGACACTATTTGAACCTGCCTCCTTGTGCATCTGCATTTGAGGCTTGAATTTAAGGCAATTGGCTTTACAAGAAGAAAGGTGGGGAACCAAAAGAAAAAAGAAAAGGAGGAGTTCCAAAGGGCTCTGAATTAATTTTTCAGACATATTGCAAATGATATCTAAAAGAGAATAATTTTTTTTTTTTTAAAATAAGGACTTGCACCCCCCCCCCCCACAAAGGTATTATTTCATACAGTATCACAATAATTATTTTATATTTCTTTGAGATGTGATTTTTTAATATTTTTATCATAGAGTTAAATACCCATAAACTATATGTATGTTCCAGGTTAGATGATTACCCAAAAAATGTGTGGTGGATTATTGTTTATAAGGGTACCTAAGTTGTGGAGTGGAGATGGCTTTTAGGGTTTGGCCCTAATCCAAACTTTGACTATTTATTAGGCCTAGGGCAATCCAACTTTGATCAGATATATTTTGCGGGATAAAATTTTCTTTTTCTATTGGTGATGTGAATATGTGAATGGAAATTTGTGTCATCATTAACTCTCGCCCCTATTGTACATACCTGAAACTATCCGTCCCTATGTCAATCAGAAGAGTGAAGGAAAATCGATCATTTTTTGTGTTCAAAACCAAATAAGCTTTTGCGTTTTGTGATTGGCAAAAAATGAACGTGAAAGGGATCTACAAGCTATCCGTATCTATTGATATCTTCCATACCTAGTCCTTAAGCATAAAGGGAGGAAGTGTTTTATGATTCGTACTCAAGGATCCACATGATCTTGGAGGAGAGAGAGTGTGTGTGTGTTAGAGAGAAGAGAGAGGACAAGTACTACATGCAACCAAGGGTTTAGTATACACTATTGTTGGCCGCATTGGTTCCGACTGATACCAATACCAATATCGGTACGGATTAGACCATTTTATTCCCAAAAATGCACATACCTTTTTGGACCATTTTACCCTCCAATGATACCAACGATACGAATACCTTCAATCCATAATGGTATCAAATCGGTATTGATACCTAAATCCATGTCCAGTAACATGTACATCATTTTCCAAAATAAAATAATAACGCAAAGCGAAAAGAGAAGGGAAGACGAGTAGGAGATATAGCGGTCCGTATCCTTAAAGATTTAGGTTAAAACAAGGAACCACTGTTGCACTCAAGCCCAAGGTTATTAAGTGCCCGCTTGATAACCTTATGGGTGTTTCTGTTCTGGTTATGTGCTGAGAAACAACAAAACAATTTTTCATTTTCTGTGCTGAGAAACCGTTTTTGACCCACTTGGTAAACCTGTTCTTGGAAACAAGCAAAACCCTTGTTTTTTAAAATTAACAAAAGGAATTGGAGAGCTTCTTCCCCAAATCGCAAAACAGAAGGAAACCGTTAGGGTTTCAAAACAAAAAAAAAACCCACCTCTAGCTCTGGTTTCAGGTTTCGACAGTTTCATGGCGCGGAGGGGTTTGTGCCGTTTGGCCCTCTAAAAATAACAAGAAGAGATGAGATTTCAATGGATGAGGCTTGGCCTTTACAATCATTCCCTCTGGTTGAGAACAAAGGCATTGAAGATGAGATCAAAAGAACTGGACTAGGTCGAGACGATCATGCTCATCAGGCTTGGATCGGAAATCGAACCAAACTCTTACCTAGAGGAGAAGGCAATTTTCAGCAATCCAAGAACTCAATTACTGCCGCAAAATAGAGAAAGCGTAGAAAACATGGTACCATCAATGACACCGATTCTCCTTCGATTGTTCAACCTCCTAGCAGCAATCTCCTTCGTCATTCTCGTTTCTCTCTCCAATGGCATCAACGGAACCCCCGAACAAGAACTCTTAGCAATGGTGAATGTTCTGAGATCGTGAGGATAAAACCTCTTCTGCAACGCCTTTGTGATATCGGATATATCCCCTTCGAGATCATCCTGAGAAGCTCCTTCACATTCTTCACTCCCCACCGACTCTGCTCTCTCTTCGTAGATCAGAGCTTGCCAAAGCTTGCTGGTTTTTCTCACTTGAGAGCCCGTGTGAGAGCAACGATGGAGGTTTGAGGACACCAAGTTCCTTGAAGCTTTGTTCATTTTTTTCATAGTGATGGAGGTTGGAGGACACCAGAGGTTCCTTGGAGCTTTGTTCGTGAGAGCAGCGATGGAGGTTAGAGCTTTGTTCACAAATATAGGAGTTTTTATCGGGCATACTTTTCCAATTTTCAGCCAAGAAACAACAGAACATGTCCAACATGTTCTGTCAAAAGTCTTCCAGGAAGCATAAATTTTGATTTGTGTTTCCAAAAGTAGTCACAAAAAACACTACGTTATCAAGCGATTTTTAGGTGTTTTTCCGTTTCTCAGAACGGAGAAACACCAGAAACTGTTTCTCGTAAGGTTATCAAGCGAGCACTAAAGAATCAAAATTGTGGTCAAATCGGTCCATGCTGGTTTCAATTTTGATCAGAATGGAATCGATCCCAAAAACCCTAGAATCAGCCCTTAGATCCAAAAACTCAATAATTCATTAACCAAAACCTTAGAATTGACCGGAATTAGGACCAGCCATGGCCGATTTGACCAATCTGATTTCGATTTTTGAAATGGTGCTCTAGCTTTAGGAATGGTCGAAAACTTGAGTGAATTATGTGATCCCAATCGTTCATCTTTTTTGAAAAGATAATGAACAGTTAAAGAGAAATACTAGCGTGATGATGGGAGAAACGGTGTGTCATAACCAATGTGCTTTCATGCATAATCTATTGAGTATCGACGCCTTGTATTCTTTAGTTTGGGTTGTGAACAACCTTTGAAGGGTCATTAAAAATCCGTAGGGCTTGAAAATAATTTTAGGGTTTATATAGGAATAATTCAGGAAATTGTATTTCTTTATTTTCCCTATAATCTATAGCGATGGGGTTATTAAGTTTATCAGGGATTCTTTGTAAATACAGAGAGGTGTGAGGAAGTGAGTTTGTAATCCTTATTCTATTGTTAGAGTGAAATTGTTCTCATCTCTCTATGAGCGTAAGCACCTTGCAGAATCATGTATATCCTTGTGTTGTGATTGTATGATTGCTCTTTCTGTTGTTTCTTTCATTTTGTTTTTTGCATCATTTATAACTTATGGTTTCTACATACTCATACCAATCTGTTGGTCTTAAGCCAAAATATATCTTGAAGATTGTAAAGGAATGGTTGAGTAGCTGACAAACTAAACAAGATCAGGCTGGCCTTTGGTAGTTATTGTCTCTGTTGCATGCTGTTTCAACTTTAATGAGTACTACTGAGTCTGTAATGACTTTTAATTTGTTGCCAATAAGTTGCCTTTGAAAGCCAGAACAACTAGGATTAGGACTTCTCTTATTACAAACCTTGATGTTCCTCTCTTTTCTTAACTTGTATAAATATTTTTTTTTCGATTCATATAAAACCTAAGCCTCCTAGGTAGGTGAATAGGCTCATCATATTTATATCTTTTTTTTTTAATGCTACATCATATTAAAGTCAATACCATTTGATCGAGATCATAGAATCCCAATCTAGTATCTTTGATTGTCTATAAATATTTTCCTATCTAAATCATGATAATTTTCTTTAAAATAAAATTAACAAAACTTTCTTTTGATGATGATGATCTAGAGAAGGAATCTTTAAACATGCCACCTAAGCTTACTACATTGTAGGATGATTTGGTAATTTTTACCATTGAATTTTCCTATAAGAACCATCTAAACTAATCGCATGTTAACTTTTATACTTAAATTCAATTCCTATATTTTCAAAACTTTACTGTACCATTTGGCAAACTCTGTTCAAATTAAAACTTGACGTATGAGCAAGGAATTGAGTTACCTACCTATCCATGAGATTTCTATCCATTCGACATACCATATGTGGCAAAACTAGGTGCCCAGACATCGATTTGTTTCCTAAGTCTATGATTTGAATGATTTATCTTTATAATTTATTTGTTAAGATAAATAATGCGTTATGAATAAATTGCCAAAATAATTTGATACTATAAGAATAGTTTATTTGAATTAACGAACCCTGATGATAGAATATAATAGTAAAAAATGGATTGAACTTATTTGATTAGCTCAAGGTACATCACAAATGTGATTATTCAAACCAAACCAAATTTAAGTCATTGATAACCATGATTTTGGTTACAGATTGAGATCAATACAACCCCAAAGGACTTTCTCTAAAACTGTTTTCATTTTTCAAAGTAGGGAGGCCAATGGCCGGTGGGAAAAAAAAAATTTATGATAATCAAATGACTTTAACCATATGATTTAAGTATTACTCTTTCAAACATTTTGAAATCATATCTAACCGCTTCTTGACCGCCCAAATAAATTATATCAAAACAAACATTGAAATCATCCTTTATTTATTTATTTATTTAGTAATATTGAAATCATCCTTTCATGCGTGCTTAACTTTTGTTTCATATTATCTCATAGATGGGACCTATCAAACATTCAGCCTTGACCTTTTGAAAATTGAACACGTGGAACACGTGGAAGCATGGGTGCTTGATAGGTTTAAAAAATAAGCAAAAGTGAGATTCAAATCTTAGGTTGTGTTTGGTGAGTTGTACTTGTATGAATCTTAATGGAAATTTGGATAAAAGTTCTTTGTGGGGGGAATGTAGTGCCCACGCAGGACACAGAGTGGGGGGTGAAATGATAGCCCTGTTCCCATGAAAGTCGAAAATCTCACCCTCAAACTTGTAAATTTGGACAAGTCTAAAATACCCAGAAATAAAAAATAAAAAATAAAAAACCCACAACGCTAATGTGGATATTCTTGCACACACTTTCTCACATCCCACCCGTGAACCTGCTCTCATCATCCATACATAACGAATTGATATGATATTATATTCATTCCATAACACATAGAACAATAACAATTAGAATTAGGTGATCCCCATGCCCATAAATAAGAATTGGAAAAACCTTAAAAAAAACAGTGAGAATATTTCAATAAAAAGAAAGAAAGAGCATGTGATAGTATGAATAATTTCTGGTAACCCATGATGACAAAAGAGCTTATTGTAAAACATTGGGAATGATATAAAAAAGGAAAGAAGAAAACAAGTTAGAGCGGGAGTGTGAGTAGGAGTGAGAGCACAAAGGTTGTTTTTTTATGGGACAACCAACCAACCCCATTTTGTGTACAAGCATCTCTCCATGCATGAAATGCTCTGATCCTGCTGTGTCTCTCTGGGTCTCTTACTGCCTGCATCGGTACTTGGTTTCTGCAACAAGTGGATGGAGCCCTGGACCCTCCTCTCCCATTTGAATTTTCCCTGTTAGGAGAGAGAGAGAGAGCTCTATGGAGGTGTATAGTAGCTAGCTCTGTGAAGAGGATTGAGGAAAGAAGGGAGAAGGGATGGAGAAAAGTTGTGATTGGACATTGATGACGATAGAGAGGAAAGGGGGGGGGGGGAGTAGGTGAGAGAGAGAGAGGGTAGAAGGAAGGCAGAAGAGTTGGGAAGGTACAGCTTTTTGGATTGACAAGACAGTGATGCAGTGAGAGGGAGAAGATCGAGAATCTGAGGAGGAGGGATGAAGAATACGCCAACTGCATTTTATTACGAAATTATTTTCTTACTTGCCATGATAGTGGGATAGGTTGTTGTTGGTTCTTGATAAGTAACACATTTCTCGTCTTATCTCATGTCTCTCACCTCAACTCTTTACTCAACCCAACTTAACTCAATTGTTTAATTACCAATTCTTAATGAATTCCCATCTTAATAATATTGATTTGGAGATTAGACTTCATAAAAGGTTTTTAGTCTCATCTAGTGGACTAATCACTAATTAATCCCCACTTGAGAGATTCTTTACATATATTTATTCATATGGGAAGCAGTTTTCTGATTGGGAGTGTGGCTTATGCCAATACTCTCACATGTCTATCTCTCTCCTCCTTAAAACAAGGGGGTAGAGGTGCCCTTTCACATGGAAAAGAAAGAGATAGACTCTTGGGAGTGCTGACGTAGGCCACACTCCCGAACAGAGATCTTTTTCTCTATTTATATTTAAAAAAATTCTTGTTTCACACCCTTTCCTGCATCACTCCCACATTCTTAATTAGCCTAATTCTTGGTCACATTAATTCAAACTAACTAAAGAAGTTGCCACAGATCTTGTTGGGTAGGGTTAGGGGTGGGGGGGGGGGGGGGGAAGTGATATTGATAATAAAAACCAAAAATAATTTGTCTCTGATTAGATAGGTATTTGGTTCGTGGCTTAATTCTTGTATATATAAGACAGTGATGTAGCATACTTAAAAAATATCCGCCATCAGAGCATAGAATAAGAGGAAAATTATCTCTTCCATTTTCCTGTCCGGCCAGTTCCTCAGTTCTTCTAATAGGGGGTGGTGGATCTCACCAGAGTAGAATTTTTGGGCAGGGATAAGGTGGTCATTCCATCCTCTCTCCTCCTTGTTAGAGGAACTTGGGAATTGGGCCGGACAGATAATTAGAGGGGATAAAGATCTAGAATAAGATATTAGACATGCGTTTAGTGTATGATTAAATAATACACGGCTGTGAGAGGGTGGAGTTTCAAGGCATTAATTAATGGGTGGGGGTTAATGACTTTTCCAACTCTTTGTGAGAGGGGACATGACCGTACATACTTATACGGCCGTGCATGAAAACTTCCCCTTAAGTATTAAAATGAAAACATTTAAATTATTGGGAAAAAGAACTCCGTCCAGGAGTGTGGCCTACACCAACACTCTCATGGGTCTATCTCTCTCATCCCTATATGAAAAGACACTTTTGCCCCTTTGTTTTGAGGAAGAGATAGATAGATACATGAGAGTGTTGGCGTAGACCGCACTCTTGGCCAAATAACTATTTCCCTTATATAACAAAATGGGCATTATATCCTTATCAACAAAATGGATTGGAGAGGGGGTTTCAAACGGTTGATCCGGTCAAGTTTCGATTGATCCAGATAGTTTTATGCATGTATTGATATAAATCGAAGCGACCCGTTAAGGTAGGATTCGATTTTGGTTCGATTGGTTTTGGGTTTTTATCAGATATTCTTAACAGATCGACTTATTAGTTCGTTATCAATTAGGTTGGTTCAATTTTTCATAAATATTAATTAAATAACATTTTTATTGGTTTATCAGTTCGATTTTGTGTCGGTTACTTAAAAAAAAAAAGAAAAACCAAATCGAACACAACCGATTAAGGAATCACTCCGGTTCAATTCGATTTATTAATAGATTTTTTATTAACTCAACCGGTTCAGATTGATTTTGGACACTCCTAGGCCCTAAGTGGGCTCATCACCTTGAGATGAATCATTTTGTGAAAGACCCAGTTGATGAAATAACTCATAAATTTCATCTAATTAAGATACCAGCTGAGATATTACTCATCTCAAACATATATATCGATCACCTCACCATGAACTCTCATGAATTCAAATGCTACCAAGATTCAAAAATGAAATGATTTCATTTCAGATGGCAAACCAAACTGAATCTTACTTGATTACATTACACGACTACTCATGTTTGTTTGTTTGTTTGTTTCTTTTTTCCTTTAGAGCAGAGCAGGCAGAGAGAGAGAGAGAGAGAGAGAGATGGGGTGACAAATCCGAGTTGTAGGTTTCAGAAATTTATTTCACAATACACCCTATTTGATGAATGTCTTATCTTCATATATATGTTAACCTCTTCTATTCTATAAACATAGATAGATAGTAGTTAGGGTTTGGGGCATTGCATTAGTAATTATAAATTATATATAAACAGTGAGCTATAGAGATAAAGGAATAATGTAAAGGTCAGTGAAGGTCGCCAGCCTTTTCCTCTATACCCAGAAAGTCTGGGATTGGAGGGACGGTACATTTAGAATAAGTCCCTTTCATTTAATGGTTTTTCTTTCTTTTAATATCATTCCTTATATATATTATTGTCTCTCTCTCTCTCTCTCTCCTTCTCTTAGCTATAAAAGGCCATACTTCCATTCTCAGATTCATGGGATGCCTTCTAGTTCTAATGGTGGTAGTAACTAAAGCTCTTTCCAAGTTCCATCTCCCTCCCATGTCCCTTATACTATTGTCTGATATCTCAGCCTCTCTCTCTCTCTCTCTCTCTCTCTCTCTTAGCTATATAAGGCCATAGTTCCATTCATGGGTTTTTCCTGCTAGTTCTAATGGTGGAAACTAAAGCTCTTTTCCAAGTTCCATCTCCCAGTCTCCCTAGTGGGTTTTCCTTTCCATGGCCAGTCCCTTTCTTCAGAATTCTTTTTCCTCTCTCTCTCTTACCGCTAGATTGTGTCTGGGGGAGACTGACTTTCTATCTTTTTCCATATGATTTTGGATGCCTGCCCAGATATTAATTTTTCTCATTTCTTCTTCTTGATGATCTTGGAAGATAACAAAGTATATAGCTAAGAAGGTTAATTTGGTCCATTAATTAATTCATGGTGGATTACGACTTGTAAAAAGAGAGAGCTTTCTTCAGTCCACTCATGGGTGGCTGTAAGATTTAATTAGCTGCCGACTCATTCACCCAAATGCCAAGTACTATAAGAGAGAGAAAGAGAGATGGTGCTGGTGCTTGGCAGATGAGCGAATGATGCGGGAGATTAGTTGAATCTTATGCTTCCTGTACTTGGACTGAAGGGAGCTCCCTCCTCTCCCTTTCCCTTTCCCTTTCCCTTTCCCTTTCCCTTTCTTCTTCTTCTTCTTTTTCTTCAATTCTTTTATTATATTATTTAATTACTAATGGAACCATTCTTTCTTGTTAGGGTTTTTGTAGTTATGATCGAATGTGGTACAAGTTTCCAACAACAACCATATATATCATCATGTATGCAAAAGGAAGTAAAGGAAGGAAGCAGCTAGCTACTTAAAAATCCTTTGAAAGCTTATTATATGAATTTATAAAGTTTTTTGTAGCTTCTCTTCATCTAATCAATAACAATTCTTGTTGGCTAACTGTTGCTCTCTCTCTTTTGTGGGCTTATTTATTTGTAAGGAGAAGAAGAGCCTTGGACATGGTTTGGAGAACCCAAGAACCAGGAACTAGATGGAGTCTCTCTGTAACTAATTTGTATTCTCCTCCTTTTGATCGATCATTCCTATTATTTACATGCATATGGCACAGTAAATGAGAGAGAGAGAGAGAGATCTACTCTTGCTTGCAACAAGTTCCAAAATATTTTGTACTGAAAATCATGAAAGCTGCAATTCCAAGCAATATTCACACCCTCACCTCTCTCTCTTGAATGTGTAAGACATTATCTTTACTTGTGGGCAAAGTATTTTCAGTTTTCAGAGCAGCTTTAATTTTTACTGTTAAACCCATTTGCATGAGAGTATATGGATCGGAACCCTATAAACACTACTAACCATGAAACCCTAAAATAAAAATCTACTATGGTTTTTTAACCAGACCTGCTTAACTTTTGTTTGCTTCCCTCTTCCAATTCTTCTGTTAGTACCACTTGGACCTCTCCTCTTCTCCAATGCATCAAGGTAAATTGCGACTCTGCGTGGAACCTGATTCGGGTTATGGAGGTATTAGTATCGTGCGCCGGGATCATTTTGGAAAGCTTGTCTCTGCTTATTTTTGTGGGGTTCAGTGTGGATCGGCGCTGGTGGTTGAGTCTTTTGGCGGTGCGAGCAGGGCTTCTCCATGCGATTAGTAGTGGTATCACTGAAATTATTATCGACTCTGATTGTTCCTCACTTATCTCTCAGTTCAACTCAGGCTCCTTTGATTTCGAGATTCTTAATATTTGCAAAGGATATTTTTCAATTACATATGTCATTCTCTTCTTGTACTTTTTTGTATGTTCCAAGATCCTCTGATGTTGTGGCGGATTCCTTGGTTAGGTGGATCTTGATGTTGTGGCGGATTCCTTGGTTAGGTCTGCCTTGTCGGTTGTATTTTCGATCATTTGGCCCCATTTGGCCTAGTACCACTCAGTGGTTAATTCAGCTTGGTTTAGCTGATGCTATGTTTGTATGGAGCCTATCCCCATCCCCTAATTCCCTCCCTCCCTCTCTGCCCTCTTAATCCCCAAAAGAAAAAAAAAAAAAAAAAACACCTCTTTAATTAATCTTTGACAACAAATTAGGTCACATCATCTCTCTAAATCAAAACTCATTAAACTAATTAAACTAATTTAGGGTGGAGCCTATTTAAACCCTACATTTTCCCTTCTTTCCAAACCCAAGGGGCCATCCTTGTGTGGCACTGATTGATGGGTGTTTCATCTTTTAGAAACACAAATTGTTATTGCTTTAATGGAAATGTGGGTTGTTCATGTTACTGTACCTTCTATAATGTTTTGATTAAGAAACACAAACTGTTATTGCTTTGTTATCATCATACAATATTCTATGGGCCTGGATGGCTCCTCTCCTACCCGGCCGTGTGGAAAAAAGTTTAGTACTATGTGAATTGGATCAACTTAACACAAAAAAGAGTGTGGTCGCCCCATAAACTGTTAACTTGTGTTACAAAGTGGAGTTTTTATTCTACTACTCTTGAACTAAGATCTTAATTTATGGGCTCATTAAGCTTAAAATGGTTTGAGTATTATATTCTTCTCCTCAATTTTCAATCTCTAGCTAGCTTTGAAGTTTAGTATTCTCAGCTCTCTCACACAGCCCCCTTAAACTGTTGTATTGTATTGTGGTTTTAATAATTGTAGAGCAAAAAAACACAAGGATCTAACATGAGTGAGGTTGATTAATAGCGAATAATCTCATATTGGTTAATCTAGGATCTTGTGTGTCTTTGTATACTAGTTAGTGTTAGAGCAAACATCAAACAAAATATGAACAAAACGAAAACAAAGCAAGATGACACGGTGATTTAATGTGGTTTACACATCGGCTAGTATGATGTGCTACGTCTACGGGTGACGCTGAAGATGTTTCACTATGTGAATCGGAGAAAATGACAATGGAGATCGATCTCTCAAGAACACCCAAAAACAACACTGCCTCTCTCTCTCTTAGAAATCCTAAATCGAAAACCCTTAAATCTCACTCTCTTTACAACAAAGCGGGTAAAGAATATAAATACTCCTCCATCGGATAAAGTCGATCCATCGGATCAGGCTTAAGCCCTCCGCTACCATCACAAATCTTAAAAAAAGTTCCATGATGGTCGCCACAAAAAATGTCGGGACGGGTTATTCTTCGAAACTGGTATAAGAATTCGTGACATACATATATATAACAGTTAGGTCCCTCTACCTAAAGTTCAAGCTTAAGTTTTTGTGTTTTGAGAGTTAATAATGTTTTATATTCTATAGTTTGGGTTGTGGGTGCCTCTTAAAAGCCCTTTGTTTTGTTTTTTTAAATTGATAGCAATCAGAATTATTAGGGTTGGGGAATTTTTTGTATACACAAAGAGACATGAGGAAGAGAGCTTGTAACATTTTTCTCTATCACTAGTAAAGCTCTCAGCTCGTAGTAGATGATTTACTTATCAGACCTCGTATATCTTTGTGTTGTGATTGTAGTTTGATTATTCTTTTTTTTTTTGTTTTTTGGCATCCTATTTAGGTTTTAAGTTTGGATTAATCCACAAGTGGTACGTATTTCATGGACTATCTTACTTTATTTAATGATGAAGTCAAATATATATATATATATATATATATATATATATATGGATTTACAAGCAAAACTATCAGGTTGGAAATGCAACTAGATCCAAACTCCATCTTGCATGAGTAACCCCCAGTATTGATATAAATAGATGTCCACATATTTAATGAAGAGAGTTAGGAGAGAAATTGTGAGAGAGAAGTATATATACACTGTCAGCGTGTGCTTTTTTGCTTTCTTTTTTTTTTCCCACTAAAGGATCATTTGTACGTAATAAAAAAAGAATGTAAAAAATGACAAGGAACCACTATTGGACTAATCCAGAAACTCTAAACAAAAAAAATAGAATCAGTTTCTCCCACCTTCGGCATTGCCATCAACAAGAGGAACTAATCAACCTACTAACGATTACAGGTGGACCTTAAAGTCCCTTACAAACATGTTTAGATTGGATAAGGAGGGTTCATGGATACGTGTGAACGCCTGAAGAAATACAATAATAGATATACATTGTAGGTCCGACCAAAACTGATCGGTTAGAAAATGGCCCAATGTCAGGCCTGGATCGATTATTATTGGTCGTGTACTGTACTTAGTTATAATCCAACCAATAGCAATCGACATTAGTAAAACTGATCACAAACCACAACCGACCATTTATAGTCCGATTAGCCTGTTTACATTAGAGCAACCCATTTATGACCCGTTTATAGCTCAATTAGTCCGTTTATACCCGATTAATTTGAACATGACCATGGACTGCTAACTGACTAACAAAATATAATTGAGTCCATGCCTGACATGTGAGACCCGATTAAATAAACGGTGCGATAACAATACGGGGGCCTTAAGTTGGCAGGGACCGATTAAACCTAATTGCAACCAACCGGGCCAATGGTTAACACCACTAGTTGAGAGGATATTTCTCTCTCTCTCTCTCTCTACTTTAAATTTGATTTCTTCCCACCGTTGTGGGGTCTGGAAAGGGTCATAATGTATACAATGTTATCCCCGATTTGCATAGAGTTTGTTTTCCAACTCGAACCTGCCACTAGGTCACAATGGAGAAACCGTTTGCGCCAAGGTCCACCCTCCTTTTTTGATGCATAGATGCCCACCAAATTATTTTCCCTCTCTTCTCCCTATTGGTGTTTAAGATATCAATATGCTCTAACATTGTGTTAACCCCTCTACCTTTTACTAAATAGAAGAAGAAATATAACTGTTATATGTTGAGAACATCTAACTGATGATTTCATGAACATAAACATACGCTAAGCTCTGATTACCAACATCTGCCTAGTGCAACTGGTGAGCCGTGGCGCGCTTCATGCCCATGCTCTCCAGGAGGTCTCGATTTCAAATCTCCTGGCTGGTACCTTCCCCCCCTCCCCGGTTCAATCCCCTCCTCCCCCCCTCCCCCCCTCTATAGAAAAATATATATATGAAGCTCCCAATTCCAAAAAAAGGGTAAGCTCTGATTATATCCCTAACACACTTCTATTCTGCTTTATACTTCAATATGCAATAAAATCTGGCCCACAAAATGCAGACCTACTTATATAATAGAAAGAAGAAAAAAAAAAAAAAAAAAAAACAGAAAATTACTGAGAAAGGTTACAGATATTGAGTAGAGGATCAAGTTTTCCATCACCCACAATGAAAAGAGAACCTCTTCATTAAAGGGTTTCAACACTCAGATGGGACTCCTAGAACAATAAAGCAGATTTTTTTTATTTTTTTTTTTTTGATAAAAAACAATAAAGAAGATAGTTTGCATTAGTAATTCATATACAGGGGAGATCATGATGGGATTCCCCTCACCACAGGAAAACTGTTTGATGGGCTTTCCTATAGGTGACGCATGACTTGTTATTGAGGCCCAGGGCTGTGAATAGAAGGAAAGGATAAGATGCTTGTTGGGTGGTAACGGTAGTTCTTTCGCCCACAGACACAGAAACAGAATTTAGAAAAGAAAGAAGGGAGGGGGGAAGATTGAAACACAGAACTCCAGAAGATAGCAATTTAGACATGGGAAGCACAAGCAATGCAGAAAAGCTGGAGACACTTGAGGTAGGACCCTGTGAAGACGCTTACCAGATGGGCTTCCTCATAGGCAGGAGGTTCTCCAACCTGATAAAGAGCAGGTTGGCCACAGACCTCATCTTTAGACACCAACTCCTTCCCTATGCTCAGTCCCCTCAGTCTCAACCACTCATCAGATCACTCTCCGAGACCAACAAGAGCAAGTTCCCAAGGTACTGGGATGAGCTTACTGGGACTGCAGATGGGAGCGGCGTGCCTCTTCTCCATGTACACTTTGAAACAATAAAAATGAATTCCATTCATATATTTCCTTTATTTCCAATCCCTGCTGATTCTATCTAGCTTAAATTGTTCACAACACAGATAATACTACTGAACTTCAGGAAGGAGGTTCTCCCATTTCTCCCAAAAATGGCGATGGCAACACTTCCAGATGTGGAGACCTCAGATGACTGCTCTGATGTTCTCATTGTAAATGATTCCATGGCCATTGCAGCACACAATGAGGATGCTAATATTGCTTTGGTTGGCCACACGTAATGCTTCAACTCATAAACACTGTTGGATTGGTGTATTTCAGAGGCTAACAAAAAAACAGATAATAATATCAACTAAACCTACACAGTTTTACCTGAATTATTTTGTTTAAACAATTCACTGAGTATGTGATTTTAGACATATAGGATGAGAGACATTTAGCAGATAACCCTTGCGTGTTTTGGCTGATCCAACTGTTTCAAATCAGTGGCAAGAGCTTTCGTCTAAATTGGGCTGTCCCTACACAGGTATCTGATCAAGGGAAGACTGTCGACTGGACTACTGTTCACTGCTTACACATATGCAGGCGAACTCCCAAGTTGTGCATTTGGGTTCAACAGCGATGGACTGGTAATGTCACCTCTGTTTGATTCATCTGGATCTTCATTGGAAGCAAGTAATGGTTAATTACCAGAGATAATACTCAAAGACTAATTTTTTTACTGAATATAGATCCTTTTGTACATTGTTCCTTCAGGCATTCACTCTAAACTCTGTACCTCCATCTGAAAGTGAAATTGTACCCGGTGGCATTGCTCGGAACTTTATTTCTCGAGATCTGCTTGAAGCAACAAGCCTTGATGATGCACTAAGTGTATGCACCTCTCTCTCTCTCCTGTAAATCTGATTTTCATGTTGGGCATAAAATATGTGCTGCTTGCCTGCTTGGTTTTGATTCCACGGCTTCTTGGTCTTCAGCGAATTCATTTATCAGCACCTTCAGTTGGCCATAGCTATAATCTGGTTGATGTGGGAAAACGTAAGATCTTGAATGTTGAAACTGCATCAAGGAACCGGGTTTCGGTTCACGAGGTTGGGATGAAGCCTTTCTTCCATGCAAACATGTATCTTCACCTCCAAGTAGAGCAGGTATTTGAAAGATTGAATGCAGACAGAAAGATGTTTTGATGGACAGAATAGATAAGTTTACGGGTTAAAACTACTGACCCACATTTTCTTAAAAGGTACAAGATGAGAACTCTATAAGCAGGGAAAGAAGAGCAGCTCAACTACCAATACAGTCTAAAGCTGATATCCTCTCAGTTCTCGGAGATGTGGATGATGAGAGATACCCCATCTACATGACAGGTATTAATGTGCACATCAATCTACAGGTGATCGGGTTGTTCAGATTGTTAATATCAGCAAATCAAATTGATTCTTGGTTCAGAAAATTTCCTAGCTTAAGCCATTGAATGTTTAATCAAGCCCCTGCATGTGCCAATCTATGTTTGGGGTTTTGTTTATAGACTATATTCATTGTATTTCAATTAAATTTCCCTCAATATTGCATACATCCTAACTTGCCTGAATGCTTTCAGGTCCAACACTCTACACATTATGCACGGTGTTGATTGATCTGGATGAACAAACATTATCCATAATTCAAGGGAACCCACAGAAGGGAGAAATTTCTCATGCATTTGCAATGTCTTCAAAGGAATCTTGAGATGCCACAATGAAAGGTCTCACCTATTAGGTTCATCAACGGTTTTACCTAGCTTGGTCACTTGTTTGAATGTACCTACTTCCCCTGTTGCTCTCATGCAGGTTCATATAGGCCCAACATGTGACCATCAAGGCATCGCATAGCTGCAACCTGCAAGACAATCCAGCATGTTGTGTTGAGATGACAGTAATGATCATATAAGTGGCATAATGCTGGTCTAAGTGAGGAAGTTACCTTGCCATGAATCTCATATTTGATGGGACCATCCAGTTCTGCTCCTAATGCCATCAACTTTGTCACCGTGCTGTGAATGTCAGTTACAGTGAAGGACAGAAGTGAAGAGTATCCATTCTGCACAACATGGTCACTGTGAAGCAGGAGTTAGGGCTAAGCCCAGCCAAAATGAAAAACACATAGGCATGGATATGGAATCATTATTTTACAATGAACATTGCAATCATCTTACCTTTTAATCAAGGAAACTAAGAACCTATTGCTTCTAGTTAATGGAACCTTTGAAGCCAGCATTCTCTCCAGCTATGTTACAACATTGTGCTCCTTGTTCTTTTTGGCCATATTAATAATAAAATGCAGTACATTTTATGTATAACTTCGTTCGCAGAGGTGGTGAAGATACATTATATCCTTGTCAATGACATCAGTTATGTAAAGTCAATCCTTTTGTCCAATATTATATATTATACTAACCTCAATTGTCCACCAGTTGATGCTTTATCTGAGTTGCTATAATGGATTTTGTTAGCACTACTGAGGGTATGGGTATAAAGGGGGGAAATTTTCTCAAGATCACCCACGGTTTCATATGGCAGAGGGTGTTATCAATCTCTAAGATCATGGGCAGATTCCCACTTAATATTATCAAGATAAAACCTTGTACTCGCTTTCAATCATGAGCTACCCCAAAAGAACTCTAGACAAATTTCCAATCATTGAAGAATAGCATCAAAATTTGTAATTAACGATAGACTAGGTTTAAGTCCAGACTCATCTCAAAACGATTAAAATAAAACTATATAAATTTCGCATTTCGCAATAACCATGATGTATCAAAGAGATCTTCCCATACCATATCTTTCGCACTAACAGATCAGTTCAGAAGTTTTAACAATGCCTTTCCAACTTGACTTATATCCAATTGAATGGTGAGTTGGATTAAGTAGTGGACGAATAATCAAGAAAGAACTTCAGCAAAGTATAAACACGCAGAAGAGAGAGTTGGGTGGGTGGGGGTAGGGGGAAACCTACCTATTGGATCGCATAAGAGCTAATTTGAGAGGACCAAATTGGAGCTCAGCCCACCGAAGAGTGCAGACATTGATACCGAAATCCAGCCCTTCTGAGTAGAAACGAGCGGCTCGAGGGACGTCCTTGTGGAGCTGAAGAATCCATCTAAATGAAGCCATTAACGGCCACTTCTCTTTCTCTCTCAAACACGATGACAGGCACAATCTTGATTGTTGATTCTTGAAAGGAAGAAAATCGATTAATGTGTATGAAAAATCCACAACCAGTGCATCAATGGAGAGAAGAAGCGAAGCGGGAGGATATCAAATAGTACCCATTGCGTGCAATTTGCACTTCCATTTTTTGATGCTTCGACGCCTCCGAACTCTTACAAAAGCCGCCAAACGGAGAAATGGAACACGAAATGGTACTCGAGAAAGAAGGCAACAAATCCAGAGGGTTTACGGCGAAGGCTATGGAACCACACTAGAAACCACTGCTTTGGCATCTTTAGAATTGGGCCTCATGACAACAAAATGGTTCTTCAAGGCTCTCCATGATAACATTTCTGTTTCCATTGGACATGTATTTATTCGATAAATATTTTTTGCATTTTAACACTAGACCAAATTTATGAGTGAAAAAATATGTTTTGATGTCAGAAACATATTTGTTATTTGCAATCATTTCTGTTTCTGGAACTTCTATAAATTTTCAAAATATCATTGAATACCCAAAAATATAGTGTATATAGTGGTGATGGTGATAGTGTTCTTACTTTATAGTAGTGGTGGTGGTAGTGGCGGTGGTGAAAGTGGCGGCAGTAGTAATGATGGTGGTGGTGGTGTTTGAAGTTGCATTGGAGGTGATGTTTTATTTTGAACATGAAATTACTAACTTACCCATCAAATTAACAATGTGTTCATTAAAGAACTGAAGAGCAACCTTCCTCCCCAAATTCTCCCTTCTGTTTTTGGAGCAGAGAAGTTTCAAACTAAAACTTCTGTTTCTCAATTTCTCAGTAACTTTTTGTAACTGGTTCTTTCCTAAGTACAAATATGAAACAGTGCAAATTATTTTTTATTTTGTTCTCAGACAAAGAAATAGATAAACAAAAGTGTTCTCATGCAGGGCCTAAGCGGACAACCTAGAAAAAGAATCTCCAAGTAGACACTTGAATATCTACTGTGTGAGTCTCTGACAGGTCAAATTGGCCCTAAATTCGTAGGGAAGTGAAGGCATGTTTAAATAAGGAATCCTGATCCATATCTTGGAATTAGCCAGAATTAGTCAAGAATTGATGGAATCAGCTGAAGAACCCATAAACACTAGTTTACGTATAGGATCAGTCTGATCCCAAGTTAGCCAGAATTTGGATTGGCCCAAACCAACCGATTTGATCCAATTTTTCCAACCTTGGGTAGAGGTCTCCTACTTACTTGTGAAGCTTCAGTCCAATAGAAAATTTCTAGGTGGCTAAATACAGGTTTTGAAAAATCAAACACTAAGAGAGAGTGCACAATAGTTGCTAGAGTAATAGTATGTGTTCATGGAAAAATAGATGGATACATGTCAATACGTGGGAGAGTATTTTGATTGAATTAAATTATAAAATTGACGTATATGACCAATCTATACCACTCTTTGGACATCCAACGGTTAGAATTGTAATATCACTCATCTGCATAGTGGATAACTTTGAAGGTTTATTTCAAAGTTATCCACTTAAAATGTCACACCCTAATACCTAAGCAATGCCCAAAGCTACTAGTGTGACACACTAATAAAAAACTATAGCAGAAAGTGTGAAACTTAATTAAACCACCATAAACCACTCAGAATCAACCAAACACATTTAAAGATTCACACTATTAGCAAATACCTAATTCCAACAAGGAATAAGGTGAAAAAAACAAGTACACATTTTTAAAAGAATCACATTATATCCAAATATCAATTCCAGCATGGGAAAAAATTCCAAAACATATATAATCATTTATTTTCAAAGATTTCAAAACTTTGAAAACACTCAATGAGGGCTAAACAATCCCCCACTGATGATTCAGATGGAGCCCAAATATATAACCTAGGTAGGGGTCCAAATATACCATCAATCGATGTCTCGACTGAGATCCAAAATTAATCCCCAAATGATGTCTCAAATGGAACCTAGATCCCATTGTCAAATAGATGGGTCCAAATATACCCACAACTGATGTCTCAGCTGGGGTTCAGACAAATCCTCATTGATCAAATGAGGTTCAAATCTCACTGTTGGACAAATGGGTCCAAATGTACCCACAACCGATGTCTCAACTAGGGTCCAAATTCCCTCATTGATGTCTCAGTGAAGTCCAAATCTCACTAGCCACATACCCTCAGCCAACGTCTCGACTAAAGGCTTAGATAAACCCTCATTAAGCTTTTCCACAATCACATCAAATAGACTCATGATTCCGAACAATTATAATGTACATATTAATGATTCCAACAAATTCAAAGTACATATTCATGATAACACAAACCACTACAATATACAGATTTATGGTTCCAACGACTACTGTGTGTAAATGCATGAAAAACACAAATTATTCTCCTAATTTTGTATTCCAAATATATGATCAATTAATTTCCATAATCTGAAATCATAAAACAAAATATTCCTTTTTCAAAACCTAGATTTCAACACATACATTAACTATTCACAAACAACTTTACAAAATGTAGATTAGATACTTAAAGTCATCAAGCAAGCCCACAATTTCTAACTATACTAAAAACTGCAAGTTAATCAACAAACTCATTGATAAAGCCTTTTTTACATAAGTTCTGGAACTTATTCGCATTAATTTCTGATACCAACAAAAGAAAGCAAATGAACCACATCCTAGCTCTTCTCATTGATGTGGAACGAAGAAGATCACTTTTCGCTGTTTCAGAATGGAGAATCTTAGAGCATGGATTCAAAAGAATAGAGAAGAAACGAAAAAGGAAAAAGAAGAGGAGAATGAGGGTTTCATTTCTTTCCTTCCAATAGGACACAAGGAGATATATATCTTATATTGTTGCAAAATATCAGAATGCTCCCTGACTTCTCAATAATCCAGAATTATCCTTTATCTAAGCTAAATATCATTTAAATCAGCAAATGAAAGAAACTATTGGTTCCATGGTTATTTCATAAGATTTGGGTACTTTATAAAGAACTACTTATAAGTTTTAGGGTCGAGTTTTCTTTTTTTTTTAGGTTTGGTAAAGGACCAAGTTTTCCTTAAGCCATGATTAATGGGAATCCATTCACCGCAGGGCTTTAGCTGATTGTGAGGAAGGTATCAGAAAGCAACTTCGGGAACATATTAAAACCCTATAGGGGTTTGTGAACCCTAGGATGATGTGGTGAACCTTCACCGCGTGGTGAAATAAGATTTTAAGCATTTAGTCATTGATATCATTCTTTTATATATATATATATAATAATAATAATAACTTTGGTCTCAATAATTATTCATTAGATCTTTTTTAACCTTAAACTACATATTAAATCCTGAATTTTTTTTCCTGGTATATTGAAACTTACATAATCTCAGAGTGATCGTTTTTTTTTTTTTTTAAATGTTTTGTTAATACACAAAATTATGATGTCGCAACCCAATCACATCTCTGTTAAAATCATGTTAACATTCTATTATGGTGTTTTCGACGCCAAAGCTCTTGTGACGTACGTACTTAGATGAGCCATTCAAATAAATTAAGCATTTAAAAAAGGGTGGAGAAAGATTAGGCCCAACCAAAACCAACCAGACCGACTGGTTGACACCCTAGATGTTGGGATCTCTCGAGTTGTGTTTGTAATAAAAAAATAAGGGTGTGGGCATGATTAATAATTTAAGGGAAATTGCTGTACATACTATCGATAGTACATATTATCTCACACATGAATGACACACTCTCTTTTCTTTAACCTTTTTGTGTATCCAATGGCTTGGGACAGCTGGAGATACCAATACACATGAGTGGCTTGTAGATTCCACCCCTATAATTTAAAGGGACTATCAAATGACATTTCTATAAATGTATTTAGAACTTGACACCTTCTTTTGATTACCCTCCTTTATTCTCAAAAGTTCTTTAAATCAATGGTAAAAATATATCTAAAAATTAGTTTGAAAGTGACTTATCATTGTATGTCGTTATTAAAAGTTATCATTAACATAAACATTTTCCGAGCATATATGTGAATTGACAGGATTTACTCGAGTGGAATAAAAAAAATGTGTTATACTAAAAGGGAAAATTGAATCGAACTATTTAAACCGAAACCAACAGAAAATTTATTAAATGGTTTGTTTTGTTTAAAAATCAAATCGTTTAATAAACGTTTGGTAAGGGCTTTTACCGATTAAACCAACGGTAAACCATTTAAACCGATTATATAAGAGAGTGTATATAATAATATAATAAATAAAATATTGTAAAATATGTATAAACATGTAGGTGAGAGATAGTATATAAAATATGTTATATTTGTCGGTAAGAGAGATTGTATGTAATATAAAGTATGGGCAAGAGATAGTTGCTTTGTTGTGTATCCCTTGCACTAGCGTGAGGCCAATGAGAATGCGCACAAGGGGCATCAACATGAGTTACATGACCAAACAATGTTCTTTTTTTCCATAAATTATATAGTTTGTAATATACAAATAAGCATATGGGGTGAAAGAAAGATTGTTTATAATATAAAGGGAGAGGGTTCTCTTCCTAGCAGCTTGTCTCCTACGCCAGCACGAGGGCCAATCACAATGTACATAGTAGAATCAATAGAGGAAAAGTGGTCATTTCGTCCTAGGTTGTGTTTGGGTGTGGAAGCCACTTTGACAAGCACGCTTCATTTTTCCCTAATATAAATTATGGGATAAAGTTCTCTGCACTGGGGGTGCAAGATGCACCCAGACACATGGAGAGTGTGCGAAATGATCGACCCACCCCCATGAATGGTGGTAATCCCGTCCCTATCCAACATTCCAACCCCATGTGTCTAGG
Organism: Telopea speciosissima; assembly: GCF_018873765.1. NCBI lineage: Eukaryota > Viridiplantae > Streptophyta > Magnoliopsida > Proteales > Proteaceae > Telopea > Telopea speciosissima. The sequence continues at coordinate 81,267,069 of NC_057916.1, read as the reverse complement.
TACAGCCTAAGCCCAGATGCGCTCCTGAGCAGAGAACAACGCCCCGTAAATTATATAGTTTGTAGAGAAGTGTTTCTTTGTCCAAGAGTGTGGACTATGTCAACGGTCCCATGTTGCTATTCTTTCATCATCTAAAAGAAGGGTGGAGATATCTTTTTAACATGAAGAGGACAAAGTTTCCAAATAAAATTCTTATTTTCCTAATTTATAATATATAGGGAAAATAAGGCTACCTAGTTGTGTGCGGCGCACAACTTTTGCGCAGCTATGCCTAGACACATGATCATGGAAAATGACAATCGTACCCCCACATGGAAAGGTGAAAATCACTGATGGCGATAGTGTTCTTTTTCCCATAATTATTAAATCCAAACCATCAAAAGTGAGTGAATCGTGATATGAAAAAAATTATACCAAAAAAAAGAGATCTGAATAAAATAATTAAAAATCATTTGTAAATGATTTTAATTTTACAATCTGTAATTATTTAATAATGATTTTTAACCGTTTAACATTCTAGCCAAAGAGGTAAGATTATTTGACACCTCAGTTGATCAGTTGATCAGTTGATCAGTTGATCAGTTGATCGCACCCTAAAAAGAAAAAAAAAGAAAAGAAAAAGAAAAAGCTGTTAATAATCCCACCCAAAAAAAACTGTTAATAACAAAATTCCTAATTTAAATGGATAAATAATATCTTTTTTATAAAAAAAAAAATATTAATAGGAGCATTATAGATAGATAAGAGCAGTGGACGGAATGGTTGTAAAGACTCAAAAGGGGTTGAAGGTTTAGCCGTTTAGGTCGGCAGTTTCAGTTTTACCTTTTTGTTGTTGGGCTTCGAATTTTTCTGTAGGGAGTTAAGAATTTAAGATTCATTTTACACTCAGAATTCTGCACTAGGGAGTTCAAAATTTAAGATTGATTGATAGAAAGAGATTTCTTTTAAAGATGTTCCTCCTTCCCAGAATTATGTACTTAGGGTTAGGTTTAGGTTAAGAGCAAGTGTTCCCATTTTTGCTCTTCTTCCATCTTATTCTTCAGCCTCTTTGAGAAGCATGAAAGATTCCAACGCAGATCTATTTGATCCTCGAACCATCATGGATTCCGATTTTTCTCCTGGCCTTCATGCCACCCCCGAGGGGGATTTTGGTTTTGCATTTAATGACAGCAATTTCTCTGATCGAATTCTTCGGATTGAGATCATGTCTGGACTGCCGGAGAACAAATCTGACGTTGATGGTTTCAACTCCATCGCTGATTGGGCTAGGAATCGGAAGCGAAGAAGAGAGGACATCAAGAAGGAAAATGGTTAGCCTTTTTCTGGCTTCTTGTTTTATTCCATTATTCTGTGATAGTTTTTAAACCTTAAAACATGTTATACTTCATCTAGTTGTGAACAATATTTGGGCTTGGGTTATATTTTGGCTTTCCATTTTTAAGAGTATTCCCCTCTATCTTCCTCCATCTATTGTATATTTTCTCCCCGTATACTTCTTCTGTAAACGGAACTGAATGGGCTCATGAAAAGTTACGATCGGAGCCTTATTGCAAATTGACAAACACAGTTTCTCTCCTTTTTTCTTATTTTACAGTTCTTTCGTTATAAATTTGCTAGAGTCTTTGTTAAGGAATATATGGTGCCCCCCTTTCGAGTCGTGGGCTACGCGTGGATAAAAATACATGGATATTGAAAACGTGACGCCAAAAGATCAGTTGGACCTCAAGGATCAGATCACCAATCGGAAACGAGATAAGAAATTGCTTGAATTGCCCAGTGGGAGTAGTGTTTCTTGCAAGTTGAAATCTATGTACCTTAGAAGTTGCTTAGGCTTAACCACTGTAGGTCTAATGTTGCATGGACTTCATCCTTTAAAGAACAACCAGCAATATTGATGGTCATAACCCTCTTCGTGGATGAATTTCTTAAGTTTATAATGAAGTTTGTACGGTGCAACATCACTCAAAATTACTACTTTACATGTGCAAGGTAACAGAGAGCTGAAAATTAGATAATTAACCATTTACTGAAGAATAAATATGAATCGAAGAAGACTGCAACCCTCAAAAAAGAGAACTCTCTCTCTTTCTCTCTAGCACGAGATTAATACTACTGGTGATGTTAAAACAGTGTACATGGGGGCAAGCCCCCCCTATTTGTAGCTTCATTCATACATTGGGATAAAGAAGGGGAAAACCATGCTTAAGATAATAATGGCAGGAAACAGCCTGTCTATCTCTCTGCAAAAATGATCTTTTATTTTTATCTCTTTGTCGTCATCGTTATCCCATTGCTACCCATGAAAACTTAGTTCTTGGAGTTCTAACCTCTTTTGCATACAGAAAATGACAATTTTAGGAATTCATCCTGAGCTTTGTGCTTAAAATCATAAGAGTGTTTGGTTCTGCATTCTTAGTTTTCTGTTACACTGATCCCACTTTTGGTTTGGTGAGTTAGGAAACAAAAATTGGTTTACAAATTAAAGATTGGATCCCTTATACCACATTCCTTAGTCCAAATGATATATTTTTTTGGAGAGGGGGGGTTAGTTTTTAGGTAAAGGTGAGAAGGGGTCCCAATCCCGAAATATATATCTATCCATGGTTTTAAAAATCAGGAATCGGAACGTTGAATCGGCCGTGACCAATCCCAATTTCGACTGATCTGACATGACTGATTCACACTCAAAACCCTAGAATTTTCCCTGTTTTTGGATCTGTAGACTGATTCTAGGGTTCTTGAAGGCCGATTCTGATTGGATTGGAATCGTTACTGTCCGATTCTGCATTTTAAAACCTTGCATTTATCCACTTAACTGTAGTGGTCTATGGTCTGTAAGTAGTGTTTGACTGGAGTCCATGTCATGAATGAAATGGGTGGAAGATGCTTTATGGGATAGTCTCTGGTATGCTATCAGAGGTTAGAATAAATTTAGAAGAGACTATGCATTAAAATAACAAGCAACTTAAAATAACTAGCAACCCGTACCTCTGTTATTTTGTAGATTGTAGCCATGTAGGTTATCAGAGGACCTTGTTCTTACTTATTTTATTGTTGTTGCTGATAATCTGATATTGTTACTATCATCATCAAAATGTAAGGATAAGTTCATACTTCCATCAACTGGAAACAATTTTTTCTCCCAGAACTCAGGCCCTGTGAATCTATGATGCATTTTATTTATGAAACTTATTGATTGCTCCTGTGATTCTTGGACTAGTTAAGGCTGTTCACTTTTATACATACTCTTACTTGCTTTATCATGCTGAAAGGCATAACGCAGAACTGATCATAGACCCCTTTTTCTCTTAACTTCCAGCTACAGATTTTTCTGTGTTCCCTGAGGAGGAGCAGATTTTGAACATTGGCCAGCCTGATACGGAGGATGGGTTGACCTATGAAAATCAAGATGAGGAAGTTATGGCCATGATTGAAGAGTCACCTTCAGGTGTTGGAATGGCCTTGACTAGAGTGATCTCTTCTGCATTTTTTTTTTTGGTTCACCACAACTGGTGGTCTGAATGAAATTGCAGTGTACATGTACATGCTTTTTTTTTATAACACTTTTTAAGCTCAATGTTAACTTATCAGAAGTATACGCAAACAATTTTGAAAATGAAATGAATGTAAAAATTAAAAACTTGGGAAATAGAGAAGTGTAGATTAAAAAGGAATACACCAGAGCACCACGTCTTGATAATTCAGTCTAGAATATGTTAAAGACTAAAAGATGAATTGACACTCATTGGCTTAAGTAAGGAAAGGAGACGTGACCGAGAGATGATTTTACTTGGTTCTCACAAATTTTGATATCAGAAAAGGCATGTTGTCCTAGGTGCAAACACTTGTTTTGTTTTTTATGCTCATTTTTTTTCTTTCTTTTAGGGTGCTTGGACATTAAAGTGAAGCACTGAGCGTCAGTATTAGTATATTGCGTTACCTGTTGAAGCACAGAACAATGGAAAGTAGGGACTTTAGGTTAAGATGTTTGTTAAAGAAAATTTCTTGTAAGTTAACAGAATTTTCTTACTGCCCGACCTTTTACTTCTATCATTTTTTCTGCTTGCATCTCCAATGATGCACACCTATCGCCTCTCTCTCTCTTCTCCTAATTCTTTTTTCTATTGGTTACCTGTAATACACAACTACATCAGGACAATTTTATGCACTTTAAACTTTTGAGTGCTGATAAATTATGCCAATTTATTCTTTATTCTATGGTGTTTAATGGTAAACATTGTTCTCCTACTTATAATCCATTGAAACCTTTTGTAACATCTAAATATTGGAAATAATCGGATGGCACTTGCAGTGAAATGATTTGATGTTGGCCACAAGAAATAGCGGAACTCTTAAATCAATGTTGACCTATGGTGATTCCATTTTTCTGTCCCACATCACCTTGCGGTTGTGTAATATAAATATTGAAACTTCTTATTACTTTCATAGGTGATGAGGCTGCAGACAGATGTCCCACATCTCCTTGCGGCTGTGTAATACAAATATTGAAACATCTTATTACTTTCATAGGTCATGGGGCTGCACACAGCAATGATTCGTCCTGGAGCATGGATTGTACAACAGTTCTGAGAGCCAAGACCATACACATCAGTTCTCCCATTTTAGCAGCAAAAAGTCCTTTTTTCTACAAGGTAAGTATCTAGTTCGTTCTAATCTTAGTCCTCTCTAAATTATTATTTGATCTGTTGTTCTAATGTTTGTGTTTTATATATTTTTTATAGCTATTCTCAAATGGAATGAGAGAATCAGAACAGAGACATGTAACTTTGCGGATCAATGCCTCTGGTAATTGCAGAAAAACCTTTGCTTGGTAATTCTTTGAGTAAATTACTCCCCCCTTCCCTCGATTATGCCCGAATGACAAGCCCTTCCCCTGCATATTGAGTAATAGCTCTACCCTCCCCTGAACTCAAAAGATTCTATCAACCGTACCCATTCCATGAAAAATCGCTGTTAAGTGATAGAAAAAGACAATAATACCCTCATCTCTAACCTCACTTCTTTCTTCTTCCTCCTGTAACCCCACCCGCCCCCACCACTCTGCACCTCTGGTTTTCTTCTTCCATGATCAGATCAGTTTGTCCTGTTGTAGTTGATGTTACAGCAGTATTGGAAGTAGTAGCTGAGGCTGAAATTAAGTTGCTGCGTTGTTGACCTTGTCGGTGGATTATCTGCCGAAGAGGGTCTCTTGGATCTTTTCCTCTTTTGCTATCCACCTCCAACAGGAACATTTCCGAGGGTTCCTCTTTGAGTCCAGTATCTTCTGCAAGCTTGAAATCCAATCTCCATTTGAGCCAAATTCCTAAATTCAGCATCCGATAACAATCATCTCAAATCAGGAAGGAAATAAAATTACTCAGAACTAATACCCATTTCTCACTGAATGATATAACTCACTCGTTCAATTGTTTAAGACAAAAGAGGGGGGGAAATTAATGCAAAGAAAATCAGTTTTATCACGCAAAAGTAGAAAAAGAAAAAGCAATTAGTGATGAAAAGAAAAACGAAACTCACTGGCAGATTCGAGCATTTGAGCTTTTTCTAAATCACAACATCTGAATCGAAATTCTCTGTGATGCAAACTGAATGTCCAAATCAAAGTTCTGAAGTGAAAACGAAAACACAAAAACAAAAATCAAGAGTTTCAGAATCGGAGAGTGATAGGAGATGGTCCGAAGAATGGAGAAAATCAGAAAATTGAAGAAAACGAAAAGAAGAGGAGAAATGTGGATTAGGGTTCTGCCGGAGTGTTCGAACGAAGGAAAAAGAAGAGAACTTCTTGAAATTCTCTTTTTCATTTTCTCTCTTGTTATTATGGTGGTATTATTAGAATATCACAAACATAAGGGCATTTTGGGGTTTAATTAAATATATATAGGGTGATGTCATCACTTAATGGTGATTTTTCATGGAATGGGTACGGTTGATTGAATCTTTTGAGTTCAGGGGAGGGTAGAGCTATTACTCAATATGCAGGGGAAGGGCTTGTCGTTTGGGCATAATCGAGGGGAGGGGGGGGGGAGTAATTTACTCTAATTCTTTTAATACGGTTGATGTATCTAGCTCGACCATTTCTCTTATCTCTGGATAGCATATTTCCATAATATTAAAGCATGTCCTAAAATTTGGTGCAAATCTGACACAATTTGGCCACCATCTCATTAAACCCTTATTTTGGGGCTTCCGCCTGCTTTGGGACACAGATCAGATTGTCTCCCCGGCCAAATTTGTGGTGGATCCTTGCATCATTGATTAGACATTAAAATATTTTCTGGTGATTTATGGATCGTCGAAATCTAATGGTTGGATCTCCCAGAATCACTCCCAACATGCATCCCCATTCATGTCGCAACTAAATCGGTAAGCTTGGTGTCTGGGGCATAAAAAACAGCCTTCGGCCCCCCAAACTTACTCATGGCAAACTTTCAGCTGCCCAATGACCTATAATGCTTGTCAGTTTTCCTATTGGGGTTAGGAAGTTATCACCACAACCCAAATAGGTGAAGAACAAATAGAATTTGCTACAAAAGCTAGCTAATGGGGGTATTTCTACGTATGAGAACATGGTAATGGAGAAGGTAATAGCCGAAATAAGATTCGTTTTGGCTAGAGTGTCCAAATCCATTATATATTTGCCACAGGTTTGCCATAATGTTGGAACTATGGCAAATGCATCTATCGCCGTTGATGCATAAATAAAGTTACTAATAGTAGTGATTGAATTTCTTCTAGAGTTCCACGTGAGAAACCATCGAATATAACCTACATGTCCAATCAAACGATGAACTAGAGGTCTTTTGACTTTTGTTTGGAGCGTGGCGGCCAGTGTGGACCCATACAAATAGTTTTGAAATGTTTAGATAGAGGTTTGTGATTGGAATGGCTTTTATTCCTGCCACACACGGGCTGCTTCATTCAGATGTTTCTGAGGTATGTAGGGGTGGAGCTTCAGTCCATTTGTCCTTTGGCAGGCGTTGTTAATCTAATTGTTACATTTTTCTTAATTCTTATGGTGGCCTGGGCAATATTCCTGCATGCTTTATGGTATTGATGGCCATTAGTTGTCTGTTGGAGATCATGGGCTCATTGCCTAAGAAATCTGTGATACTTGTTCCTATGGCTGATTTACATGGTGGTTTGAACCGTTCAAAGTTACTGGTTGGACTAGTTCTTTCTATTGGATTGCCACTATATCAAAATACGCATGGGGCAATCTTTGGTGGCTTCTTCTGTGGTTCAGCCAATGCACATTGTTCATCACTGGATCCCTACCCCTTCTACTTAGGCTTTACTTTGACGGGAGTTTCTTGGGTAATCCAGGACCAGTGGTATAGGAGGGTTTTTAGGGATGTGGAGGATCAGATTCATCTGGTATTCATATTTTCAGAACCCATTGGTACAAGCAGAGATTATGGTTGCCATCCAAGGCTTGGAGATTTCTGTCTCTAAAGAATGGCGTAACTCTATCTATCATTGAAGGAGACTCCATAATATGGTACTGGTTTAAGAATTCAAATCAGTAGCAACCAAGATCATCTATCAAAGGAGGGCTCAGGTAATGGGTGGATTTTAATTACACAAAATCTAATGATGAAATGGTATGAAACTGAGATCGAATGGAGGTAATAAGTAGGAGAATAGATGCCGAAAGTTTCAGCCTATTCGGATGGACAGAAGTTATCAGTTTCCTAGTAGCACTAGGAATGGAGTTACAGGGCAAAATTGGATACTGTTTTAGGGTTATGAAAAAGGAACTTAGATCTCTGATTTAGGGTTTAGGAAGGGTAGATTAGGTCAATGATTTCAGAATTAAGATGGTCTGACAGTATTAGCTTAATCTAAGTTTGAAATCAGAATCGGTATTGCATGGAGGTCTGAAACTGTATGTTAATGGGGATAGGGGCAGAATGGGAATAACAAGGATATCCTCAAATCTGACCATCAGAACTAGTTCAAATTTGAATAAATTCCTATTCTAGGGTTGATGAAGGTATGATAAGAGTTTCGAATCAGTTGGGTGGCTGGTTTGCTTTATCTAGAAAAACCCCTAGTATGTGATCTTCTAAAAGAAGCTTGGTTGTAGTTGCAGATAATTAAGAACTCAACTTATCTGTTAATGGCTATAATCTGAAAATAGAATTTTCAAACCAGCAAAACATTATCAAAATTTGAATGAGAACAATAAACGATCCTGCTGGGCTTCACATTGCAAGGTGTCAATCGGATCAAACACCGATTCCTTGTTCCTCGATCAAACATAAGGAGTTCTTCTAGTTGCAGAAGAAAACAGCAGCAGCAGCTTCAGGTTTTCAAAATCGTGAGGTGAAAGAGATCCCCATGTATAGCTTTATTTAATTAAATAGGCCAATAGGCCAATGAGTCAAAGGCTGACTAGGAATAGGAATTTCCCACAGCTTACTTCAATTCATTGTACTATTACTTAGTCCATACAGCTTAAGTAATATGGACCCAAAATTTAAAGGGAAAATTACGCATACCCTGTGGTTTGCCTAAAATTAAAAAACCCTAAAGTTTCGAAAAATTGACTTGTACACCCCTCCTATTGATAAAAAACTACAAAATTGACAGTCTGTTAAAGGTGACTATTAAATGACGATGTCATCGCTATTTTTCACTTGAAATGACTTTTCTACCCTCTTCAAACTAAATAAAATATAACTCAAATTCAATGTGTCTGAAACCCTTCCTCCTTCCTCTGAATGGGAACAAAACAGGGGATGAAGCCCTGCATACCAGTGACCACCGCCGGCACCACGCGGTCAAAACAGGGCTCTCGGAGGCCCTACGACTTTCGGCAGAGGGTCGATCAACTCCGGCGATCAAGATGGTGTTATCATCCATCGGAAACTGGCCCAAAAAAACTTCTATTTTGCTGCTGCAATCGAGGTTTCTTGTGTTTTGGTTTACAACAGCCATTTTATTCCTTTGACGGAGACGCTGAACCAATTTCCTAACTAGATCATAAAGGCAAGAAAATCCGTCTTGATTTTATCCATTATTGGATTGATTGAATCTACTGACAAACAGTGAGCCCCTTTCTTTATTTAATTTTAATATGTTCTTCCTTTCTGGGTTTCACCATCAATTTCAGGATCTTGTTTCATTAGGTAGTTATGGAAGAAAACAATTCCCTAGCCTGTTTGGTCTCATCTGATTGGGGTTGTCTGGGTTCATACTTAACAGGGCTGGTCCTCTCCTACCTCCCCATCCAATCCGTAGTGAGAGCCAGTGCAGTCTGCAAGTTCTGGTGCTTCGTCATCACCAACCCCTCATTCTCATCTCACGTCTCCGCAGTCAAGAAGCCTTGGTTCTTCATTTTCGGCCAGAACAACATCTTCATCAAGAACAACCAAGCCTTCGCCTTCAACCTGGAGGCTGACAAGTGGATCCGCCTCCCCTCCAACCTTTGTCCCTCCACTTGCCAAGAGGAATCCTTCCTCGGTTCCGGCGGTTTCTTCTTCACCACCACCTCCTCCACCACTTATCGCTTAAGCTACTCTCCCATCCTCTGTGGTTCATGGTGCAACCTCGCAGCTTAGTTTCTCTCACTGTAATCCCCTTGTCGGTGGAGTTAGATTCAACCGTCATATCAAGGGTTTGTTAAAAAAAATGAGGTCTATTTTATTTAGTTTGAAGAGGGTATAATGGTCATTTCAGGTGAAAAATATCGATGATGTCATCACTTAACAGTCACCTTCTAACGGACTGTCAATTTTGTAATTTTTTTTATAAATAAGAAGGGTGTACAAGTCAATTTTTCAAAACTTCGGGTTTTTCCTATGTTAGGTAAACTACAGGGGGTGTATGCATAATTTTCTCAAATTTAAAACACTTAGTTGCTAAATAATAACTTAATTCGAATCACTTAAATTGACCTAAACAATGAACCAGAATTAGACCATGATTCAATTAACAAAACAAAGACGTAAAATAAGTATAGTAATCAGTAAAAACAAATGCAAAACAGCAACTAATAGGCCATGGATTGGCCCTACTTACTGGCTTCTTCTATTTGATGTTAAAGACCTATTTCCCTGTTAATTACAAATAAGTCCTTTTTTAAGTTTTACCTCATAAATCTTCTCTCTTCTGGAATTATATTAAAGTCCTCTTCTAATTTGCTAGTCCAGTTTGACCCCCTCACTTATTACTTTACATCTAATGTGCATACTTGCTTCTAAAATTACAAGATTGCCATTGATCTTTTATAATCGAATTAATTATTCTTTGATGGGGCCCATAGTGATCCAAATTAGGGTTATTGAACCCTAGATCCGCATCAGACACTATAAGGTTGTGGATGTTTCTCGGTCTTCAACCCTCTTCACAAAAACTTCAGAAGTAACATTGACACAACTGCCATTGTCAACTATTACATATATGGTATGATCTCCTAAATGCATACAGCAGTAGAAAATGTAGTTACGTCACCAATCCTCTTCTTTGGTTTCAGCCACTGAAATATGAGTAATTACATGAAATACGATATGTGCCATCTTCATTCTCATCATCATCATACTCATCCACATCAAAATCCCTATCTTCCAATGGATATGGGTAGAAGTGTCAGGATCATCATACTTGGGAGTATCTTCCTTTTCAGCAACCACATTGATCTTCTGACGGTTAGGACAAGATTTAGCATTATGTCCAATCTCCTGACAGTAATAACATTGCACCTTATTGCCATTGGTCATAGGTGCCTTCACCTTGACTTGTCGTGTAGGAGTGGTGGTGCGAGTAGGGGCTGCAATAGTAGGATTAGGTGCTAGAAAAATTTTATTGTTCTCCCTAGCTTGATAACCAAACCCTCCTAGCTGTAGGCGCTAACAACTTCTCTGCCCATAGAGCTTTCTCAAAACAATCTTGTACATTTACCACATGTGTAACACCAATAGCTCTATTGATATCAGCCCGTAATCCCAATCAAAATCGAGATAATACTTGTATGTCATTCTCTCTTAAACTAGTGCAAGAAGAGAGTCAAATTGCTCCATGTACCCAACAACTGATAAACTTCCTTGACGAAGAGAATTTAAATTGTCTTGTAACCGAGCTCTGAAAGTAGGTGACAAATACTTGTCCCTCAATTCTTTTTTCATCTCTTCCCAAGTGACGAGCATGCCCTATCCCGGTCTTTAAGATCCGTCTCATGGGTTCTCCACAATTCACGTGCTGAACCAACTAGCTTAGTGTGTACTAGTTTCATCTTCCATGTCTTAGATAGTTCTGCCAATCAAAGTAATTATCCAATGCTGCCAACCAATCATAACACACCTGAGGATCATGCGTATCAATGTACTCCTTGAGTTCAAGTTTGACCTTCTATGTGTAGAGTAAGTGTATGTTGGTCACTAGTAATAGCTCCTTAAGTGCTCTTCAATAGTTGGTTACACTGTAGGAACTCTCTGTGGACTCTACCTGCAAACCTCAGGTTGTTAAGCGGAGCTGTAGAATGATCCCTGTTTCACTCTCAAGTGGAACGTGAGTATCATGCGTGGGTGTAGTCAGCCTGTTCTCCATTGCAGTCAACCTCTCATTGATGCTTTGGCTTTCGTTCTCTCAGATAACTATTGGAACATCTCCATTACCTTAGTCATAGGGTCAGGTGGAGGTGGAAGTCTTGAGAAACCTTCTTCAGCCATACTCTGATCCCTTTTAATGTAATACTGGTTTGAGAATTCAAATCAGTAGCCAAATCCAAGATCTTCTATCAAAAGACGGCTCAGGTTATGGGTGGATTTTAATATCACCAAATCTAATGATGGAATGGGTGTGAAATTGAGATCGAATGGAGGTAATAAGTAGGAGAATAGATGCCAAAAGTTTCGGTCTATTTGGATGGACAGAAGTGAAGTTATTGGTTTTCCTAGTAGCAGTAGGAATGGAGTTACAGGGCAAAATCAGATACTGTTATAGAGTTTAGAAAAGGGAACTTAGGTCACTAATTTCAGAATTAAGATGGCTTGAAAACTGTAGTTTAATGTGGGTTTGAAATCAGAATCGGTATTGGGTTGAAGGTCTGAAACTTTGTGCTAATGGGGGTTAGGGCAGAATAGGAATAACAGGGATACCTTCAAATCTGACTGTCAGAACTAGGTCAAGTTTGAATTGATTCCTATTCTAGGGTTGATGAAGGTATGGAAAGAGTTTCAAATCAATTTGGTGGCTGGTTTGCTTAACCTAGAAAAACACTTAGTATATGATCTTCTAGAAGAAGCTTGGTTCTGGTTGCAGAAAATTTAAGAACTCAACTTGTTAATGGTTATAATCTGAAAATAGAACTTTCAAACCAGCAAAACAGTATCAAAACTTGAACGAGAACAATAGATGATCCACCTGGGCTTCACACCACCAGGTGTCAACCGGATCAAATACCGATACTTCTTCCTCGATCAAACACAATGGATTCTTCAAGTTGCAGAAGAAAACAGCAGCAGCAGTTTCAGGTTTTCAAAATCATGAGGTGAAAGTGATTCCCACACATAGCTTTAACACCTAGTTGCGAACTAATAACTTAATTCAAATTACTTAGATTGACCCACACATTGAACCAGAATTAGACCATGTTTCAATTAACAAAACAAAGACTTAAAAATAAACCAAAGTATAGAAATCTGTAAAAACAAAAGCAAAACAGCAACTAGTAGACCACGGATTGGCCTATTCACTTCACTTGGACTTCTTCCTTGAATGTGTGTTCAGATCTGCATCAGTCCAGTTAGGTGATCTGTTAGCCGGTGGTCCATGTCAGTACATTCATTTGCTAAGAAAGGCTAGATCTCTTTGTAGTTAAGAAATTTCCTGTTTCTTTGGGAGGTTACATTCAACAAATTACCTAGCTAATGGCCTCTGGCCAAGACGGGCATAAATGGGAATCTCTTTATGTGGGTCCTGTTTTGATTGAGTCCCCCTCCGGTAGGTTTGTAAGGGCTTGGCCATGTGGTGTTATTGTACTATGACATGGTACTCTTCATATTCTGCCAATTCTCTTTCCTTCTTTGGTAATAAAGGTTTCTGTCACTAATAAAAATTATATACTAGCATGTGCAACTGAACATTGAAATCTTACTTCAATTTCAATTATTCCACATGGACAGAGGAAGATGCACTCATGGAGCTCCTTAAATTTATGTACAGCAATACCCTATCAACAACGACAGCACCTGCTTTGCTGGATGTGCTGATGGCTGCAGACAAATTCGAGGTAGCTTCATGCATGAGGTACTGCAGCCGTCTACTACGGACCCTCCCCATGACACCTGAGTCAGCATTACTCTATCTGGAGCTCCCTTCCAGTGTTTTAATGGCTGAAGCAGTTCAGCCTTTGACTGATGCAGCAAAGCAATACCTTGCTGCACGTTACAAGGACATAACCAAGTGAGTACCATGTTATACGATACTCTGTTCTCTTTGCATATCATCAGTAGTTTGGATTCTACCAGTTTGTTAATTATAATTAGATTAAGTTTTTCTTCACCCCCCCCCCCCCAAAACACACACAAACCTTTGTTTTGTTATCTTCGGTATTCTCTGGGTAGTCAAATCAAATGAGGAGTAATCCTTACTCAGTTGTGGTTAAAGCTATTAAACATAGGGGAATTCATTTTTTGTCTTCAGTTACACCAATATTTAGAGCATATTTGTTTTCTACTTGATGGTTCATCATAAGCAAATGACAATGAAGCACCCCTTGTGGGTGATTCCCTTCCTGTATGTACCATAAATTGATGCCGAAGTTGTATAGATTACCTATAAAATAAACTTTTTTTCCTCTTTGAACAGCCCAAGTGGTTATTATTGATGGTGCGTATGAGACTGGAAATGGTTTTCTAGTCTCTTGTCTTCTTGTGAGCATCTGCTGAGTTAATGGCAGCATCGTGATGTTGTCAGGTAGCGAATTAAAGTGTTAATTAGACCAGAGTCTAGGCTTCTAGGTAGCACAGATTTTTAAACGCTGATAAACTTTTGAGTCCTATTCATTACCTTGAGAGGGGATTCAACCCTTGTAGCCAACATAGGACGGTATATGTCAAGGGGTTGGCTGTTTTGGTCACATATGGTACAAATGCATATGCAAGATTATTGGACATAACATGAAATTAGAGCAAGTTTCTTCCAGTGTATAGTCAGCCTGACCTCTTTTTTGTCTGCTCTTTCTTAATTATGACATGTTCTATGTTTAATCATCTGTAACTGTAATAGAGTTCAATAATAATAATATCTTGCTCTAAGCAGGTTTCAAGAAGAAGTGTTGAGCTTGCCGTTAGCAGGAATTGAGGCTGTTCTGTCCAGTGATAATCTCCAGGTGGCATCAGAAGATTCGGTCTATGACTTTGTGCTGAAATGGGCCCGAGCCCACTACCCCAAACTGGAGGAGCGACGGGAGATCTTGGGCTCACGCCTGGGCCGCCTCATCCGCTTCCCTTGCATGACTTGCAGGAAGCTGAAGAAGGTCCTCACCTGCAATGACTTCGATCATGAACTGGCATCGAAAGTTGTTCTCGAAGCCCTTTTTTTCAAGGCTGAGGCCCCTCATCGGCAGCATTCCTTGGCCGCTGAGGAGGCTGCTGCCACCAACTGTCGTTTTGTGGAGAGGGCGTACAAGTACCGTCCAGTTAAGGTGGTGGAATTTGAGCTGCCAAGGCAGCAGTGTGTGGTGTACTTGGACTTGAAGAGGGAGGAGTGCACAAAGCTGTTTCCATCTGGGAGAGTCTATTCACAGGCGTTTCACCTAGGTGGGCAGGGTTTCTTCTTGTCAGCTCACTGTAATATGGATCAGCAGAGCTCGTTCCACTGCTTTGGGCTATTTTTAGGGATGCAGGAGAAGGGCTCTGTGAGCTTCGCAGTGGATTATGAGTTTGCAGCAAGGTCAAAGCCTAAGGAGGAGTATGTGAGCAAATACAAAGGCAACTACACTTTCACAGGGGGGAAGGCAGTTGGGTACAGAAACCTGTTTGCCATGGCATGGACATCTTTCATGGCTGATGACAGTCTTTACTTCATCAATGACATTCTCCACCTCAGAGCAGAGCTAACCATTAAGCACTAACTCAGATTGGAGCCATACTGCAGCTTCCCTAATATTACTGGATTGATTTGGTTTCTTTAGGCCAAGCAGAACACTCAAAATAGCTGCTGCAGCCGGATGCAATCTTTGACCCGGTCAAGATTGTGGAGGGAAATTATTTGTTTTGGGGGAAGGGTGCTTGGGTTAAGGGGTTGATGGTGCCAGCTATTCCCTTTGTTGTGGACATACTTATAGAAAGAAAATTAGTATGTATTATATACAGGTTGTCTGTTCATATCCTCAAAGCACTTGATGTTCATCTCTGTCCTCTTAAATCGAGATCCTCGGCACATGACGATTGGTATAGACATGGAGGTTCTTGATGTTTCATGTAAAGTGTAGGTTTCCATATTTCATCCGGAGATCGAATAACCAAAGAAACCTGTGATGATGAAGACGATTTTCTGCATTTTTTGTCTCCCAGTGATTATGTTTTTAAGGCCAAATGAAAGGAGGCTGATTTAACACTCAAACAAAACTCATTCCTCTCTCCAATATTTGTTGATCCTTCAATAAAAATAAAAAGGTAAAAAAAGAACTCTGTCTGGGATTGTGTCTTATATGCCAGTACTCTTATGAGTTCCCATTTGAAAAGACAGTTCTGACCCCTTGTTTTAAGGAGGAAAGAAATAGACACATGAGAGTGTTGGTGTAGGCCACACTCTCGAATAGAAAACTGCCTCCCAAATAAAAATATTTGTGATCCACATCTGGAAGAAATACTCGAAAATGAATCCTCCAAGACCTGAAGGTGGATGGACAGTAAATTTGTAGGAAGCACTTAGGTAGGCTCTTCGAGGGCGGGCCTTGGTGTAATGGTAAGGTTGTTTCATTGTGACCAAATGGTCATGGATTTGAGTTTGGAAACAACCTCTCTGTGAAAGTAGGGTAAGGTTGCATACGTTATGACCCTTCCCAGACTTCGCAGTGACGGGAGCCTCGTGCAATGGGTACGTCTTATTTGTTTATTTATTTTTTCAAGGTAGGTTCTCCAAATACTTAATTCAGGGTCTATCAGCTTCAGTTCAGAGTACAAGTTTTCGATTCAAGGTACATGCTTGAATCTTGAGGATTGTTGGTTTGATGGAAATTTTAAGGATTTAATTTTTTCACCATTCATTGATGGTCGTTTGACGCTGTGATTGAACTCTGTGAAGAGTGAATATCTTCCCCTATTAACGAAGGTCCAAATACCTTTCTCCGGTCCAATCAGAGGGTGGGATCCTAAGGATGAAGAGATTCTCGCTCTTCACCATGTGTTAAGAAAATTGGAATTTTGTCTTGAGGTACTAGTTAAGATAATCTACTTGTTTTGTAATTAATTATTTTATCTCGTAGATATACAAAATTATACCTATGAGAAATTTGGTAGACATACCTAATGTTATGTTTAAGGCCAAATATTCTCTGTGCTGGGGGCTAGGCTGCTCCTAAACAAATGGGGGTAAGCGAAATACCCACCCACCCTATGTTTCTATGACACAAAATATCAGCCGTATGTTTGCTTATCGAGCGAGGAAATCTATTTTTAGAAAAAAAAAAAACAAAAAAAAAAATTGGGGTGAGAGAGGCTCGAACTCTCGACCTCAGGATCACTCTTAGCTATGAGACCTACGCGCTAGCCAACTGCGCCACCACCCCAAGTGCGTTACAGTACTGTTTAATTAAAATAACATCTTTATTAATTACACAACCGAGCTGCAAACCTAAAACTGCACATCCATTTTCCAGGTTTCTCGGAACTTGGGAAAGAGCCAAAAGGCCAAGGCTGTGTAGCAGAATCCTCTACTACGCGCTCAGCTATTATACTCCATTAGTTCCCAACTCTGGTTTCCTTCCTGCAACACTAACAAAAGCTACCCGTGTAACTATTCGAAATGGTAAGTACATCCTAAATTTTATCAAAATGTCAACTTTTCCCTTGACGTTAAGCAAGGTTACCCCTAAAAATTCAAATGTCAATTTTACCCTCTTAGTAATTTAGATAAAAATTATTAAGATTCCATCATCTTCCCAAATCGAACTTCCTCATCACCACCATTGTCTCTCCGATCGCCACTGATTTTACTTGCACAGGTATCTCAACACCACCACCACCACCACCACCACCACCATCTTTCTTCCCGTTACCGCCGCCACCGCCTTTGCCGGCTTGGAGTTGGGGATGTTGACCATTACCCATCATGGGTTTCATTTTGTTCAAGCGTTCATCAAAATCATCAACGAACTCAACAACACCCTTCACGTGATGGGTTTCATTTTGTTCAAGCGTTCATCAAAATCATCAACGAACTCAACAACACCCTTCACGGTAGACTCCGTGACATCCTCTTCAATCATCTCAGAGTACAATTTAGTTAGAGCATCAGCATCATCCGCCATCTTTGCATTCTTGAAATTACTCACAAGTGTTACATATGTTTCCTTATCAATATGGAAACCCCCATCTCTCATGTTCTTGACAATGACCCAGAACTCGTCCATCGATTCCTTCCGACCTAAAATTCTGAGCATTAATCTATACAACGGATAATTGGATTTAAACTCATGTTTCTCAGAAACCCACTTGAAGAAATTCCAAGATTTTTCTGGGTTGTTATCGAGTTTCTTAAAAACATAAAGAACAATTTCGTGCGTTAATGTTGGATTTGATTTCTCAAGCTCCTGTTCTATCACAACCGATCATTCATTGGCTGAAATCAGTTCCGCGATCGAGTTTGGCTTCATTGAGAAGTACAGTTTTTGGTGGCTAGCAGGAAAAGCAGAAATGTAAACTTGAGGTGAACAAATGGCAGAGAAATCTGGGGAAAGGTGAGAGTACCGAGTCACCTGCTACTGAGAATGACCTGCTACTGAGAATGGAGAAGTCGAGTTCTGGACTGCAGATTCAGGTGAAGGCTGAGTTCAAGGGAAAGATCCTTCCTGCTATACACCCTGAGAGTGTTCAGTTGTAAATACCTCTGCTTCATCTCACTGATAATCAACTGGGTATCTTTCAATCGCCCAAACCCTCTTTCTACGTTCCTCTCTGGTTTGTATTTGGGATATTGGGCATTTAACCTTAAGGGTATAATAGAAAATTCACCTTATGATAAGGATAATTTCACCATTATAAAAGAATTAACAGCCACTTAACTGCACAGACCTAACGGAGTAGACTAAGTTGAAATAAAAATATAAAATAAAGATAGTTTATACCATTTTAACAAAATTTAGGGTATACTTGCCATTTCAAATAGTTACAGGGGGTGTCCATGAAATTTGCCCCAACTTCTTTGATTCTTGTTTCAGAAGTTCATCTTCATCCATTAAAGCATGAATATATATAAATATATATATTTATAAAAAAAATTTATACCAAAAAATATTCGATTACATAATGTATAAAAAGAAAAAAAGAACCCTTCTGCAGGTATAATCTCAATCCAATCATGTATTATTTACAACGTTTCCTCACATCTGTTGTCCCAAGTCATGGAAAAGAGATAAAAGTTCCCAGGTATTTGAAGAGAGGTGAACACTCTTCAGGTTTGCCGCTTAGTGATTAGTAAGAATACTGATTTCTGAACCCAAGTCATGACATCAACAACATTCACTTCACCAACACCAAGCAAGCTTTGAGATTATTTCTAAAGAAATTGTTGTCTGCATTACATGGAACAATTTGGTTGATACAAGGAGAGAGGGAAAAGAAAAAGAGAAAAATCACTTCTAGACCACAGAATCCAAGTGCCTGTTATATATGTCACTCCATGAGAACCACTGAAAAATCAATGGTCAAACTAAATGTAGAATAAACTTGTCACCCGATAATTCTGGACCTCTATTCGCTTCCAGCAATCTTCTTCTTCAATGTTTCAATATCTGAAGCTAGTTCTTTTCTGCTAGACTGAGTATAATAAATAGACTCGTTAGCATAATCCAAGCATATAGAAAGTGATAATACTACAATGAGGAAACCATCTTGTCAAGTTTACTTGTTGAATCTGAAGACGTGAATTCTCTAATCTCATGTAATGGAAGTGTAGGTATTGCAAATGCTGATACTTTTTTCTAAGGGTAGATAAATGCTGGTGATTTTTTAAATACTGACCATCCATCCACGGTTTTTGACATCCATAACAATATGGTCAATCATAAGCTATACATAATAAAATCAATAATCCTCTCAATGCATCAAGTTGATGGAAGAAAATTTCTAGGTAAGCTACTACTTCACAGTGTTCCCCAGATTTTACCTTGAAAAGAAGGTACCGGTAGACAAACCATCCTGTGTATCCAAGCCCTACTAACTCCAAGATCTTTGGAAGCTGGCAAGAGAAACACAGCCCATTCCAGAGTTTTTAAGGGCCAGAAACAGAAAGTGAAGTCGTTACTACAAAAAATCTTGGACAAGCAATCAAAGGCTACAAAACCATCTGTCACATGAATTTGTTCCAGATTAAATAATATAATTAAGAAAGTTTACATGCATACCAAAGGTACTGAGTTGATTGCGCCAACCACAGTTGAAGATAACCAAACTGCAACTATTGCACCTCCGCCATAGAGAAGTACGGTGGACTTGTTTTCAAGTGCATCCCACTATTACAGTAACACAGACATGAATTTATAGCTGACTAGGGGAATATAAACAATATGAAAAAGAAGAGGTCAGTATCTATAGACAAGCACACCCACTCACAGAACATTCAGATAACACATGGTCCAACTCTAGTCAGTAGGCCACTTGTTGTGGCGACCGATCAAGCTGACCATCTGGTCTTATTGATCCTATTTAAAACTAAATGCCACAGATTTGAGAGGGATAGGGAGGCTTTCACCTTCTCTTTCAAGTCTGAGAACACTTCTCCGACTTCAACACTGCTGGGTGTTTCTTCTGAGGAAGAGGCTCTGACCTGATGCAAAGAAAGCCTGCGAGCCTCTGTTTCAAAAGAAGCAACAAAAACAAATCATTTATACGGTTATGATGAGTAGATTGTTATTTTTGTCATGTTATGAGAACATCTTGAATCAAAGGATATAAATAGCCGGTACAAGTGATAATTATAACTATCATGAATACAACTATTTGGTTAAATAGCCTACAGATTAATCTCCTACAATAACTGAAAACCAAATGAATACAACTATTGGTTAACAAAGACACAATATTGAGAAATTGCATAGAAATAATAGAAAGAAGTGTCACATCAAGCAAAAGATTAATTAAATCAAGGAAATGTTGGACCAAAAAAATGCTAAATATCTTAAAGTGAATCCAAATTTTCAACGCTGTGTTGCTTATTATATCTTTGGGTATTAAACAATATGTTGAGTAAGGTTATCTGAACCCCCTACATGATTGGTTGGGATTGGACATGGATTCGTAGATTCTAGACTGATCCCTTTTACCTCCGGCTTTAAATAGAATTAAAAAAGTTAAATCTTTAACCTTGATTCTGGAACTTAAAGTACAGCAACATTTTGGCCAGTGACAATGAAGCACATTATTTATAAGATCAAAAAGATCAGCAAACATAGGTACACCAAGACACAGTGAATTGAGTTTTAAAAAAGTACACGAAGTCACCAAACATAAGAATTGAAGCTTCTACATGTTACTGGACAAACAGTGAGCTAGTTACTTAAAATTGTTAACTCCAACCACATTGGAACCCAAAACTTCAGAAAATCTTCTTGTTGTGAGTCTCAGCAACAAACCAATATTGAGCAAAAGTCTACACAGTATTTTCATTAAGAAAGACAGACTTAAAAATCTTGTTGTTGTGAGTCTCAGCAGTCCACTGACGGTATCATTCTGACTGTGAATAAGAATCTCCGAAATACTTCTTAGATCTGGGTTATGGCTCTGAAGCTTTTCCCAATCAAACCAATATTAAGCAAAAGTCTACACAATTCAAAAGAATAGGGGGAACAGTTTGAGGGTTTTCCGCAGGAAAAGGAAATAACCCAAAATCCATTTAAACTTGACTGCGGTTTCTGTAGCCCAGATAAGGGTGTCAAATTACCGGAAGGAACGAAGAGAAACGAAGGAAGTAACCCAAAATGTATCAAAGTTTTTCCTCCGTCAGTACAAATTCTTGTCCATTATCCTACTTCCTGCTTGATTAACTGTGTTAAAGAAGAGTAAGCGAGTGGTGGGGAATGGGGGAGAGAGAAAAAGAGGGTGGAGAGGTAACCAGTTCACCTGAGAAGTATTTGAAAGAGGTGGAGAAGGAAGGAGCGATGGAGCAAGGTGGGGGGGAAGGTCGCGCAGAGCAACGTGAACACTTGTTTGTCGTGGGGAGTCGCGGCCCAAACACCGCTGCTGCCATCGAAGATGCGCCTATGTACGCCGTCGTTGCCATGGCCTCCCAACAACAGCAACCACCACGGAATTCCTCTCTGGTTTTCTCTCTCTCTCTCTCTCTCTCTCTCTCTCTCTCTCCCCCCCTCGTCTCTGGACTCTGGTTGACCACTCCTTCTTTATCTGTTATTATCTATTTTTCCTCCTCAGACGAAGTTTTGGTGCTACCCGAAGTTACTAAAATCTTCTTTTCCTTTCTTCCTCGATCACTCCATCCAACCAATCGTCTTTCTCTTTCTCTCTCTTCTCTACTACCTATCGATGAAACGTGGCACTAAGTAACCTTCTGATTGGCTGCTTCCCTATCTGAAAATCCACGCTTTGCTTCCCGTTCCTCTGGTTGATTGCATGAGTTGCATCACCCCCAACTTTATCAAGTGACAAGGAACTCAGGAGATATTTTCCCCAAATCTTTGTTTGGATGTTGGGAAATTGTTTTTTGAATTTTAGAATTTAGAGAATGTTCTCTGTGCCTGGGTTTAACCTACGTTAAACAACACCCCTTTAGAATTTTAATTAAAAGATAGACACATATATCAATCATTGCATCTATCATCATTTTCGTGTTGACACATAAATCAATCATTACATCATCATCATTTTCGTGTCGTTATGTTTTTTTTTCCTTGACCTCCAAACGTAGTTTTAGTGTTATTATAACTTTCTTTTTTTTTTGAACAAATTATATTTAATAATGGGTGAATTTTTTTTGAGATTTAAGCTTCTCTATGAAATAATTAGGATTTGTGCAAGAAGAAAAATAAATGATTCTTTACCCTAAAAAAAGCAAGACGAAATAAGTTATGCAACAAAATTTATAGAAATATTCCATTCATTCCACAGACAATTTGTAATATTGTATTTACAATTCTGGAACGGTGATTTCTATATCTCACACTCTTCAAGGAATCCCCTCGAAAGAGAAGAAAAAAAATGTTCAGTTTGGACCCCAACAGCTGAGGTAGGATAACTTTCCTGAGCGACTCCTCTGATTGCTTCAATTTGTCATCACCAACCTTCTTAGCCGTAAACAAAGAAGGAAACTTGTTAGTGGTTTCTTTCCTTCAAACCACTAGGAAAGAAAATGGAACTAGGAGGAGAAAATAAACAGCAGGGAAACTTGTTAGTTGGCTAAGAAAATAATCGTATATTTTCTCCTCCCGACAGAATTGTATCTTTATTGAGAAAACTGAAAGAAGCAGCGAACTCCGACAATTAAGTTTTCCCTTGGAAAATCCATTTCAGTTCTTAACAACCAGATACTGTCATTGCAAAAGAATTCTCTTTCTTCCGGATTCTCCATATACTCTTCTGGACCTTCAAAATGTAGGTGCATTCACATATCTATAGAGATGTCTTCTAACATTAACAATGATCACCTGTCAAAGAAAGAATCTTATTAGAAAAATAGATATAACTGAAGATAAAGATTTTGGAACTGAGCTTTTCAAAGGTTTCTCATCTACCCTACCAAAAGAAAAAGAAGAAAGATGCACAAATGCACAGATGAATAAAAAAGACACGATGGAGGGGTACACAACAAAATCTTGACAAATAATCAAAACATCCAACAAATCACATGTTTATTTGAAACCTCTATTTTACAAAGTAAGATTTACAGGAGATAATAATCTAAAAATTTCCTAAGAAAACCATCTGCACCACTCACCTGAGGCTGGGAAGATGTTGTTGCTGGGCAGACAAGAGAACCACTGGTCCACTGCAAGGGGTGGCATTTTGTCAGAAAGGGGAGATTTGGAAAGGGAAAATGATAATCTCATTCCTTCTCCCCTCGACCAATAAAAACCAGTGCTCAAAAGGCATGTCAGGATGGACCCAATATGTCCTTCAGTGAGGTGCTTGTGGGCATTAAAAAACTAATCCTTTGGAGAGGTGCTTGTGCAGGTTAAAAGGCTTTAATAATGCCTCCTCTTTTGCCAGCATTCCCCTTATAACCATATTGGTGAGTCCACACCAACCTAAGGAAGAAATATAGTTTATGAGCCAACAATGAAATCTGAAATCTTACCCATCTGATGGCAATGATATTGGTCCCTTGGGCTTTCTTATCCTTGCTTGCTTCCTTTATATCAAACATCAAGTTTGTTTCGTCCAAATTACTATCAAAGGGCTCTATCTTCATGGTACCTCATTGTATGGCTGGATAGTAAGAACAGAGTCACCTGGTGCCCTACCAAGTTAGACTAATGACCTTGCAGCCCCTGCATCGAACATCACAAGTGACGGACACTAATCCCAACTGATTAAAGAGTGAAGTCCCCAACGGTTCACCAATAATCTCCACATGAACAAATCCCACTTTGGAAGTGGTGAAAACGATTTGTGTCCCTGACAATGATGTCACGTTCAGAAATCTTAGAGATGAGTTTGGCAGCAATATGGCAATCAGCACAGACACGGAGGTTTTTGGTAATCCGGATTGGTGTCCCAGGCTTGGTGTTCATAATAGCAAATGCAATGGCCAGCTTCTCACTGTGGACAACTAAATGGCCTTCCTTATCCTCTTCCTCAACATCATGGAGGGCAGAATCAGTCTCAGGGACATAGCCTGCCTCCTTCATCTTTCCAAGTAAGACATCTAGCTCTGCATAGATCTCCTTGGACTGAGGATGAGAGTGGTCGCCAACAAGAAAGGTATGCACTCGATCATCAAGCTCAACATTGCTACAACCAGGCAATTTCTTGATTCCTTTGCTCTTCATGAGGGAGCGGACAATTGTAACATCATTCCATCTACCAGCCTTGGCATAAATGTTGGATAACAAGACATAGTACCCAGCCTGCTCAGGTACCAATTGGAAAACATGATCAGCAGCAACCAACCCAAGAGTCATATTGGAGTAAACTCGACAAGCACTCAATAATGCCCCCCATACTCTCTCATTTGGCTCCGTAGACATCTGCTTGATGAAACCATAAGCCTCATCAACATGGCCCGCACGTCCTAACAAATCAACCATGCAAGCATAGTGCTCAATCCTTGGAACCATCCTGTATTTTCCAGTCATTAATTTAAAGTAGAAACGCCCCTCATCCAACAAACCTGAGTGGCTACAAGCTGAGAGAACTGAAACAAAGGCAATTTGATCAGGGGCCAGACCTGAGTCCTGCATTTTTGAGAATAGAGCCACCGCATGCTGACCCTGCCCATTCATACCATAGGCTGAGATCATTGAGGTCCAAGATACAACATCCCTGCTCTGCATCCCATCAAACACTTGCCTTGCATCCTGAAGACAGCCACACTTAGCGTACATGTCTACTAATGCATTCTCCAAAAACATATTTGGGAAAAGCCTCTTCCTAACAACATACTCATGAATCTTCCTTCCCTGCATCAGAGCTGACAGATCCCCACAAGCAGGAAGAACACTAGCAATAGTTACTGCATCAGGTTCTACACCATTGGATTCCATCTGGCAAAAGAGTTCCACAGCCTCGGCGGGCATGGAATTATTCACATAGATAGCTATCATCACATTCCAAGAAACCAAACCCTTTTTAGGCATCTGATTGAACATCTCATCAACAAATGAAACATTAGCAGGGGATGTATGGGTCACGGCCGGCAAGAGGCTAGCCATGGTACCTGCATCAGGTTTTACTCCCTGCAACTCCATTTCCTTACACACCTCCAATGCGTCATCAAACCTCCCATTTTGTGCAAATCCAGCAACCATAGAATTCCACGAAACCACATCTCT
This sequence comes from Telopea speciosissima, assembly GCF_018873765.1. Taxonomy (NCBI): domain Eukaryota; kingdom Viridiplantae; phylum Streptophyta; class Magnoliopsida; order Proteales; family Proteaceae; genus Telopea; species Telopea speciosissima. The sequence goes on along the minus strand of NC_057916.1, from coordinate 81,241,883 downwards.
ATGATGCATTCTGTCAAGAACACGTCTAGCATCAACTAAGTAATTGCATTTGCCATACAGGAAGACTAGACCATTCCCTACAAAAAGATTTGAGTCAAGTCCAAGTTTGACAACGGAGGCATGGATTTGCCACCCAACCCTCAAATTTTCAGAACCTGAACAAGCTTTAATGACACAGGGAATGGTGTAGTTATCAGGTACAACTTCATGGACCAACATGCTCATGTAGACAAGGAGAGCATCTTGATGGAGATTGTTGTTAACGTAGCTTCTGATCATGACATTGAAGAATACAACATTTTTGTCCCGAATTTTATCGAATATCTGGTGTGTAATAATGGGTTCTCCACGGGCAGCGTAAGCTCTCATTAGTTTAATACCAAGGGATGGGTTGGAGCAGAGGTGTTCATTGACAAGGATCTTGGAATGGAGCTTCTTTAGTTCAGAGATGTCTGGATATCTGTCTAGGATTCGCCCAAACACGTCTTCAGAGGGTGCTGTGTTCAATTGAAGCACGTTGGGCTTTCTAATTGAGGATATCAAGTTCTCCATGTGTTTGGCAGTCTCAAAGTGGCGAGAAAGAGGGGTGTGGTGCGGTATGAGTACAACCCTCATGAATTATCACTAGTATGTTCAAAGTAATTTGGGCTTTTGATGAGACAGTCTTCTGAGTTGTTTCCTGCAATAGTTGAGAACTAGAATCATTGTCATATCCATCGCATCACAGAAATTTTAACTAACAAAAGATTGATTCTTAAGGAATGGTAGCCACACACCCAAAAAAAAATGGATCCTAAGAAAACATAATCCAGGGAGAAATAAGATGAAACATCCTCGTTGAGAAGACGATTATATTTACTCCAGCTATTGGGGATTATTCTGCCTCTCACAGTGCTCTCATCATATAGGCTGAGACAGAGAGAGAAATTTTAACTACCAACAGGGTACAACTGAACTCTTTTTTTTTGGGAGGGTGGGGGGGGGGGGTCAGGAAACTCAATTGTTTGAGAGTTGGGTCCATTTGGTTGTACTTCTTTTCCATCATAATGATCTTGACACAGAAGTGACCTTTTTCAATTACATTCTGTGCAAATGATCTTTGGCTGAAAGTTTAGCATTTGGTAAAAAATGTTTCAGGAGTGATCAAAGAACAGAAAAAGAACAGAGATAATTTTCGGCAGACCTTTGACAGAATCACTTCTTGCCACTACAAGCAATAATTACGCCATTAACCTCTCAATTAACCCAAATAATTATGAAAATTCCATTACCATTCCATTTAATTGGAAGAATTACGAAAATGTAATTACAACTACCAAAATCATCCATCATCTACCAAGTATTTAAAACAAAAAAACATCTACAAGTATTTTTATAAAGTTCTACTTCATCAATCTAACATCTCTAAAAGCCAAATTTTCTTTTCATTTTCCCACTCTGTTGATCAAACTAGGGTTGTTGCTCCTTCTAAGGTTGTTTTAGTCAAACACTACTTTTATGAGTTCCATTGAAGGACTCCTAAATCTTTTGGTTTCCCCAAGCCCAGATAAGAAAGGTTCTCCCTCATGTGTTTTTACCATCGGATGAATGGAAATGGAACTTTCCATTATTCATCTAATTTATTGGGGGGAGGGGACTATGTGGCAATATCTATCTTAGTTTCCTGATGCAGTTTTCTCATCATACTTGGTCTTTCTATTTAGGTTTTTCTCCCCCTCCCTTTTACTCACTGAATTTAATTATTTTCTTTCTCTGCCAATATACAATCTGTGTTTACATTGTTTTATTGTAGGTGGCAGCTAAATGGTGCAGGTCCTTGGGTCAACTACTCCTGATATATCCAAAGAAGAACAAAATAGTGGACAAAGTGATCACTAAATAGAAACAAGGCAAAATAAATTCTCCCAGCCCCTATCATTTTCTCCCAGAAGACATTCTTTCCCTTCGGTTTTTTAACATGGCAAAAGATGAAACCCAGATCCTTCGCAGCAGGGTTTAATAGAAACATGGCAAAAGATAAAACCATAAATTCTAAAGTTACCATCAGAAGCCTTTATGCAGTTTTCTTTATTCAAAGTCTTAAAATCGTATTTAGAAACCCTAAAACTAAATTATGGTAGGAAGCAAGTCTTCAATCAATTAAAATCAAATTTGTTCCAAAACTAGAGTTCCCATTTAAATGTATTAAGATATTGTGGGTGTTCGCTCAAGATTTAAAACAAAGCAATCTCTTCCATCCCAAATAAAGCAACATAGAATAGAGAGATAGTAAAACCAACAGTTTCAACTTGCTTAAAGACACTTCAGTTTTGAAATTTGGAGTGGAAGATGCAAAAGCCTCAATTTCCTTCTCCCCAATCCAACGGAGTAACAGTCACTGAAGCAATCAAATACATAGAAAGAGAGACGGGTAGGAAAAGAGAGGCAAGGCTTAAAAGAAGTTGCAGCGGCGAATTCATTGGTTGCAGCACATCTCAAACTTGAAGAAAGAGTATGCTATCGGGAATGAGTTTGTTTTTTTCACTTGCTCTGTTCTTTCAAGTTGTTCCGGAATGGACGGAGCAAAATTTTTACTTTTTGTTCTGTCATTCGTGTTCTGACTTCTGAGCTTAATTAGTAAGTTAAGGGAACGGAAATTAAACGGGTACGGATATATGGCAATTAAACGGTCTAGATGGTAATAATACTTTACAAAAATCCAGCACAATAAAGCGTGTACGGTAATGATACAATACGCGTTTAATAAAGGTTGCTCTGGAAGCAAAAACACAGGCATATATTCCCAATGCAACAAACATTTAAATCACCTAATAACCAAAATAATAGCATGTAGACAATGATTTTATTAACAATAAGCCTCACAATGGAAATATACAGGATATAATAGCCAAATACAAAATAAAGACACCATAAATCAATCACAAACACACAATAATACAGCCTAATCAATCAGGACACTTGTCCATCATCAATCTTTCATGTGTGCTATTCGTATGTAACAATGAACATGCAAGAACACAACTATGGGAGTTCAACATGGAAACAAGGATTTCAGATTTTTGGCTTCAACCGAAATTACAAGCAAAAGCAGCCAAACAAAATCTGAACAATAGGAGTTCAGTAATGAAAAAACAAGAAATGCATACCTATTTGAAATCATATGAGGTTCTAATGTCAGATTAAGCTCAAAGTGATCTGAACCCCATAAGCTTCCATATTCCATTTATATTAATGCTTCTATAAAGACAGAGAAATTTTTTAAAAACAGTCTGTCCACACAAGTAAATGACAATTAGCAGCTCTAAAATCCACGCTCAACACCTACATATTAGTGGAAAAGCTGTACTCACAGGCTTAACAACACCCCAAACAAATTTTACCCCTGGGTTGTTCCTCTATCAAGAAATGAACACCAAAATCAGCAACCCCAATCGTATTTGTTTTTTTCCCCTATAATACCTCTAAGAGCTTCAAATGATTAGTTCTTTTAATATTTTTATAGCAAAGGAGAACAGTAAATACGCAATAAGGCACAAGTACCTGGGTCTGAAGGGGAAGGAAAGTAACTCTGTTGAGAACTAGCAGAGCCTAAGGATAAAAATCGGAAGTTTTATCTCTGGGTTTTACTTATCCCCATCCCGAATTGGCATTTACACATCCATGTCCCAACTCCAATCAGGCCATAGAAACATAGTCAACGAGGCGAGGGAGTGAGAGAGATACTTATAGAGAAGAAGGGGCCGCTGCAATCCACAGGAAATGGAGACGGAGAAGAGGAAGGGGGCTCAATACCCTTATATGGAGAGTAGAGACTCGCCGGAGTAGCGGCTGCAAGCCTGCAACCATTGCCGGAAGGGATTTCGGGTTCCAAAGTGGTTGCAACGTTGAAGGAAGAGACATACGATTTGAAGGTTGGGAAGAAGAAGAAGAGGAGTCGAGATTTGGGGGGGGGTTTTCACTTTTTTGGGGTTTTTATTTTTTTAGGGAAAATTTCAACCTTCCCCCTGACGTTAAGCACAGTTAGTATCTAAACGTGAAATATCCATTTTACCCCTTAGTTATTTAAATTAAAAATTTGTCATTTCATCATCACCTGCTCCGGCTCCGGCGGCTCCGGCGACCATCACCTTCTTCGAAGAGTCGACAGAAAGCTCAGAGCTTCTATCCGGCTGCGAAACGTGATGCAACAACTCCGAGTTCTCACTCTACGATGGCCCCTTCCTCTCCTGTTTGAGTAGACTCAACCTCTCTTCATCCCCTCCCTCCGATTCCAAGGTCTGATCTGGGACAGCCTGGCTACGGTGGCATTAACTTTGATGCCTATTAAGATATTCCAATGGAGACCAGTGGGGATTATGTGCCACCAAGGAGTTCTCTGTTCTTCTTCTTTCTTCAATATTTATTTCCTCTATTCTCACTTTCCCGTACTTCCACCCGCAAGATTTTTGGATCCAAAACGAAGTAAGATCCGCTGCAACAACAAAATGGAAGCTGATTTGGTAGCTCAGAAGTTATTTTGTGGAGCTCTTATCAGACTTCTTGCTTTGAATTGCTTCGTAACATTCGTGTCCTCTGAATCAGCCAAGCTCGTGAATTCTGAAGGTATATACTATGCAGAGAAATTTCGATTTCTTTCCTTCTTAACTGAACTTATATCTATATACTTGCTTAGTTATTTTTTTTTTTCTCAATTAATTGTTCAAATTTGAAACAGTGGAAGCTCTGGGAAAGATTACGAAATGATTGAGGAAGAAAGATGGGATTTTAGTGTGGATCCTTACCGTGGAAAAGGATTATCTTCAAGACTAAGATTGGATAACTCTTTAACGATGCCTGCCCTTACTCGAAGTTCGCCCCATTTAACTACAAGCCAGGCGATTCTTGAAGCAACCGAGTCTGCGACTTCTGATACACATAGTAGATTTCTAACTGTACAACTTCACAGTTCTAGCGTCTTCTTCCTTCAGCCCAGCGATGGTGAAAACGATGGATGTGTTTTGTTTTTTAGGGTAAATGGGGGTTTTACGGTTTTACCCTTAAAGGGTATTATGGTAAGTTTAGTCCTTCTAAGGGTAATTTGATCATTATGAAATAACTAACAGCAACTTAACCGCAAAGTGGACTAAGTTGAAATATAATCATAAAATATGGGTAGTCTGTGATATTTTTTTCAAGTTTGGTAAGTCCATGACATATTGAATTTGGGAAATTTACGAAACACCCCCTAAAAATGAGTCGAAACTCGGATCACCCCCTGAAATTTGAGAATACTCAGATCACCCCCTGGAATACAGCCCAATACTCAGATCCAACCCTACAGTTAGTGGTCCATCGTTAAACGATGAAGTCAGCCATTTAAATAATTTTTAAAACCCTAAACTACCCTTGCACATTTTTAAAACCCTAAACTACCCTTGTGCAGTGTAAAGTTACGAAAATACCCATGCAGAGAAAAACCCTCCTAAGTCTAATGTTTTCTTCTTCGTTCTTCACTCTCTTCCCAAATGACCTGCAACTCCAAAGCTTCATTCTCTTCCCAAATGACCTATAGCTCCAAAAGTGAACTTCGTCGGACTGAAGAAAGACAAGGAATTTGAAAAATGGGTTGCCGAGACTGCCTTGACTCATGCCCTTATTCAAGCACCCTTCGTTCTTCACTCTCTTCCTAATTTCTGACAGAGACGTTGCTCGGTCAAGAAAGAGGAAAGTTACATCCGTGCAAGAGTAAATCGAAGGTAAATCTTGAACCATTGCCTTCAATTTCCCCATCCTTTTGTTCAAATGCTAGTAATAACTTCAATTTTTTTGCTCAATTTGGGGTTTGCTCAGACGGTCACAGTTAGGGTTTATGTTATTAGGGTTCCCATTTTGTTATTACATATTAATCCTAATGTTTGAGATACCTAATTAAAAACATAGAAATGGTACCATGATATGCTTGTGATAATTGGGGATTTTTAGGCCAAGGTTGGGCTTCTCCACCCTTTGGTTTCAGCCCTTTATACTTTGTTTATTGTTGAGAATTATTCAATTAAATTGTTGGACTTCATCAGTCAAGCACAATAATTTTGCAGTTATCTTGTGTAAATTTCTGTACTTTTTGCTATATAATAGAGGATATATGCATTAATAGTATCATTGAATTGCAGAGTTGCCTTTGAATTGCAGAGTTGTCTTTTAAAGATTCAACAAGCAATGGATTCCAAGATACCAATATTTTACTACTACAATGGGCAAACAACTGAGAAATGGATAGATGTAGATAGGTATGGGTATTTGGATTTAGTATATGATGTTTACAATTCAGTGATCACAAATGAGGCCCCTGTGGGGCATACAGTATATTTCAGTGTGAGTTGTTTATTACCAAATGAATCTCAAGAGATAGATGTTATAAATGATGAGACTCTGTTACTGTGCATTGGTTTGCATAAGAAAGAAGAGCAGGTCTATTTTTTTGTGCATGGTTTACAAGTGTCTGAGTCTATGGTTGAGGGAAATACAATAAATGGCTTCCCTGCTTCATTGGTTCCTAGAGTAATTGAAACAAGGACTGAGACAAGCAGGCATGAAAAGCAACCTGTGAGAAGAGGGAGTATTTATAGTCATTCTGTTGGTAGGGCATCCAGTAGTGCTACTGGAAGTTGGAGTAATGCCACTGCTCGTGTAAATAGTAAGAGTGAATTTATTGGATCAAGATTGTCCAGTAATATGGATGCAGCGGCTGGTGGAAATGGTGGCAGTTCAAGTGGTGCCAATGTTAACATTAGTACAACTGGTAAAACTTGAAGTACATATCCAAATAAAGAAATGTATGGACAACAAGGCAATGAAGAAGATTATGGAGGGAGTGATAATTAGTTTCAAGAAGAATATGGACAGCAAGGCAATGAAGAAAATTATAGAGGAAGTGATAATCAGCTTCAAAAAGAATATGGACAACAAGGCAATGAAGAAAATTATTGAGGGAGTGATAATCAGTTTCAAGAAGAATATGGACAACAAGGCAATGAAAAAGATGATGGAAGTGACCCTGAATTAGATGATGACTTTGACAGGGAACTCAATGTCTCATCAGATGAAGAGGAAGAGGAAAGGGAGATGGCATTTGAAAATTATGAAGTGGATGAAGAAGAAGAAAATGTAGAAATGGATGAAGAAAACTTAGCAGAAAATGATTCTGATGAATATCATGGGTAATTTGATAAAGAGTTTAATATAAATGATGATGCAGATGTTGACTTTGGCTTGGAATTAGTATTTACTGATGTGCACCACTTTAGGGCTGCACTTGACGAGTATGCTACAAGAAATGGTTTTGATACATTGAAGACCAAAAATGAAAAGGATAGGGTCATAGCCATATGTACTGCAGATGGTTTCCCATGGAGGATGCATGCATCAGTGATTTCAGATAAAAGAATTTTCATAATCAAGACATACAACTCACAACATATGTGTAAAAGCCCTGGAAAAAATACTAATGCCACTGAGAAATGGATGGCTCAAAAGCTTGAATCCAGGTTGAGGGCAGAGCCTGATATGAAGGTTAAGTCTATGGTGGACATCATTAGAGAGTTGTATTGCATAAAAGTAGGTCGGATGCAATGTTGCAGGGCAAGGTTGATTGTGAAGGGAGAGAATGAGGTATTGCATAAGTAGCAATATGCAAAATTACCCCTATATGCCAAACTTTTGATAGATAGGAACCCTGGTACAGTGTGTATAATCAACCGCCATGAAAGACATGACTTTGCTGAGGCTTCAAAATTTAAAAGAGTATTTATCTGTCTTGATGGATGCAAGAAAGGTTTTATTAATGGATGTAGACCTTTTATAGGTTTAGATGGTTGTCATTTGAAGGGCAGATTTGGAGGAATACTATTATCTGCAATTTCAATGGATGGAAACAATGGGTTATTTCCTATTGCATACAGTGTGGTTGAAGTTGAGAACAAAGATAGTTAGAGGTGGTTCTTGTACAACCTAGAAGAAGCACTTGGCTCGGACAACCTATCAGTTGGCCTGACATTTATGTCAGATAAGCAAAAGGTATGATTTATAAATTGTGTTGTGTAGTTACAATTCTGTTAATATGATATCGTCCAAATATAATTTCTAAATTGTGTTGTAGGGCCTTCAAGATGCACTAGCTGAAGTTTTTCCCCATGCCAACCTTAGGAATTGCTGTAGACATATCTACAGTAATTTCAAGGAAAAATTTCCTAGTGTATGGTTGAAGACACAATTTTGGGCTGCAGCCAAAGCACCAAATGATTTTCTCTTTCAGAAGGCAATGCAGAAAATATTGTTGTGCGACAAAGAAGCACATGATTGGTTGATGAGGAGTCACCCTTCCACTTGGAGTAGGCATGCTTTTGATTTCTCTTGTAAAAGTAATCACATAACTAATAACATGACAAAGTCCTTCAACAATTGGATTGGAGATGTGAGGAGTAAGCCAATTCTATCATTAATTGATGAGATCAGAGTCAAATTGATGAGAAGGTTTTACAAGAGGTATTCACATGCAATGAAACAGGAGGGGATTGTGACACCTTCTGTGCAGAAGATAATCCGTTCAATTAATGAGCAAGCAAGAGATTGTAATCCTATGCAAGCATTCGACTATGAATTTGAAGTCATAAAAGGGAGGACACAATTTGTTGTGCATTTACAAAACAGAACTTGTTCTTGTAGAGTCTGAGAAGCTACAGGAATCCCTTGTAAGCATGTAGCAGCATGTGCCATGTATAATAGGGAAGACATTCACATCCATTGTGACCCCTGTTATTCTATTGAGAGATACAAATTGGCATACAGGGAAGTTATTCACCCACTCACTAGTCTGGATGAACTAGAAGTTGTCCCTGGTGATGATATGGTGCTACCTCCACCCTTGAAAAGACAACCAGGAAGACCAAAGAAAAATAGGAGGAGGGAACCAGGTGAACCCGGCCCTTCAGATTTTAAAAGGAGAAGTAATACTGTTAGGTGCGATGTATGCAAACAAATTGGGCATAATAGTAGGACATGTCAAGGTGGAGCAGTGAAGGTATTAGTTTCAATACACCTTTTAAATAACTTATTTTAATTACATTATGTTATATTTGTTTAAGTTTTGTACTGCTTAACTTATATTGTGTAGAGAAAGAGAAATGATGATGCAAGTGGCTCCCAAAACCAACTTACCACACAGGAACTGAAAAGAGCACATAGAGCTACCAAGCAAGCAAGGAGAATGAAAAGGAGAGCAACTGGCAGTGGTCCAACAATTGGCAGTGGTCCAACAACTGCCAGTGTACCAACACCAAGGGGGAGAGGTGCATCAATAGCAAGGAGCAGAGGAGTAGCAACTGGCAGAGGAGCAGCAGTAATAAGGACCAGAGGAGTAGTAACAAGGAGCAGAGGAGCAGCAACTGGCAGAGGTGTTGAAGTAGCAACGACCAAAGGAGTAGCAAGTGGCAGAGGAGTTGGTGCTGTTGGTGGCAGCGGTGCATCAGTAGTAGCAGCAAGGGGTGGCAGAGGTGCATCAGTACCAGCAACAAGGGGGAGAGGCAATCCTCCAGTACCAGCAACAAGGAGGGGGAGAGGAGCAGCATGAATGTTTTACGTTTATTGCTTTTTAGGAAGGGTTTGAAGAAACTGTAATGACTATTTTGTTTTAACTAATGATCAATGGAATATTGGGTTTTTAATTTCTAATTTCTTTATTTATTGGGTTTTAATTTCATTACTACATGTAATTTAATGAGATGCATGATTCCATTTGAAAACAAAGATATGTTACTGTCAATGCCAACATAAAGACTAAGGGAACCTTTGAGCATTGTAGCCAGTCATAAACAAAGGTTCAATGGCTGGGATTGAATAAAGAGGTTTAAATATTGTTGGGATTGAGTAAAGGAATGTATAAAGGATGCATATAGGGGTTTAAATATGGGTGGGATTGGCTGGGATTGGCTGAGATTGGGTCAGGGATTGTCTAATGGGTTATAGAATTGCTGAGAATGTTGATTCGGTATACCAGATATGGATCCGGTATACCGTTTCCTAATGTCCATCAGATGTGAAATTCCAGAGAGCAAATTGGCACACTCCGGATTGGAAACGGTATACCATTTTAACTTGGATGTTTGTTAATATTGAATCCGGTATACCGGATTGGTTTCGGTATACCAGATTGATGTTCATTTTACAATTTTTCTAGTCGTTGAAGGGGTACTGTGAGCCAAAATTTGTCCAATTTTTCATATGATTCAGTATACCGGATTGGGATTTTCAGGCAGTTTTCTGTCCATTTTCTAGCCGTTGGAGGATATGTTTTGCCTATATAAAAGGCACTATTTTGTCGTGTTCTTCACTCTTTTTCACTCACTTTTACTCACCTTGTGCTAAACACATCAACTCAATTACTCTCAATCATTTCTCTCAAAATTTTTACCATCAATTCAAGCATGAGTCGTAAAGGGAAGGACCCATTGCCTCAAGATGCCCCACCTCCTAAAAGAGGTCATGGAACCACTTCAGGAGCACCTTCTCGTGTTAGTAGAATCTTCCCCAATGATGAATGTCAGGAGTCTTGGCCTCTATTCCGTGATAGGAAATTGAAGAAGGATGCGAAGTGGATGTTGCCTCTTTCCAAAGTCTACAACTTGAAGAAAATTCAAGAATTTGGGTTGGGATTCCTTCCTTCATCTTACGGAACCTTGCTACCCAAATCTTGTTAAATACTTCTACAACAATCTCTGATTTAGCGGATCGGAAAGGGAGTTGAAGATAAATACTTTTGTAAAAGGCAATCATATGGTCATTTCAATCGATGATCTTGCTAGATATCTTAATATCTCTAGTGAAGGTCCGTGTATTTTTTGGACCCCCAAGAGCACTTCCTTTCGTGACCTCATCGATCATGAAGAGGTATATTCTAACATCCTTCAAGAATATCATGGAGATGAGGGATCGGTTCCTATTTCTCGCCTCAAGCTCATTCCTCACATCATTTCATACATCATCCAACATAACTTCATTCCTAGAGGAGGAGATTGGAGTAAGTGCTTGACCCCTCAAGCTTACCTTACCTATTGTGTCAACACCTCTACTCCCTTGTGCCTACCTTATTTCATTATGCAGTACATGGAGTCCATTGCAAACCCAAAGAGATCCACAAACCCTCCTTATGGTCGCCATCTTACACACATCTTCAAGGCATATGACATTGACATTGATCGTGAGATGGAATCTACCACTTCATTCCTTCCCATCACTCGAAATTCTTTCCATACCATTCATATTCCGGACTCTGATGAAGAATATGAGGAAGGAGACTCAGAAAATGAAGGTGAGAGCCAACCAAGGAGGCAACTCCGTCAACAACCTTGGACACCCGAAGTTTTTCAAATTTGGGTTTCCAACTTGGAGGATTACATGGAGGAGACCAACACAAGAGTGGAAGATCTTGAAATAGGACAAGAGAAGCTCCAAGAAGATGTGTGGTCTTTGCGTCAAGAAGTTCGAACCGATTTTGATTCATTAAATTCTAAACAAGACCGGATCCTCACAGCGGTGCAAAACTTGACTATGAATCTTGGTTTCCTATCTCTTGACACTCCAGGAGCGACTCCGCAAGGTTTTACACCTCAAGGTTTTCGACCACTTTTTCAGACACTCTTCCCTGTAGAATTTGGCTCTATTCCCTCTATTCCACCATTCCCTCAAGATGAACCCAATCCTGAAGCCCCATAAGTTGTTTTGTTTTTAACACTTTTTGATAATGTAAGGGGGATAATAAGTGAAAAATGGTATGCACATGGTTGAAATGTAATCTTGAAAGTCTTTACTATCTATGCAATGATCTATTATTTATGAAATTTATATTTGAAAAATAATTTCTGCCCTTGCCAATTGGACACCCCATATCAGGCCTTGTAAGGAATTGCAGCAAATTAGATAATTAGGTATACAGGATCTGAATCCGGCATACCGGTTTTAGATCCAGCATACCACAATGAGATTTCTTAAATTGGGCTGGATCATATGATTGGCTTCTGATTCCCACATAGTCATTCACCGAAATATATGAGTTATATAACTCATATATAACTCAATTGGGTCTAATTTCTCTCAAATAATTATCAACAAGTTGAGCAAATACATGACAAAAGAAGACTCCAAATTTTCATTGAAATATTAAACATTGTCATTCCTTACATTAAACATTGTGATTCCCTTACATTAAACATTGTTAATACCAAAACAACCAACCCAACTAACTACGAAGTCAACCCAATAGTCATTTTTTTACAATCAACACTACTACCACCAAAACAAACAACGCAAGTACAAAATAACTCAAAAGTTCTACTCTTGAATCTGACTTCTCCATCCTATTAACCATAGTATTCCTCAAACTTCGAATTTCTTCATTCATCTGTTGCAATTCTTTACTGGGTTCAGCTACAACTGTCTGGGAATTCTCTCTAGTCAACGACAATCCTCTAGGAGAACTAACAGGGTCACACCATGAGAAGTATCGACATCCATTTGATGGTGCATCTTGACAGTAGTAGTATAGTTTATGCTTGTTCTGTTGGGACTCTGATATTCTCACTGCTGCTCTTTTATTACAACTACATAGTCGATTTATATACTTCAAATCACCTTGGTTGCTGTAGCTTTCATTCACACTTGTTAGTAACATTGTATATCTACAAAAAAAACATGAACATCTGTAAATATGGTACAATTTCATGGACAAACATAGGAAAATCAAGTAACATATGTGTGTGTGTTTGAAACCCATGATATTAACTAATACAGAGAACAAAGACAGTCTCACATGAAGCTCATAATTTATCAAGAAAAGTAAGTTATGCATAATAGAATTTTTGAAGGAAATCTCAAGCAGCCTGAGTTGCTAATTCTCAAGTACATTTCAAGCACTTCAGTGAACAATGAAAATAGCCACGAAAATTGATGTCCTTTTCACATCCTATTTTAATATGCTACAGAAATTTCCCTATGTTTTTTCTCCTCAGATTTTAAAGGGATTCTAAAATCCTAGGTCTATTACACATTATTAGTGCATTTGCATTTGATAATGGGTATTTCAGTAGAGAAGAACAGATTGAATCTAATAATAAGTGAAGAATGAAAGATGATTATCAAAGGGTTTACTGTAGCAGAGATCCCTAGTAGAATGCCATATCAGAGACGAAGAGGAGAACACACAATAGAAGAAGAAGAAGAAGAAGACGAAGAGGACAACACATTTTATTAATAGAAGAAGCAGAAGACGAAGAGGAGAACACTTACTGTATTAGATGATCCCAGTAGCCCTAGCAGAGACAAAGAGGAGAAGAAGGACGAAGAGAAGTCCTGCGCTTAAGCTCCACAACGATAAATTGGGGTTTTTTTTCCTTTTCATTCTTTTACTTTAAAGGTTTAAACCTGAAAAGGGCAAATTTGTCTTTTAATCTTTTAGTTTTAAAGGATTAAACCTAAAAAAGGATAAATGTGTCTTTTCATATTTTAGTTTAACAGCAGTCTAACGGTGTTAGTGTTCAGGGGGTGATCTGAGTTTTGACTCATTTTCAGGGGGTGTTTCGTAAATTTTCCATTGAATTTTTATAGGGGGTGTCCATGAAATTTTCCCATTTTTTTAAAGCAATGTTTTAATAAGTCTTATACATTTCAAAAAGTATAATACATGTTTAATATGGGATCTAATAAAAATGGGTAAAGTACACGTACCCCCCTAGAATGCACCCAATATTCCGCGTACTCCCCTAAGCGGCTCAATATTCAACGTACCACCCCTCAATATTCCACGTATCACCCCTGCTTTACACCCCAAATGCCACATAGGTCCAACCCGTTAAATACCATCGTTAGATGACAATATTTTGACCATTTTACCCTTTGCTTCATTTTCTTAAATCTGAAAAGACTTAAATACCCTCACTTATTTGTTGCCCAAAACTAATTGAAAATGACTAATTTACCCTTTGTTTTATTTTCATAAATGAAAAGACCTAATTGCCCTCACTTATGTATTACCCTAACCTAATTTGAAAAGACTATTTTACCCCTAAATATTTGTTCTGAAAAACCCCAAAATGCCCTCATCTTCCCCAAATCATCATCTTCTTTTACATACCCACCACCACGACCACCACCACCACCACCACCCACCATTAACACCATCACCAAAGCCAATACTACCACCACCACCCACCATTCCAGAAATCGAATCCTGATTTGGGGGTAAGAAAAAACTCAGATTTTTTTTATTTTTATTTGTAGATGCAACAAAGTAGCACCACCTCTATTCGCTTAGTTCTTTCCTTGTCAATGCATTCAACTGAATTTCAGTCTACAACCAACACAATATCTTCTAAAGTAACAATACTAATCTGTTACACCTGTAAACAAATTCTCATAGTGTCATAGTAGGAAACAAATTCTTCTCTTTACTCTGTTTTTCTCCCAATTTCAATTTTTCTTTTTCACATTGTTTCCCTTTCTCACTTTTGGAGTTTGGTCTTTGAATAAAGGGTAGTAGAGAGGTTGGGAGAGAGAGAGAGAGAGGAGCAGGGCCTTCCACTAAAAACCAGAGATGGAAGTATTAGAAACTCTGGTTTTATCTGGTAACAGAACTTCCAAATCTTTCCATTTTGTGAAAGACTCTTCGCAAATCGCAATTTTTTGTTTTCTTCTCTTGATCAGTCATTATCTTTTTAGTTGTTTTCTTGCATTGGACATCAAGATTGGTTCAGAAAAGTTGAATTTTAAGTATATAAGATTCATCATTGGGTTAGGGTTTCATCGAATTGGTTGATAAGAGGGTTAGGGTTTCATCGAATTGGTTGATAAGAGAAACCTGTACGGAAATTGATTTGTTTCCAGAGAATTTACTTCGCATTTGTCTTAGAACCCAAAGCCAATGGTGGGTGGTGGTGGTGGGTATGTAAAAGAAGATGATGATTTGGGGAAGATGAGGGCATTCTGGGGTTTTTAGGAACAAATATTTAGGGGTAAAATAGTCTTTTCAAATTAGGTTAGGGTAATACATAAGTGAGGGCAATTAGGTCTTTTCATTTATGAAAATAAAACAAAGGATAAATTGGTCATTTTCAATTAGTTTTGGGCAACAAATAAGTGAGGGTATTTAAGTCTTTTCAGATTTAAGAAAATGAAGCAAGGGTAAAATGGTCAAAATATTGTCATCTAACGGTGGTATTTAACAGATTGGACCTATGTGGCATTTGGGGTGTAAAGCAGAGGTGGTACATGGAATATTGAACCGCTTAGGGGGTACATGGAATATTAAGTGCTTTCTAGGGGGATACGTGTACTTTATCATGTTTTTTTACCGTATAAGTGCATTTATACGTAAAAATATGTTTTATTGATCTAATGCGGTACATGTATGCATGCGAATTTCCTAGGGGAAGGTCTGGTCTTGTATGTGCAAGAACGCGTGGTCACTCTCCACTCCTTAATTGTTTGCTTTTTGAAATTCAAACACCTTGTGTTGGTCATGTTTCAAAAAATATAACCTTTTTTTCGTACCCAAAAATAAAATAAAATTTAAGGACTGATTCAACCTTTGATTATGATTTTATAGTAACTTGGAATGAAGAAATTCTCTCATCACCATAGATGAAGTAAAACTTAATCCCATCTCATGATTTTTCTTATATAAATCGTATGTTTCTTTTGAAAGTCGAGAGAGTGCATAATAATGGTTACAATTGTTTGTGTTGAGAGTTGATTCTTTTATCTTGATCGTATGTTCTTACACGTACCCCTGTAATGCATCCACTATTCCTCGTACCCCCTAAGCTTCTGATAAGTCCACGTACCACCTCTCAATATTCCACGTACCACGGTACCACCCCTGCTTTACCGCCCCTAATGTCAGATAAATCCAAACAGTTAAGTTTAACCGTTACATGTTAAAAACTTGACCATTTTACCCTTTCTTTTATTTATATAAATTTAAAAAGATCTAATTGTCCTAATTGTTCATAATATAAAAAGATCTTTTTGTCTTAACCTAATTTGAAAAGACCCTTTTATTCCCACTATTTGTTTCTTAAGAACCTAATTTATCTTAATTATAAAAATGCCCTTGTTAGTCAATAATTATCGAAATACCCTCGTCTTCCCCAAAATCCATCTTCCATTTCTGAAACTTCTCTCAAAAGGTTCAATACCCGAAAGACTTTCACAGATCACCTCCGTGCGGTTCTTGTCAGGGAAGGGATCGATGCTTTCTTCGACGACCAAATGCAAAGAGGAGAGGAAATCTCTGCAGAACTCCTAAGGGCGATAGAGAGATCAAGAATCGACATTATCGTTTTCTCCAAGAACTATGCTTCTTCGAGATGGTGCCTTGACGAACTTGTCAAAATCATGAATTTCGACATTGAAAAATTTGTGGAGTTTATGTTATGAAGGCAGAAGAACAATCTCGAATAGAAAGGTGCTCACTTTCAGCGACAGAGATATGAAAGAGATCCTCAAATTCCTTGACAACTCCGCAATTACATAACCCTAAAATTTCACCAGTAGAGATCCCGAGTGTCCTTCGAGAAGAGAATATTAGAACAGACCCAAATGCATCCCAATTGAGAAGGCCCGAATCGTCAAATTTCCATCCGGAACAGTCAGATCGGAGAATTACAAGTATGGACTTAAAGTCTTGAGATTGGTTTACCCCCTTTGAGAGAAAGATGATAATCTGGCTTTGTTCAACGAGATGCAGAACAGAGAACGAGACAATTTTTTTGCTTGACAAGTCTGATGATCTTGATGACTCCCTGTGTAATTTCCAAACCCACCCTCCATCTTGGTTTCGGTGCTTGGATTACCTACGAATGCGTTTTGTGATTGATTTTTTTTTTTTTTTTGGTTAATGTCACATTTTCTTGTCCTGTGGTTGAAGATAATCCATGACTTTTGTTTAATTTTAAATTCATTCCCACTCTAGCACCAGAAAAATTGAAATGCTTTTCAGATTTTAAGCTTGGCATCTCCAATCCAGGTCATGGAGAGAGTAGTGACCTAATACATCTATTTTTCTTGCAAATCACAAGAACATCCCAATGGTTACCAAAGATTATCGCTAAAATATCCAACCTGACCGTTCTTGGACATCAGTCGGAGGAACAAAAATACAGAATCCTTCACCCACCAAAAATTTTGGGATTTTCTCCGGAAATAGCTACTGACTGGTAAGGAAATCCCTCTTTTGGTTGCAGTGTCAAGTGAGTGAGAAGATGATGCAGAGTGGCTTGCAACTACGCTCACCCTTAAACGACTGAGATGAAAATTCTAAGGCTTTGTTAGCAATGGTGATATGCAATGAGAGCACTACGATTGGGCTCCTGAAAGACCCTTTTCATGTGGGAAATCACATCTCCCAGGGATGATCCTTCACAGAATAGGGATTTGCCGGAAAATTAGGGTTGTTGAGCCTTTTGAGAGAAGTTTCAGAAATGGAAGATGAGAGCACTTTGGTAATTCTGTCCTAGCAAAGGCGTTTTGGTAATTATATTAGGTTAGATTCTTAAGAACAAATAGCGGGGGCAAAAGGGTCTTTTGAAATTAGGTTAGGGCAAAAAAGTCTTTTCATATTATGAACAAATAGGTAAGGATAATTAGGTCTTTTCAAATTTATAAAAATAAAAGAATGGATAAAATGGTCAAATTTTTAACACTTAATGGTTAAACTTAACAGTTTGGATTTATCTGGCATTAGGGAGGTAAGACAGGAATGGTACGTGGACTTATTAGAAGTTTAGAGGGGTACGAGGAATGTATTGGCTGACCTGTATTGATGCTCTATCAGATTGGGCTGCCGTACTAACTGATAAATAACGATACGATACCAATACTTAAAACATTGGTTTTGAGACACTCTAGTCCCATTTTCAATAGTATCAGTGCATATATGATTTTGGCATCAGGATCTTATAAATATGGGGTTTTTTTTTTGTTTTTTATTTCTTTCAGACAGCTGATTTTGTGAGGTTAGCCTTTTCAATAATAAAACCACAAATAGGGTTACTGTGAAGGTTACCATTTGTCTCAGCTGGTCAAGAACTCGGCCTATTGCTGCAAAGTTTTGGGATCAAATCACACCTTCATCTTGCACATATGCCCTTCTCCTCCCTCCTTTTGTGTGGAGAGAAAAAAAAAATTACATCACCTTGGGAGTGAACTGGTTAACTCAATCAAGTCAACTGATATATAGAGTAATTGGGGATACTTATCTAATTGCATTAGCTAATTTAAAATACCATTGGATACTTATCTAAGGATGATTGCCATAAAATCCCCCAAAAAATGAATAGTTTTTTTTTTTTTTTGGGGTGGGGGGGGGTGGGAAAGGAAGGGATGAATTAAAAACTACTTTCAATGGCTAAGGAAATTTGTAAATTGAAAAATAGTGCAACTTTGTTAAACAATCCATTATTTAAAAAGACTAAAATGTATTATAAAATAGATTATAAACTTTAATTTTTAATCATATTGGGAAAAAGGATAAATGGGTTAGGGACTAATAAGTATAAGAAATTTTTGATCAGTTATATGTTAAATGATACGAAGTTTGAAGGCATTTTATCAAATTATCCAATGGACAATTGTTTCCTGCGAGTTCCAAATCTCTCTCTCTCTCTCTCGGGTAGGTGGAAGTGCGGAAGGGTGTGTGAATAATTGATTATTTTCTTTCATAACTGGAGAAGGCGCACTAAATTGATAGTTCAATACAAATGCCCATGCTGTCAAAGAATAGAAGGAACTGAGTAAAGAGAAACATTCAAACTCATCATGATTATTATCAACCCAAAACCTGGTTCCCAGTGGCATCAGTGCATACATTACCTCCTACACTGAAGTTGGATAGCACCCAGGTTCTTTGAAGAAGCTCTTGCCAGTGTTAGGAAAGATGGTGATAGTGAGGTCAAGCAGAAATTATGATCCCATTAGCTCGGCAAAGTATATCGGTAGTTATGCACAAGGGAAGTGAATATCTCATACACTATTGTCTGTTTCATTGTCTACCAGTCCCTCTGGCTTATGAAACAACCTCCTAGAATTTTCCCCCAAGGAAACATTATGGTTAAGCTTGAGGAATGGTGAGGAAGATACATTATGTGAGGTCCCCTTTGTAGTTTTGATACAAGATACCTGTGATGACTTCATAAGCCATTATAGTTCAAGTGAAACAGACAAATGGAAGAATAGAAGACCAAAAATAAATTAACATCAGTTCTTCCAAACTCACAGAAGAATTTGAGCAAAAAAAAGGTTGCCGGGGATTATTATAACTTTTAAGGATGCTGGAGCTCAAAATGACCCAGGCCTGGAATCATATATCAAGAACTTCACTAAATTAATGGGCAGGCAGAGTCAGGCGCAGGCTTCCTGTGCATGTGGCTAGTCACAAAACATATTACCCAGTCACTGAAGCTAATTCCTGGTAACAAGCCAACCATGGCCAACTAGTGAGAAAATTGGACCTGATTGTAACGAGTAGATCCATGAGATTCACTCAGATAACAAATCGCTGTAAAGATGCCAAAATAAAGAACTCATAAAAGCCACACATGGGAGAATGAATAGGTGCAATTTTTTAAAAGGGGCTAGTGGCATGGTCATTTCAATTAGATAATAAAAAAGAACTGCCACAAAATTAGAAGAGATGGCATCTCAATTAGCACAGAGAAGAGAATTTCTAATGGTTAAGATCATTTAAATATTTCTCAGTAACACATGGGTAAGAACAGTTAGAATCGATCTCTTCCCAGTTCCCATTTTAGTGATTTTCCTTCATTTATTAGAACCATTGTATGCCCTACCAAGCATCCAAATATATATGCTCTACAGGGCCTCTAGATCAAGCAATTGGTACCGGTTCCATTACCTTCATCCTGAAACAAAACCTTAGAAACTGAACTATAGGAGTTAATCCCATGACTAGGTTGCCCTTCACCCCTAATGCTCCCACATTGCTTATCCACCATTGGGGTTTCACAGACGATATCATAGCTGACTTCTCGACGTTTCTTCTTCTTTGGAAGCTTCCATAGTGACTCATGCTTTGCTGTCACTGTCTTCGGTTGCTTTGGGGCCCATACCCTCTGCAGATCTGGCACCCAGCTTGTGAAAGATGCAAACCTTCTAGCCCTCTCTCTCCTTTCCTGAGCTTCCATCAATTGTCGCAGATGCTCTTCATCCTTAGTTCTCCGCATGCAATTGGAATCATTTCCTGATGGTTGGAGAGACTCATCTTCCACAGAGGTGGATCCATTGCCTACTCTGCAATCTCCATGTACCTCATTTTTGTTTGCTATACCTTTCCAAGGTTGGTCACTCTCCTCGCTGTTGAGTTGGGACCCAAGGGATTCTCCTTCATCAAACAACAATAAATCCATTCGAGTGTAGATTCTACTTACCACATCGCCTAGAGAATTTGAATACCTGCATGTTGTCCAATGCAATTGAACATGCATTAGTCTGATCACTTAATTTAAAGGAAGCTGCTGCCTACTCTTCCTTTGAAAATTAAAACGATTGTGGATTAGTTCAATAGAAGCTAAACCATGTTTCTTAAGGAACCCATATGGTCTATCTCACCAAAACAATGACTAATTAAGCTGATCAAAGAATTGAAAAGAGATATCTTTGCATGAGAGATAAGAATCAGGTAATGGTCAACAGCTACCATTGAGAGTACCAAAATTCAGAGCCAAAGAAAAGCAAAGGCATTTCATCTCGACAGTAAAGGATGAGATAACTGATTGGCTTACAAATTTGATTAAGTAAGGAAGCACACCTATTTTTTATGATCTTTCCCACGTATGCATCAAGGCTATCATCACCAAAAACTCCTCCTGCCAAATGATACGGAATGATCTCTAGGAGGGAGCAAATCTGCTTCACCATCTTCTTTTTCATTGTCTCTTCAATATACCCTCTCATCGTTGATCGGAGCATTTCCATACGAAGCAAAATCTGTAGCTCATACCTTGTAGTTGTTAAGGAAGACTTTATATCACCTATATTCGTTAGTGCTAACTCCAATTTCTCCATTTGCACAAGCAAAAAAAAAAATAAATTATATCACAGACACACATGAGGGAAGAAAATTTTCCTTCAGTGTCCATCAATCAAATCTGTACAAGCATAAACAGGAACATGTATAAGTAAATGAAGATAAGGAAAGCAGGGGGGTAAAGGATACTCTCGAACTATATCTTCTGAGCTGTACATGGCTGGACTTTTCCCAACTGCATGAGATGATTGATCAACCCCCTTATACTTTGCTGCTAAATCCTTAGGCTCCTTCAGGAAAAGCTTTACTAGGTCAGCAACCAATCCATCACAAGCGCCATGTGGATGGACCTCAGGTGCATTGATATCTAATTCATGCTTCCAACACAACCATTGGATGGATGATTCCACAAGCCGCTCTACCAAAGCTCCCAAGTCCACTTCGGAAGATTCAAGGCTGTTCTGAATCTTCTGAGAAATACTCCCAAAGAAGGCTTCTGACGTTTCTAAGAAAGAAACAGAAGCGACTTCTTCCTTCATTCCAGATGCTACCAGGGAAGAATCATCTCCAGTTGAGAGAGGAGATGAGACAGGCTGTTCACTTTCTTGCTGTGAACCAACTAGTCTTCTCTCCATGTCCTTTTCAATATCAGGATATGATTCAAGTTCATTTGGTTCAACTGGGCAATAATTACTTGACTTCCTTATGTGTTTCATCCAGCATTTCAAGAATCTCAGCTTCTTAGAGTCGTTACATTTTCTAGCAAAATACACCTCTTCCAAGTCCATTTCAAATTGGTTAAGGACTGCCTTATAGAAGGAGCACCATGTGAAATCTTGAAGCAGATTTGCGTGCTTTTTCTTCCTTTTTCTTTTATCCTTAGTATCCACCACTAAGGACATTTCAGAAGACGAACCATCAGACTGGGCAATGGTTAAACTGCTCGAATGATTTAAATCAGCAGTATTTTGATGTACTCTACTATCTGCCCTACTGGAATCACTTACAGTATCATGGGGGGAGAGCCCACTACCAATTATAGAGAGTATAGCAGAATGAACTGTGAATGGTTTTAAGATTCCCATAAAACAACCTCCATCCCGTTTTGAAACAGAAACCACGGCCCAGTAGCCTTCCCTATACAAAAAAGTGAGAAGAAGTTGCCAAATGGGTATTCGCCTGCACAATAGGAATTCAGTTTTTCCAACGCTTAGCATTTCTAGAATCTTATTTGCAAAAAACCCACCTGAACTCTCTGTCTTTTGATCTTTCCCATATTCTCCTGAGAGAGCACGCAGTAGAACAAAATGGCCAAAGCAGCCCTTGGGAGCTGAGCTTTTATTGTTCCTTCTCACCTCTGTGATCTGGATCTTGGTAATTCCATCCCCGAGATTTCTCCACAATGATTCCTCTTGACCAGAGTCCCCAGTGTCTGAATTTCCGGACCCTACAACCCCCATGACATCGTCAGATCGTTGCCTGGCTAGCTGCTTCAGATCAAGCATTTCGAGATCACAGCACTTGCAGTCTAAGGGTCTCCCACGAACATCTGATATTTGAAGACTCAATTCTGCTCGAGCAGTGTTGCGGCAGTTATTGTAATTAAAGCCCTTCAAATAGCACCCGATGTTTGGGTAAATCAACCCAAAAGGAATGAGAGCAGAACCTAATACAATTGCATCTGTTGAACAAAAGCCCCAACCCAAGCTCTTAATCCCCCTCTCAAGAAACCCTAAAGCAGGTATGTTATCTCTCTCAACACTTTGCTCTTGGATGTCCTGTTCATAGTTGACGTCAATCCAACTGAAGTGTATGTCTCTGTCAATAAATCCTTCACTTAAAGTGCCAAATTTTTTAACAAACTTATCAGAAAACGTATGGAAAGACACTAGAGTCTCATCATCAATTCCCACATTCATGAAATCGGATAAACATTTTAAAGATCTAGAAATGGGTGAGAAGAGAAGAATCATATTCGACCGAACAACATTAAGACCATTCGCCTTACCAATCAAATCTTGCAGTGGGTACTCCCAGGCATAGTCGTGAAAGAGCTGATGCAGCGAACTGGCGGTGAACGAGGCCCGAGGAGGTGAAATTAGCGCTTCCGAAAGCAGGGCAGGAAGGGAGTTTAGGGTTTCAGAGAGATGAAGAAGTGTGTCGGAGGGACGGTCGAAGGAGAAAGAAGAGGTAGACTTTCCGAGAAGATGGTGGAGTTTGGAGGATGAGAGGAGTGGGGAGAGAGAGGAGAAGAAGAGCTTGAATGCGAAGAGGGAGGATGATAGAGAGGGAAACGTGAGGAGAGCTCGAACCGATCTGAGTATAGAAGTGATGTAAGGAGTAGAATTTTCCAGATAGAGAAGGGGATGGAGATCTATGAGGAAGACGATGCGTTGAGTTTGGGAGAAATCTAAAATCTCCTCCATGACTCAACAACGACAATCTGAGCAGGAGATAAGAGCAAGAGAGGCAGAGTTGGAAGCTTCGTGCTTTGATCTAGTTTGTGAAAAACAGCGGGAATCGGATGAGCAAATGGCGGGACTTTTTGTTTTTTTTTTTTAAATAAAATGTAAAGGTACATTGCATATCAAATGATTATAGGTCGAATTTATCCTAAATTCTAAAGCATAATTACAAAATTACCCCTTTACGTTTTTTTATAAAGCATGCTTTGACTGCAATTCTACAAAGCACAATGTAGAAGCGGGATCGGGGATCGGGGATCGGGGATTGGGGATTGGGATCGAAGAGGTCCGTCGCTACTCGATTCCAATCCGATCAGAATCAGCTTATTGAAATCGGCCTAAATCGGTTTGATTTTAAGCCATTATGCTGTAGAATCAGAATCAGTCTTGGAATTGGTCCGATCCAGTTGAGAAGGTTATAAAAAAATGACCAGGGATCAGCTGATCCAATTCCAGATTTCCAGTTTAGGGGTAGGCGTTAAGATCGACAAAAATCATGATCGATGTCTACCGATTTTGATCTGAATCGGGCAAATCACCAATTTGATTCCCGGTTATTCAAACCATGGTTCTATTCACTTAAAAATAATAAAAACAACACATACAGACACACAAGATGTGGCAGAAACACCACAGATGGGAAGGAGTTCGGTTCCTCTACACGTATCAACAGGTGAATGTACATGTGAGAACCAACCACCTGTCCTATTTTTGTCATTTGCAAGGGGAAGGAGGGGTTATTATGGAAACAAAATTAAAATGTGATTGGCTCTGAAGTGTACATTAACCTGTTGGTACATGCTGATGATCCATTCTCGGTGGGAAGCATGGTAGGCTTGCATCAAAGGAGCATAGCATAGAGTTGAAAGGGAATACAAATAGTGGAAGAGTTGGTGGAGTCTAATTCCTCTGCAAGTACATGCACATGCACATACGTGTGAGAGGTAACATCTTGTCCCATTTTTGCCATTTATAAGGGCAGGAGGGGTATTAATGGAAATAAAAAGACAAGTGGTAACCTCTCACATGTAGATCAATTCTCGAGTGAACCCAGATCCTTTCCAGTGACATTTAACTACTACAGTCGATCTCATACCATCCATGGGGTGTGGAGACCACCTCTGAGGTATGGGGACCACACCCTATGGATGGCGGGAGATGGCCTCTGGTGGTTAAATGTCATTGGATAGGATCTGGATTCTTCTTGAATTAGTGGGGGGAGGAAGCCAGGTCAGTTGACTGAAATACAATAAGATCTATAGAGGATCTTTGTTATCTAACAATTGCCATCTGTATTCAAATGGTAGAACACCCATTGGTATACATATTGATTCCTCTGTATATTAGCAGCATAAGAAACTTTCTCCTAAAACTACAATAGAACTTTGAAAATTCAGGGCTATGAGAGAATGCACACTAGTATCGAGATTCTCTCCAACGAGTACATCACTCAAGGAGTGCCTAATGAGCATCCAATGGCTGGATTGGCTGGCTGCGCTGACTGGGCATGTGTTAGGATATGTGCCAACCAGCCCAGCCATTGGATGCCTCATTGTACACTCATCAGGCAATCTCCTTATTGGAGAAGATCCGAATCCTACACACTAGTTATGAGAGAATTGTATGCATTCATAGACCTATATGACATGGGTTACCAAAAAAAAGACACATATAAGATGCATGCCAACACACATAGGAGGTTATTTTCATATTGATTAAATTAGGCTATGAAATTTGACATATAGTTAATCTAGACCATAACATCTAAATCTAACAATCAGAATAGCCACATCACTATACACATGACAGGGCATATAGGAAAAGTTTCTACTTTCTACCACATAGGTATAACAAACTATTTTCCAAGTTTCACAAATTTAAATTGGGAAAAAAAAATTCTACATGCCAACCACATGGACGGATGATGTGGCTTTTTATTGAAGATTATTAGTCTTAGGCCCCTTGGGGATCCGAACAAGAATGGGTCATCCGTACGTACGTTTAGGTGAATGTACATCTCAGAGCCAATCATATATTTATTTTGTTTCCATAAATACCCCTCTTTCCCTTATTAATGGCAAAAATAGGATAAATGGTTGCCTCTCAAATGTACGGTGCACCTACATGTACGTACAACCCCACCCACCCACACCCATGGGAGTAAAGAATTTAGCTTGTCCCTAGGGAGCCCGGCATGCCCAGGGTGCATCTAGCCGTTGGGCTGTGCCGCACACATCTCTAGGTGTACACCGAGATGTGTGCAATATAGCTCAACCGTTGGATGCCCCTGGGTGCGCCCTAATTATTGGGCTGCCTGGAGACAATCCTGATCCGGGAATACGACCAACAATGGCCATCATATCACGAATCCGGATCAGCTACCCACATGGGGACGGGTGGACGAAGATCGGACCATTTTAATAGACAATCCCAAGGAGAAGGATAAAGAGAAAGAGGAGAGGTAAAAACAGAGAGGCCTTCATTTGTGGCTTTTTGTGGGGTTGGGAACCATTTGCTCCGGCCTGTACCTTTCTCTTTCCCCTTTGGTTTGCTCTCTCACATGATTTTCCGCCATAACTGCAAGATTCTCTTTCATCTCAATAGACTCCAGCACTGTGAGCACCACACCTCTTCCTTTCCACGTATTCTACCTTCATCTTTCACCTGGTGCCTGGTGGTGATTCAACCTTTCTCTTTTCGGTTCTTGTCCTTTTGCAGACCCTTTATTTTCTTTTCCTCATGTTCCCCTCTCCCCCTTCTTTCTCTCTCTCATGGAATGAATAATTAGGAAGAAGAATATTGTATTATTTCTTTTGGAAAGCGTCATTGGTATTGATTGTTGCATATGGGTTGGATCCCCATTCTGCCTCTCATTCAGAGAGGAACATAAAATCAGTAGATCTTATGATGGGTTTTCCAGTTTTCCTTCCCGATCGTTCATCCAATGCAAATTAATCCATTTATTGCAATGCTGATTGCAAAAACTGGACAAATTGAAATTCATTTTCATGGGTTGCAGAAGCTTTTCTTTCATCGGCGTCATTGTCTCTCTATTCTTTGCATCCTTTGCCCAAAACCTACAGAACGACTCTGCTCGCATCTCTTTAGATGCTCTTCTTCAAAAATATGCCTACAAAGCGCTTGTCCGACCTCACACCGGCATTCTATACAAAGCATCCCACCCTGCAAATCTTTCAGGCATGGAAGCCTCAGTTATCCGGCTCAGAAGCGGTACCTTTTGGGTCAGAGGAGCTAATGTTAGCGCATTCTTGTTTCCACCCAGAATCATTTCTGAACCTTTCGTGAAGAGATTTTCCATAGTCCTCCAAAATCTGGGCAATTGGTCTTCCAATTATTACAGTGTACCAGGCTATTCATTGGTTACTCCCGTGGTTGGTTTCAGGTTTTACGATTCCTCCAATTTGAGTTCCAACGCCATTGCATCTCTCAGTCTTAACGTGACAGGAGATCCCATTTCTGTACATTTTCCCCAGTTCTTGTTGCCTCCAGGTTCTAATTGGACTGTAAGATGTGTTACATTCAAAGTAGACGGGACATTTTCTCTTGCTAACATTACCCTTCCCAATGTATGCTTCACTCGCAATCAAGGCCATTTCTCCATTGTCGTCGAACAGCCCAAGATGAATGTGACGAAAGTGAGGCGGCTAAAGAAACTGTGGAAGTGGTGGGTGATAGGACTTGTGTGTGGATTTCTGGGTTTGGTTTTGGTTTGTGTCGTTGCCATGCTTGTTGTTTGGCTCACGAGGAGAAAGAAAATTCTGAAAATGGAGAAAAAAGCTGATCAAGGTGAGTCTTTCAAGACAATCTGGGTTGGACCTAGTAAAATGCCTTCTGCAGCAGTGACTAGAACTCATCCAGTTCTTGAGAATGAATATGCTCCATGAGACCATGACTTCCTTTCTTCTTCTGCTGCTGTTTTTTTATGTTTCCTGTTCATCTGTTGTTAATTTTGAGGGAGAGTAGTCCAATAGGTATGTACAAATTAGAAACATGACTTGGTTTTGTGTGTTTCATAGATTGTTAAAAAATTAGGAAATTGTTCTTTGGATTTTGTGAGGAATGTTACAACCAATTGACATTTTGTAGCATAGATCAGATTGGAATGTTTGGTGGTTAATTTGATGAGAATTCACATTGTCAAGTTCTATACATCATTTTGCATGAACTTTCCTTTTTCTTCCAAGTTTCAGTTCTCATAACTTCAATATACCTGTTATGTGTGTCTCGAATATATTATTGTATCCGATCTATGATGCATCGACCCGCTTGGTGGAGTATTACCCTGTTTTCGTGTCTTGTTGTGTAAGCAAGAGAGATGTCAGATTTTGGGGGGTTTTCTGTGTTAGGGTTTTGAGAAGGGAGACCTTGTTGCGCTGCTTAGGGTGTTCTTGAGAGATTTTCAATGTGTCTTCTTCCATTACATAGTGAATCATCCTCAGCTTCACTCATGGACGTAGCACATCACTTTGGTGTGTGAATCATATTAAATCTATGTCATCTTTGCTCTATTTTTGTTTTACGTTGTGTTTCTTTGGTGTTTGTTTTAACAATACCTCTTGGCACTTAGAACTGAGATCGATGTCTGCAAGTGCTACCATGCGTCCATATTGATCTCTAAGCATGAAAATAGAAATTTTAAGTTTCTATTATTAACCATGGTCTTGAAATCCTTGATGTATGTCATGACAATGTCATCTGCAGATCCTCCATTGTAGAGAGATCTTGATCTGAGTGTAACAATCATCTTCTCTATCATCTCTGAGTGACAGCATGGAAGTTTTTTTTTTGCTGAATCAATTTGGACTTTGGTCATCAAACATGTACATAATTAGAATCATAAACTGATGCTTAAAGCCAAAAAAGACAAAGCTCATTCAAGTAAGCCAGTGTATCTTTATACAACAACAAAACAATCGTATGAAACAAAAGGAGAGAATCTCCCTCTCTCTCACATTCGAACAGGATCCTTGCACCAAAGCATACCCAGTTATTATTATTATTATTTTTTTGCTCGAGCTAGCACCGTTGGATCAAGCATCTTCCATGTGTCTAGCTTGCAGACCTGAACTGCAAAGGCACCACAAAATTAAGCACTGCAAAGGATTTTTATCCAATCTGAATCAATTGGAATTAGGATCAGCCTCTGCCAATTCTGATCCGGATCGGGCTGAATCGGGCTATTGGATCTGATTTTTCAAACACTGAGTAAAGTTGCAAATTAGTGCAATTATGTGAACAAATACCCACATGCAAAATAAATAAGTAAATGGGAGGGGGATCGCTGCCGGCTTTGTGGCCACTGTGTTAGCACGAGGCCAATAGGAACATGTGGCATCCAACCTGGGGCAAGGGTGGTTATTTCACGGGACTTTGTGTTTGGGCGTAACTCTCATGAGGCGCTGTTGGGTAGCGTTCTTTTTCCCAAAATAAATATAGGGAGAGTGTTCTTCGCATGGAACATAGGGGCCGCTCGCAGTGGCCAATGAGAGTCTACATACTGGCAAAATGGGGGGGACGGAATTACTGCCATTCATGGGGGGGGGGTGCCAGTCATTTCTGCCCCCCATGTATCTGTGCATGGCTTCTGCGTCCCACGTAGAGAACATTTTTCCATAAATATATAAAAGGGCTGATGAGTTCACCAAGATTAGTAAATTTTAAAAGGGAGAATGTTCTTTGTGTTGCAGCGCAGGCTTTGCCCACACACATGGGCAGCCCGTGTAGGGAGGCAGGGTGGTCATTATGCTCACCCCCATATGCCTGGGCTCAACCTGCACTGCGGCACAGAGAACAATGCCCTATTTTATAAATTCATGTAGTTATTTTGATGGGTTCATGTTATAAAGAATAATTTCTTGACCCAAAATGAGCATGCTTTATGGGTCAAAGGTACCTCCAAATTGTAGAAAATTATAAAAAAACAGGCCATGACTCCTACCAGTGGCATCCCATAAAATCAAGGATTTTCTTTTTCAACCACACAAAAAATTGGGAGAAAGTTTCCTATGTTGCTTGTGTAGGTAAAATCTTTCACGTCACACCAATAATGGTGTAAAGAACGGTGTCATCTACACAAGGACCACATAAAAGAATAATTTCTTGACCCAAGGGAGCATGCTTTATGGGGCAAAGGTGCCTCCAAAGTTGTAGAAAATTCTGAAAAACAGGTCATGACCCCTACTAGTGGCATCCCATAAAATCAAGGATTTTCATTTTCAACCAAACAAAAAATTGGGAGAAAGTTTCCTAGGCTGCTAGTGTAGGTAGAATCTTTCACATCACACCATTGGTGGTGTAGAGAACGGTATCATCTACATAAGGACAACATGATCAGGATTTGCGATAGGGCAATGGTACTCTCACATTGTGGGGAATTTTTTCCTCTTATTTCTTTGGGAATGATAACACTACTTGGTCACGTGTAGCCCCTGCGCCCAGATACAGGGCCACGCGAAATAACCACCGTGCCCATATTGCTTTTCCATGGGGCACAATGGTCATTTTGCATGGCCCTATGTTTGGGCACAAGGGTCATGCGTCGCACACGACTAGGTAGTGTTGTTTAACCTTACACCCTCCTAAGTTAAACAAGAGAGTACTAGCAGCTTTACCTTGTAATGCTAACAATAATTTAGGGAGAAGGTTTCCTACATTGCTAGTGTGGGAGGAGACTTCCACCTTAAACCAATGACAATGTGTGAAAGGGCATCAATTATATAAGGTCGATATGATCAAAAGAGGAGAGAGGAAGAGGAAATAAATAATAATTTATATGAGATGTACGATACATTGGTTGCGTTGGAAACCTTTTCCCTTCAATGTATCTTCAACTTTTAATCTTTTTTTACATACTAATCTTAGTGGGAGTTCCAAAAAAAACAAAATCATAGTGGGATGAGCTTAGGATCATCTACAACATTTTTGTTTTTGGCAAAAAAAACCCCAACAAAAGGGGAAGTTATATAAAGGCCTCACTGGTTCAAAGAGAAGATACAATCTTCAAGAATTATTGTAGGATACAAACTTAGAGGAAGCTCCCCAAAAAGATTCTTAGTGGGATGAGCTTAGGATCATCTACAACATTTTTGTTTTTGGCACGAAAAAAAACCCCCACAGGGGAAGTTATATAAAAACCTCATTGGGTCAAAAGAGGATACAATCTTCAAAAGAGCTTCGGGGAAAAGAATTCTTTCAAATATACACATATGAGGGTAGCTTAAAACCCACTTAGAGATAGCATGAGCACAAACATGATTAGATTTACTAACATGATGAAAGGAACAAAAGTCTATACATCTTAAAAAGAAGCATTAAAAAAAAAGAAGCATGACATCCGAAAGAAAAAGTGGACCTCAACTAGAGGGGACGGGATGGGGCGGGGCATCCACGAGTCAATAAAAGATCAAAACTTGACAATCAAAGTGAATAAAGACTCTTCTCACATTGTGCTCAACAACAATCTTCAGACGGACCTGGCTCCTATGCATCTGGGCAGCTGGGCTGCATGTGCAGCGCCAGACTCAAGGTGATGCACTTTTGACCGCCTTACCCCTGCTCAAGTGCCTTGCCCGAGCAGAGGTAAGGCGGTCAAAGCGCAGCGCCTTGAGTCTGGCGCTGCACATGCAACCTGGCTACCCGAATGCACAAGATCTTTTTCAATCTTCACACCCATTCGAATGACCAAAGCTTCCCCACCAATGGCAGAACTTGAAAACACATTGATACGTACATCACACCGTACCAATAATTCCGTCCGATATGTATCAGCCAACGTTGCCAATAAAATACTTATACCAGTAATTCTTAGTTATGGTTATAAATATCAGTATCAGATCAGACATGTCGATTGAATCGACCGATTCGTATACCAATGCCTACTCGATCCTGTATCTAATTATCTATTGAACCGGCCGTATGTCTAAAAATGATTTTTCATTGAATATCCGATACGCTAGATATATACCGGATATGAGGTTATCTTCTTCAAAATTTAGTGGGTAGCCATTGAACTCTCTGGCCTCTGCTATATTAAAGAAAGAAAAGCTATAATTAAAGGATCGCAAAGGAGATAATTTTGTAAAAATGCCCGCCATTTCTGCGGCTAAATTTATCGGCCCCAATATCGCACCATTGCTTCACTCTTCAATTCCTGCATATGCCCTACAGTTTACAACTTTTTACTCTTTCCGTTTCTCGAAACCCACTGCGTGTCCTCAAACCCTAGCTCCTTCCAGAAGGAAATTCCAGTTTTTCTCAAAATCCTCTGAGACAGAGCTATCAGCCGCAGAAGAAGAATGGCTTAAAAAGCTTCCAGAGAAGAAGAAACCCTTGTATTCTCACAGTCTTCCCTGCATAGAGGCTTGGCTGAAGAGATTAGGATTTCATCAGAGCAGCGAAGATCGAGCTGTATGGTTTATCGAAAAGACTGATTGGCATGCTCAGTTATCTCTTGATGTCACTGATCTTTATATAAGGTTTGTTCAAATAACCTTGTTCTGCTGCCTTCGTTCTAGTCTCAATGATCAGATGATGGGCTTCCTTTGTTTTTTTCTCGTTTCTCGATCGCTTTGGAATTTACTTTTTTTTTTTTTCTTCGGGTTTGGCACATTTCATATCCGATAAGCTTGTAAATATGACGGTTCTACACCCCCCACCCCACCTAGAGAGAAAAGGTGATTTAGGTTTAAGAGGCTACTGCCGTCTACAGTTACAAATTTCAGATTCAGATTGCTTTTGTTCTATGGCTGTGCTAGGAGGTGGATGATAACTGACAGTTCTATAAGTCCTGAACCTGACCTTAACAAAAAACTGCAGATACTAGGAACTACAAATAGATTACTACTAGCATTGTCATCAACAAGTCCAGTGATATGAATCTAACAATCATTTTATGAGATGCAATAATAAGACTAGTAGTCACAATGAGATGTTTGCGATCTCAGCTCTATCATAGCTGCCCTGGCATGGGTTAGGACTGATGTTTGAGAATGAGGTTTCGAAGTTTGAATAAAAAATGGTTTTGGAATTCTTTTATCAGTTTAATCCATACAAACACAAAGCTATTGACCCTTGATGTTGCAATGCTTAGCATTGCACTCATTGTGTGTGCAGAAGGGGGGAAAAGTGTTTCACTTCTTTGGTGCAAATTGTATTTTTGTAGCTAGATATGCTAACAACGGCATTGATTTAACTCGACTATGAAAAATGTTTGTATTTTCAATGGTCCATTATCAGTATTTTGTGAAAAATAGCTTATTTGCATCATACTGGTTTTAGAAACCAAACTGAATTAATACTATTCGGTAGTGTGCCATAAATTTGGTATCCTTAAGTTTCCGAATTGGATTTTAGGAAGACTGGACTACAATGAAGAAACAATCTTTAATGTTGAGATGGTCTGAAGGCAGTAAGCTAATGAAGGAACAACTTTGTATGTGAATATGATTGATCAATCAGATCTGTACTCGAGCTGTCTTCTTCCCATCTGTTTCTTGAGGTGGTTGAGGCTTGCCACAACAAGCTGTCAAGTGTCTGACTTGAATAATTATCTTGTACACAGGGATGACCGGATGGGATTTTAAGTGTACATCTTTTTGGGTGTTCATTAAAGAAAGATAATGGGTGCAAGATATTGAGAATTGGAAATTGATGGAACTCTTAATCTTAATTTATTATCTACTTTATGGGAAGGGGTTTTCTGTCAGGCTGCATGGCCCCTGCGCCAGTGTGGGGGCAAATGGGAGCGTGTGGTGCATGGGCATACGAGGGGAGGGGTGGGTGGTCATTTCACTGCCTCCTGTGAGAGGGTGCAGGGAGATGCTGCCAGGCAGCATTTCTTTTTCCTTTATTTTATTGATGAGAGATAAGCTAGCCTCATGTACAATCCCCGCCCAACAATTTTTTTTCTTCCTTTTGGTAAGATTCTCTTGTCAAGCTATTAGCAGTTCATTTATGCGGAGCTACAAATTGGCAGTGTTATTGCTGATGAGTTAGATGAGCAGGATGTGTCTTGGTCTCCTGTGGTTTCTTTGCAAAACATTCCTGTTACTTTTCCACATTGGAGTTTTTGCATCGCAGCTTTGTGTTTTTGTTGGCTGTTTCATAAGTTTTGGGACAGTAGGTTATGTACCTTTAGTTCTTTTCCTTTTGCCTAATAAACTGTTTTATTCATCATTTTTTTTTTTTGGGGGGGGGGGTGGGTTGAATTAGTTTTGGGAAGACTCAAGACAAAATATGTAGTTCTTTGGGTTTCATACTTGCAAAACACCTTATGAATGCCCATCATTGTGGTTGGCACTGTTTGATTTGAGATGCAGGTACTTAAAGAGTGGACCTGGAAATCTAGAGAAGGATGTGGAGAGGAGATTCAGTTATGCTCTGAGTAGAGAAGACATTGAGAATGCAATACTTGGAGGGCCGTAAAAAATTCTGCATTTAATATCACTGGCTCTAGAAACTGTGGTAGTTGGTCTAACCCAATGTTGTATAGTGTTCAGTCACCGCCAGATTTTTTTTTTTCTGTTCACAGTTCCTGACAGAGATGTTTTCAGTTGTTCAATGTGTATTAATCAGGCATGATTACCTTATTTGTCTCACTAATTCATGTTAATTTTATCTCTTTCATGTTTGTCTTCTTCGGCTGTTGTACTCAATGATCACCCAAGGAAACAGATTTTTTCTTTTGGGTCCTTCTAGTAAAGTGTAACGCTTCACTATTTGCCACTTGGCAGTAGCCACAGTACATGGGTTACTCCATGTGATAGAGGACCTCATATACATCTCAATGGTCAAATTCTAGTCCAATGTAAGCAAGGAATGTTGCTCAAACTCTGATTCAAAGTTTAAGTAAAATTATCAAAATGCCATCAAATGGAGATCAATGTATGTTATGAAATTGCATCTTTTGTAAATTTAGTTACTTCCTCTACTCATTTTAAGTTAAAATTGTAACAAAGAGATGCTTGTGTGGTCATCTATCACATGGACTAACCCATATATTGTCATGTGACAAATACTTAAGCGTTATACTCCACTAGGTATAGTGATGGGGAAGAAAACTTAAAAATAAAAATAAAAAATAGCACGGTTAGATGACTTCTAAATTTTGAGCATCTAGTCTTAAAATCTTGAAGCTTGTGAGTAATCAATGGACCTTGTCATGACTCATGACTCCCAAGGTTGTTAATGATGATTCCCATATATCATGATGGCCACATGGCAAACAGTGGATTGGTCAATGCGATATAGGGCTTTCCAGTCTTCAAAGTTCATACAGTTACAAAAATTCCCTTGGATTCTATTGCAGAGATTGTAATTTTATGAAGATCTATTCTCACCTTTTGGCCACCTCCTGTACTTCTCACAAGATAAAATCTGGCAATTGTGATGGGTATGGCTAGGAAGTGAGAAACCATCGTGGGATAGGCTCATTAGAAAATAGGGGAGACGGCTCTGTCGCGTGTTCAAGTCTGTGTGTATGGTTCTAGAGAACATTTAGTAGCCTTGCTGAGCCATTTGGAGCCTGTCCCTTCTCATTCCTTCCCATTTCAAGGTCCCTCATGACAAGATTAAAGGTCAAACCTCTCCAAAGAAAGATTAAAACTCACAAATGTATTAGTTGGGGCTTGGGAACACTAGAACTGGATTTGGATGCATAGTGCATAATTTTTTTCCCCATGAAAGAACTCCTTGAAAGGAAACAAATCTCCATAGATAAAATAATATAGGTTGGGCCCTTTTTTACCCAGAGTCAGCTATGAGTTCAGGAAACAGAAATTTTTTTTTTTCTTCATGAAAGAACTCCTTTAAAGGAATGCAAAGTATATAGATGCTGCCATTTCGAATCAAGAAGTGATTTCTTTATGGCATGATAGTTACATAGGAAAGAGAAAAAGGCTCTTTGGGCTCTTCCCTCCATGCATCCTCTGGGCGTCTCTACTTCTTGTTGGACTCTTTTTTCATTAGCTAATGTTGATTAGCTGAGTGGAAATGCGACCAGTATTCCTTAACAAGCTGGCCAAACAATGATCCTTCTCTCTTCATCAACATCGTTGGTTCATCATACTCCACTAATTTTCCTGAAAAAAAAGAAGGTATAAGACAATCAAAAGTAAACTGGGTAGTCAGTATCTATAAAACATTTTAACAGCATTCCTTCATAACTTACCATCACTCATGGCAAGCACCTTTGTGCAATCCATTACTGTTGGTATTCTGTGGGCCACTGTAATAACAGTGCAATCTGAAAATGCAGTCCTTATAGTTTTCTGGAGTATTGCATCTGTTGCATTGTCTACTGATGCAGTAGCTTCGTCAAGCACCAATATCCGACTTCTTCTTAACAGAGCACGACCCAAACAGAATAACTGTCGCTGTCCCATGCTCCAATTTGATCCATCTTCAATTACTGTAATTTCAAGTTGTTAATAATTCATTGCTGATAAAAATGAAAGAAATAAAGAAAAGGCAGCCCACATATGTAACTTACCTAAAGCATCCAGGCCTTTTTCTTTCTCTTGCACAGCCTCTTGAAGCTGGCATTTTCGAAGGACCTTTCAAAATGCATGAACATAAGTAGTTAGCAATAGCAAGTCAAACTGAAACTGCAACTGATGATGACACCAAATCCATTTTTCAAATAACTGCTAATTCTGCTTAACATCGAACAAGTTTCTATTACTATTGTGATTTTTTTCACAATCACATCAGGCCTCTTAACTAGAGAATTGCTGTTTCTCTTCTAATTGGCTTTCCTTCTAACTTGATAGAAGAGGAACTTTGTCTTACAGGTTTAACATTTCTATCAAGTTTACGTTCTATGTTCAAGAGTTCATTGGTCCAATCTCAAACGTGACAAATTCCGCTCTACAGAATAGTAAGTACATGACTGTTTTTCTGCAAAACCAGCCAACTTGACCAGCATTCTCTTTGTTGACTTATCAACTCACATAGCTAGTTTCCTGACTTGTTCAGTTTTGTATACATGTAAATGGGAGGCCCAAGCAATCTCCCATGGACAGATAGAGTAATAGATATCCCTTAGTCATGTAGGATAAACATGCAATCAATTTGAGAGCCATTTTATTAACTGGTCTTACAGGTTTCAGCATAGACAATACCAGAAATTAGAGTTTTGGAATACTTCGCTGTGGGAAACACAGCTCCTGCAGTCTAGTGTTGGGGAAAGGCAACAATGTAAGCAATTTTAAGTTTTAACTTATTGTAATAGAATTCCTGGAGCCACAGTGGGTGAACATTAAGAAAGTTGTTTTTGTTGGTTTCCCAAGCTGACATAACTCTAATGCAACCATAATGTAACAATTATCATACCTCCCATATTTCCTTGTCCATATATTGTGAAAAGGGATCCAAATTGTATCTTAAGGTTCCATTGAAAAGCGTAGGATCTTGAGGTATGATCCCAATACGTGACCTCAAATCATGAAGCCCTATCAGGGAGATGTCAAGGTTGTCTATGATGATCTTTCCATCTGATGGCTCCACAAGGTGAAACAGGGCACTGATCAAAGTCATTTTCCCACTACCAGTGCGACCAACGATACCAATCTTATGTCCTCCTTCAAATGTACAACTGATCCCAGAAAGAACAAGTGGGGTATCGGGCCTATATCTGATCTGCTTGACAACAATTTCCTTAGTGTACTATTTTTATTGCTGAAATCACATTCATGTACATGGACAATTCTAATAAATAAGTTACCTCCAAGTCACAGATCTCTACTCTACCCACAGCAGGCCAACTTGGTGGGGGACGGTTTTCTTCTATGACTTCAGGGGCTTCACTGGGTATATGCATGTACTGGTTTAGCCTTTCAACAGAAATGATGTAATTTGCTAGCATACAATGGTTTTGAGTAGCGGAAATGAGTGAAATGTTCAATGAAAGACCATAAGATAGTGCCATTCCAACAAATCCTGCCATCAAGAGATTAGTAACCAAAGTATCAAACGGATGGTTTCATATGCAAGAATCTGTAGTGTTTTCAATCAGAAAGCATAAGAGTTTTTCCACTTCCTAGGAGGTGATTTATAAGCCTACCGAGCTGGAATAATAAGTCTTGCAAGCGGGGCTTCTTAATATTCAATTACATACATAACATAGTTGAAATATACAAGGGAAAAAAAAGTAAAGACAATGAAGTAAAAAATAATATACATCCTACCTGAAGTTTTTTCTCTAAGAAAAAAAAAAGTGTTAAATAGTGATACTATGATAAGTACTTTATTATCCATATAATCCTCAACATTTCATGGTGCAAGGGATGTGCATCATGTGCCTCCCAGTTGAGGGTTGAACCTTAAGCCTAGAGCATTTTCTTTTAACTCTCAAGTTGAAGATAGCCTGAAGGCATAAGGCTCAATTCACTTTTAAACATTTCAGCAATTTGTAGTCACATTTACATATCTTGTCTATAAAAAATGATTTGCCTTGATCTCCCTGACTAAAAATGTAATTTCAGAAAAAGCGACTCATCCTCTTAACTTTTTTGTTTTAATGCAAAATAAAATTCTATTGCTTAAAAAGAGGTAATTACATGGTGACAAAGCGGTGGGAAAAAGACATTGTCTGAAATGGCCTTAAGGGCCATTTGTTCTAACAACTGCTGCAACTGTTTATCTTTACACAATTATTTAATCCTCAACTTAACACAAACTGTTTGAAAGAGAAGTTATTGTGATTATTTTGTTTTTCTTCAGAATCCTACTTAATCTTTTGCTTCAAAGTATGGAGCATTTGAACAGTGAATGCATATAGATCTGTATTCCATGCCTCCACATGAGGACAAGATTTCAGATTAACGAATCTAGTTGGGATATGAAGGTTAATGCGAAAAAGAAAATAACCATAACAGCTGAAGCAAGACAATAGTAGGAACTCACCCGAGCTAAAAGTTCCTGGAGGAAGCAAAACCATGGCAAGAGCAGAGAAAGAAAGAACGGTGGCACTTAACAGTTCTAGACGTTGTATCAACCATTCATTTGCTGCAAAATTGTGGAAAAAGGGGCTAGCATTTCTATCAATGACATTGAAATTCTTCATGAAAAATCGCTCTTCATCCTCAAAAGCTCTAATTGTCATGGCTCCAGCAATGGATTCTGCTAGATGGTTTGCTACCGAAGATTTTGTCGTGCCATTGATCCGCATTAACTCCTTTGCAGAAGCAAGGTAATATTTCTGTTGGTTAAAACCAAATTTCAGCATAGTTAGTTTCTGAGAGGCACTATCATAATAACAAGACTAATAAAAAATCCAGAAAGGAGAACATGAAGGCTCTATCTGCAATGAAGTGGTGCATTTCTATGACTATGTCTTTGCATGTG
Organism: Telopea speciosissima; assembly: GCF_018873765.1. NCBI lineage: Eukaryota > Viridiplantae > Streptophyta > Magnoliopsida > Proteales > Proteaceae > Telopea > Telopea speciosissima. The sequence goes on along the minus strand of NC_057916.1, from coordinate 81,202,988 downwards.
CAGGGGGAAGGGACCCTTCGGCAGGTCCAACAAAGGAAATCGAATAGGGATTAAAAGTGATCCAATCATAAGAACAGTCTCATGCATCCATGCAGTTTTCTTTACCCTTTAGTCTGATTATCATTCAATAAAATAGGTTTGAATTATGGCTATTTGAATAACGTTGGATTTGTATCTGCAAGATCACGTTTGTTTCTATGTTTACTAGATGATGGATGATAAATTTATGAAAATGGAATACATATCTATAATTTGTGACATAACCGAGCTAAATTTAGTATTTAGTGATTCACATGAGCAGATATTATCGATCCTTGTGGCTATGCCAGAGAAAATGATGACTGCATTTTGAGAACATAGAATTTGAAAAACTTAAATGTGAATATGATTACCTGCAATCGTAGTGTCAAGTAAATCATTGGTAAGGAGACAAATAGAACTTGCCAATTAACAACAGCCAATACTCCTAGACTCACACAAACATTTGTGCTAGAGCCTAAAGTAAAGATCAAACTGAATGGGATATCAAGGTCTAAAATGCTCATGTCAGAAGAGACCTGTACAAGTAAGAAAGATAAGTCTTACAAAAAAATTTTTAAGGCGTACTTCATAGTTAAGTTATATGTTAGAGATACTCACCCGACTCAATATCCGTCCCAGTGGTGTTGAGTAATAAAAAGACATCGGTGCACGGAAAAGAGAGTTCAATAGCTGAGAAAATATGGACCTTGATGACTGGATAGAAGAAACAACTGCGGCAATATATCTAAAGAGCAAAACAAATATTGAGACACATCCAATCACCATATAAACTATGATTAGTAACAGTTTGCTAACATGAGGATTGTGAACATTAGCAGCCATCCAAGAGTTCTGAGATATCTGCCCAGCCACAAATATGATGTGACAGAGACTTGCAATTGTGAAATACAAAAAGCCTTTATTCTGATTTAGATATTGTATATAAGGCTTAAAGCCTGTATCTCCAATTTCCCTTTCTTCTTTTTTAATCAACTGATCTCTTGCTGTGGCTTTGAACTGTTTCTCAGTGTATGTCTTCTTAATCTCTCTGGAAGTAATTTCCCCCCTTTGGGGAGAAGAAACCTCAGCTAGCCTTTCAGAACCTGCAGTGTCCTTGTGTGCATTGACAAGCTCTTGAAAATTTTGACTAGAGGCTAATAATTGGTGATAAGGTGCAGCTTCTATGATTTCCCCATCAGACATTAACTGCCAATAAAAGAATAATATCAAAATGATTAAAGGCTATAAACCTTCTTCTTCATATTCTTTTGTTCAATACAATCTTTGTTAAGTATCTCTCTTTGTTCCTGTAAGATCAATGCCCAATACCAAGTCCACTTAAATTTGCATGAAACACAAATTAATTAAACAAGCTGGGGAAAGTGGCTAACCATTTCCTTATCTCTCTAATTTTTTCGTTTCTGTTTAAATTTCATTTAGAGACTATTCTTTCTTATCTTCCCACCATATTTTGGTAAATTGTCAACCACGATGGAAAAACTGGACTAGGTACCTACAGCCACTAGTGCTCTTCAGTATATGGGTATAGCAGGGATTTAATGATTTATAGAAAGAAATATTAGTTTTGGTCAAACCATTTTGAAAGTGTGTTATAAAAAATCAGGAGTAGAACTTCGCAAAGTGTACTTTGGGCTTTGGCCCGGCCTGTTATTTCTACAGCTAACCTGATCCCTATTGGGCGAAGAAAAATTACTTATGTTATGCACTAATGTTATAGGGAAATAAGTTGATTCTCCCCCTTCTATGCAACCACCCCCCCCTCTCCAATAGAAGGGGTATCTAAGAAAAAATCCAAGAACTGATAAGTAACCAAATGGCAAGAGTTAGATTAGTAACTAACCAAAACAGAATCAAATGCAGGAAGGAAATCAACTTGGTGGGTCACAAGTATGACTGCCTTTCCTGATAGAGCTCCCATCATATATTCCTGCCACACACAATTCAGACATTCAACATGAGATTGTAGCCAAATAGCATAAATTTCATGCACATAAGAAGTGCATTTACATTAAATAGGCTTGTAGCAGTGCGTGCATCAACAGCACTAAATGGATCATCCAATAGATAAATATCAGCATCTTGATACAGTGCACGAGCAAGTTGAATGCGCTGCTTTTGACCACCGCTTAAATTAACTCCTCTTACTCCTATTTCGGTTAGATCACCAAAGGGTAGCATCTCAAAGTCCTTTACCAGTGAACATTTCTCAAGTACTTCTTGATATCTTTGCTTATTCATGGATGAACCAAATAGAATATTCTCTTGTATTGTTCCTGTTTGAATCCATGCCATCTGAGAAACATAGGCAGTCTTTCCATAAACTTGAATCTGTAAATGAACAAGAAGAAATTTTATACCTCCATAAACTTGATTCTGTAAATGAATAAGATGAAAATTTATAGCTCAACAACGATTGTTAACATTATTCGGTTTAGAATGTAATCAAAGATCTTCCAATACACATCTGTATATAACAAAATACTGCTAATTCCATTGTAGATTTCATTGAACCATATTTAGCCACTCACAGTGAAAAGATCTTCCAAGACATACCTGTATATGGTATTTATCTTGGACATGCTCCCAGTGTAATTGATAAAGCATACACTCAAATGGAGTAAAAAAGTCATATGAAGTTTCTGATATGACAAAACATGTATCAACTTTAGATCCACAAACTTTTTTTCTTCTTCTTAATGACACTCCAGTCTCCAAAGAATGATGACAGGTTTAATTTCTCCTTGGAATCAGACGCGTTCCACATGATTTTCAATTTTTATATGCAAATTCATGCCATTACCCGGCTAGGAATTGATGTTTAATAACTAACAGAACATCACAAAAGGATGTGCTCTCAAACATTCAATAAGCAAAGGTCTTGGATAAAGTGCAAAAATACTAAAATCCCAACTAATGCTGAGAATATGACATTAAAATATTGGCTTTATGTATCATAAAATATGCCAAGAAATTTCATCCCAAGGTAACAAGTAGTAATAAACATTCTCACAAAACTGAAATCTTTACTTCTCAATCATAAATAAAATGACAATGATGGTGGGGAGAATAACTTACAGAGCCCCCTATAAGTGGAACTTCTCCAAGAATCGCTGCAAGAAGTGTTGATTTTCCTGAACCAACCTCTCCAGAGATGGCCACTTTTTCACCAGGTTTTACCACTAGATTTATGTTTCTTAATGTGAGATTAGATGGATTCTCTTCCCACGAAAGATTTGCTGACTTTATACAAATAGAAACCCTGGACTCCTCAACTTCGCATTTTTGCCTAATATTTTCATTTTGCAACTCAGGTGCCTCGAGAAACTTGACAATTCGTTCTAATGAAACCTTTGCTTGAATGACCATTCCAATGACATCAGGGATCGATCTAACCGGATCCTGGACAAGACGTAAAGTTGCTATATAGGTGAAAACATTACTAGCATTGAGAGGAATTCCTAGGAAGTAACATGCCCCAAAAGTAGCTGCTGAGACCAAGACGGGGGCTGACCAAAACAGAAGCATGTCATATGCTTTTCTCATCTGCACTGCTGACAACCATGTATATTCCTCAGTCCTAAGTCCTTCAATAACATCCTTGAAATGGGTCTCCCATGCGTACAGCTTCAACACCTTCATGTTCACAAGAGCCTCAGAACAAGCCTTCAGCCTTTCATCTTGCGCCACCATGAGCTTAGTCTGGAATTTGTTCTGCAGTTTGGCAAGGGGAGTATTGCAGAGGACAGTAAGTATTATTACAACTAGTGCTGCGAATGTTGCTAGTCCCACAGCATAGAAGAGAATCACTAATGCAATGCAAAGCTGAAGGCATGTTGTCCACATTTGACGAAACCAGTAAGGAAATTCACCAACTCTACAAGCATCTACAGTGACATAGTTCATTATATTACCAGCTGAATGCGTCATCTTAGCAGCATTTGAGAGTCTAAGTTGTTTTCTATAAATAGCTGCAGAGAGCAAAGACCTGACTTGGAGGCCGATTATTCTACTTCGGAAGTACCACTGCCTTTGTGATAAGGATTCTAAGCATTTTGCAATAAACAGAGATATGGCTAATACATAACCCTCATATTCAAAGGCTTCTTTTCCTTCAGCAACCTGAATGAAGGCATTAAGAAGTAGAGGACCAACAGACAGTGCAATTATCTTAAGTGATGCAAAGAACCCAGAAATTAAAATTTCTTTCCAGTGGCAAGAAACTATTGTCCACAAAATTGATGGTGGGGTAGACAAATGGGACTGTTCGCGTTTGTTCAGTTGTTCCATGAAGAGGGTGTAACTGGTTTCTGCTCTGTCTAATTCACGTAATCGAGGTATATCTTCTTCCTCAAGGGTTTTCTCCTGACCTTTCCTCACCAAGGGGTTTAACCACCAAAATGTCATTTTACTGATATATTCAGCATCAGCAAAAGGAGTCACATTGCTACCCAAACCAGTTTGACCACTGCTATTGGTCTGACCATTCAAAAGTGTATAGAGGCCAGCACTGCTGATTGCATAACCAGTTTCTTTATATTTGTATACCTTGTAAGTGCATAACAGAAATAGAATTGCACCTGGAAAAGATAAAACATCCAAAACAATCCTAACCGATGCTTGTTTCCCTATGATGGCCGCCAAGAGGGAAAAAACACTGAGAATTCCGGCGAACAAGCAGGCAAGTATGGACCAAAGCCTCAAAAAGGCTTTTGGAAGTTTGTTTCCCCGAAGGCTAATGATTAAAGCAAGTAAGAGCCATGTAAAGCCTTGAGATAATAGGACTAGCCACTGATGCAGGGGAAGTATAGTCTGCAGATTTCTCAAGTTCTCTTGCAGTATCCAGATCCCATAACTGATATAAACCACCCCCAAACCACCATTAAAAATTGCAGAGAGTATCTGAGAAGGCAAAAGGCCTTGCAAGCAGGTGAGCATCTGAAGCATTGCTGGTGATGGTTTGTGAATGAAGTTGAATAACAACATGAGCAGAAGCAGGACATCGAAAGCAATGACCAAGACATTGTTGATACATGAAGTAGGATAGGTGAAGAATATAAAAGCAGAAGAGCACTGCTTTCCACCCTCATATGAACAATCTGACTCCCCACAAAAAATTGTCCAGAGATCTTCCATCATGCTGTACGTCTTTGCTCTTCAAACTCTGCATTTATATAGAAGAACAGGTCAGGAATAGAAGCCACCTTCTCCTCTGTTTGGCCCATAAGTACAAGTTGTGATTCATTGAAAGAAAAATGGTATGGAACAGGATTATTGTAACCCATTAAGCTCAGAGAACTCTTGAAATAGCTGAAGCTAACTTGAGTACGTACCTGTATTGGAATGAAGATGGCTTCTTTTTCCTTCAGTTCCTTGAGAAATGGTAGTTCTTAAAAGCTCCTTGGCTGATGTTTCTGTGGATGAGCCCAATTAAACTAACGAACATCAGTGCAAGTACAAAATCTCAGAAAGCATAGCTAAAATAATATAGTATTCAGATTTGTTTGCAGCTGAAAACATCAAAAATAGAAGAACCACAATAATAGAAGGAAATAAACTGTACAGATGGTAGAAGACATCATATTGAAACGATGAATGGAATTAAGTATGAAAAAACGAACTCAAATGAAGCTTCTCTGAACGAGTTTGAAGCACCAAAGTTGAAACTTTTGCACTGATTCCAACACTTGAATGGACCATGAATGATAAATTCATGCTTTCATAAACCTTGTCTGGACTCGTGGTTGATAAAGTGTTTAAAGTAGAACATTCACTCATTTTCCAATCAGATCAGATCAGATCAGAGGAGTATAAAAGAAAAAAGATTTGCCACTAGTGGTTTGATCACTTTAGTGCACTTTGTCACCAGTGGAAGGTCTTGTAATGACTGCATGCTTTTTATGTCCCATGGGTCAGCATAAATGATATCCAAGTGTCTTCTACTCTTGTAGTAACCCAAAGCAGAGTGCTGTTCTTTTATAAAGTAAATGAAAGAAAGGAATAAAGGTGTTCATACTTTATGGTATCAAATTGTACTCAAACTTGTTGGAGAATTTATTTTGAGGGTTGAGGTTGGGTATATTTTCTCTATCTAGAACTCTTCATGAGAGGATCCTTGCACTAATATAGGGAACATGGTTTTAGTAATCGGCATTGGATCGGCTAGATCTATCAATTTGTATCGGTATCTGCAGGGGTTGGTTCTCTATTCATCAACGTGGTTGGTTCATCATACTCCACTACTTCTCCTGAAAAAAGGGAGAAAATAGAAGGTTTAAGACACTCAAACAGTCAATCAAGCACTTGATGATTATCTAATTTTATTGTAGAAATTAAGTTGAGTAGGTTTGTATTGGATTCATGCTTTCATAGGTAGTACTTCTTTTACCCTTTTGATTCATAAAAATAAGGAGTAAACTGGGTCCCCCCCCTCCCTGTTTTTCTTTGGCAGGGACTCTTCTTTGTTGGTTACTACAACAAAGGCTGAAGGAGAGACTTACTTACCATCACTCATGGCGAGCACCTTTGTGCAGTCCATTACAGTTGGTATTCTGTGGGCTACTGTAATAACAGTGCAATCTGCAAATTCAGTCCTTATGGTTTTCTGCAGTATTGCATCTGTTGCATTATCTATTGATGCAGTCAGTAGCTTCATCAAGCACCAATATCCGACTTCTTCTTAGAAGAGCATGGCCCAAACAGAATAACTGCCACTGTCCCATGCTCCAATTTGATCCATCCTCAATTACTGTAATTTCAGGTTGTTAAATGATTCATACATAGCTGATAAAAATGAAAGAGAGAAAGAAAAGGCAGTCCATATATGAAACTTACCTGCAGCATCCAGACCTCTTTCTTTCTCTCTTTCATTTTTATCAGCTATGAATCATTGAGAAGCCCATGGGGAATGGATTCCCATATACCGTGGCTGAAGGAAAACTCGATCCATATATATATTTAAGGTTCATGCTTTGTGTAAACATGACTGGTTACTGAGCTTGTCACCATACTGGCCAAACTTATCATCCTACATACAATAGGAGATGATGGTCTTCTTACATTTTGCAATGCTGGTGAGCATTGCATTTTCTTTGTGTGTAGAAGGGAGGAAAAAAATCAGACATGTTGGACTTGGTAGCCAAGGAAGGAGAGATCAAAACTCATCAATATTGCAACTCTCCCCTTATCACTCATTTATCAAGTATTCACACTGTAGCAGGGCCCCAATTTAACCCAGCCAAGTCTAGGGTGTTCTTCTCCAATACATATCAGCATTTGAAACTCTCTATATATGCGCGCGACATTCTCAACATTGAACAAGGGTGTCTTCCTATCAAATATCAGGGGTTGCCTTTGAACTCTAAGTAAATTGAGTGGCAGGGACTGTGATCCTCTGGTTTCTAAGATTTCCAACAAATTAGGTTCTTGGAAATGTGAGAAACCTATTATTTACTGGGCAGCTGGAGCTGATAAAATCAGTCATATATGGGATTTATCCTTTTCTGGTTCAATGTCTTCCTAATCCCAAAAGAGGTCCAGCATAATATTCAAAAAGTGAAATCTAAATAATTATTGTGTGGACATTCAGATAGGAATTTACAAAGTGGCATGGCATGTAGTTTGCAAACCTAAAAGTGAAGGTGGTCTCGGCATCACAGACTTGGAGGAACTTTATGTTCATTTTAGGTCCCTTGCCATGTGCCTAATGGGGCCTACTCTAGTGTATGGACGCTAGATTGGACCAGCCTATTATGGAATAGGTTAAAGGGCTTGATTTAATACGTTCCATCAGCTCTGGAGCTTTTGGCATATCGGTCAAGTACCTAACATTTTTCGAGAAAGAATCGATTTGGTCTCGTAAACCTTCTGCTTCATGTTCTACATGATTCAAAAATGCTATTCCCTAGTTCAGCTGGGTTGCTCTTCATAATGATGTGACTGAGACACGGAGTTATTGGCAGAGATCACGACAAAAAAAAAAAAGAAGAAAAAAACTAATTTTACTTTGGCGAAGGTGTTGATCAATCAAAATCTGTTATTAGGTTGGAGCTTGAAGATACAAGAAGGGGTCTAATAGTGACAGCAAAAAAGGGTTACAGAAAAGTTCTCTTTTGGGATATTCATTACTGTTTTGTGTATAGAGAAACTAACAGGGCTGCAGACCTTGTCTCAAGGGTGATGTTCGATGTTGATGTTGGAGAGCGGTTTTTAGACATTGGTAATTTACCTGAAGAGCTCAGCAAGAGAGTAGCTAGAGATTCTTCAGGATCAATGTTTATGAGAACGTAATTCTATTTGTGTCGCATAATTATTTTCAGTATTAATAACATTCTCTTTCCTTTCTCCAAAAAACAAAAATTAAATATATGGTAAAATGTGCTATCTCAAATTGGAGTTGAGGAAGACTGAACTACAACGAAGAAACAATCTTTTATGTTGAGATGGTCTGAACTCTGAAGTCCATAGGCTGATGAAGTAACAACTTTTTACGTTAATAAGATTGATTAATCCTGTCTCTTTCTCATCTGTTTCTTGAGGTGGTTTAGGGTTGTCACATAAACTGCCAACTGTCCAACTTGTATATTCATATTATATCCATCATGGGTGGCCACTTGGCAAATATCAATTAGTCCATGTTATAGAGCCATAGAGGACCTTGTCATGACTTGCTGGTTTAACGACGAATCTTAGGCTGTGTTTGGTATTCGACTTCGCACTCTCTCCCCCCCCCCCCCCCCCAACATACACACACACACAAAGAATATAGTTTCTTTAGAAAATTTTGTGGCCTTGCTGAGCTATTTGGAGCCTGTCCCTTCTCATTTCTTCATTTTTCAAGGTCCCTCATGACAAGATTGAAATTCAAATCTTGCCAAAGAAAGATTAAAGATCACAAATGCATAATACTAACTTTCTGAATCAACAAGTGAATTTCTCTAGAGCATGATAAATTACACAGGCAAGAGAAGGATGAAAGGCCCATTGAGCTCCATCCATGCTCAGGGCCTCCCTACTTAAACTACCACCTTGAACTGTTATTAACTAATGATGACTAGCTGAATGGAAATGGGACCAGTATTCCCTAACAAGCCGGCCAAACAAAGATCCTTCTCTATTCATCAACGTCGTTGGTTCATCATACTCCACTACTTTACCTGAAAAAAGAAGAAAATACAAGGTTTTAGACACTCAAACAGTCAATCAAGCACTTTATAATTATTTAATTTTATTGGAGAAATTAAGTTGACTAGGTTGGCATTGGATTAATGCTTTCATCAGTGATTTTATTTTTATAAAACAGGACAAAAGGAGTACTACTTTTATCCTTTTAATGCACAAAAATAAGGAGTAAACTGGTAGTTTAGCCCTCCCCCTACCCCCCCCCCCTTTTTCTTTTCTTTGGAGTGAGGGTATCAGCATAATCTTAGAAGACTTTATAAAACATTGGAATATGAAGTAGAAAACAGACCAATTGACATACGTACATTCATATATAATCCTTGCACATCTAGCCCACCTGCCCATTACATTAGTCTGCGTGGGCACAACAATCTGTGAGCCCCCTCTAGCGTGGAGTACAAAGCAGAATCTAGAGGGTGGCCTATGCTTTCTGCCAGGAAAATATTCACCTAAAGAAGATGACTTGAAAATCTAACTAGTGGGATTGGTGAATTGCAGCTTCCCTTCCCCAGCTAAGGACCACGCCCCCAAACAAAGAGGTCATGTGTTCAACTCTCCTTGGGGCCTACCTATCCAGAAATTGCCCACGAAAACCCACCCCGCCCCCCAAAAAAAAAATGAAAGGAAAAGAGTTTTCCTTCTCTGATATCTATAAAACATTTTAATAGCATTCCTTCTATATGGCAGGGACTCTTCTTTGTTGGTTGCTACATAGGCTGAAGGTGAGACTTACCATCACTCATGGCGAGCACCTTTGTGCAATCCATTACAGTTGGTATTCTGTGGGCCACCGTAATAACAGTGCAATCTGCAAATTCAGTCCTAATTGTTTTCTGCAGTATTGCATCTGTTGCATTATCTATTGATGCAGTAGCTTCGTCAAGCACCAATATCTGACTTCTTCTTAAAAGAGCACGGCCCAAACAGAATAACTGCCGCTGTCCCATGCTCCAATTTGATCCACCTTCAATTACTGTAATTTCAGGTTGTTAAATAATTCAAAGCTGATAAAAATGAAAGAGAGAGAAAAGGCAGCCCATATATGTAACTTACCTGCAGCATCCAGACCTTTTTCTTTCTCTTGTACAACCTCTTGAAGCTGGCATTTTCTAAGGACCTTTCAAAATGCATAACATAATGGCAGTTAGAACTAGCAAGACAAACTGAAACTGCTATTGATGATGACATCAAATCCATTTTTTAAATATTCACTAAATCTGCCTGACATGGAACAAGTTTCCAAAGCTATTGTGTACTTTTGCACAATCACATCAGACCTTTTAACTAAATGATTGCTGTCTCTCTTCTAATTGATTTTCCTTCTAACTTGATAAAAGAGGAATTTTGTCTTAAAGGTTTAACATTTCTATGAAGTTTACATTAAATGTTCAAGAGTTCACTGGTAAAATCTCAAACATGATAAGAGTCCACTTTACCAAATAGCAAGTCCAAGACTCTGTTTTACTACATAACAAGCCAACTTGACCAGCAACTTCTTCGTTGAGTCATTGACTCATAGAGCTGGTTTCCTAACAATGTCCAGTTTTGTAAACATGTAAATGGGAGGCCCAAGTAATCTCCCACAGACAGATAGATTAATAGATATCCCTTAGTCATCATATAGGAAAAACAAGCAATCAATCTGAGAACCATTCTATATGTGGTCTTACACGTTTCAGCTTGATCAATACTAGAAATTAGAGTTTTGGAATACTTTCCTGTTAGAAACACTGCTCCTGCAGTCTAGTGTATGGGGAAAAGTAATGATGTAAGCAATTTTATGTTAAAACTTATTGTAGTAGAATTCCTGGAGCAATGGTGGGTGAACATTAAAACATTATTCTTGGTGGTTTCACAAGCTAACATAAATCTAAAGCAACCATACACTAACAGTTATCATACCTCCCATATTTCCTTGTCAGTATATTGTGATAAAGGATCCAAATTGTCTCTTATGGTCCCATTAAAAAGAGTAGGATCTTGAGGTATGATCCCAATACGTGACCGCAAATCATGAAGCCCTATCATGGAGATGTCTACGTTGTCTATGATGATCTTTCCATCTGCTGGCTCCACAAGGCGAAACAGAGCACTGATCAAAGTCGTTTTCCCACTACCAGTGCGACCAACAATACCAATCTTATGTCCTCCTTCAAATGTGCAACTGATCCCGGCTAGAACAAGTGGAGTATCGGGCCTATATCTGATCTGCTTGACAACAATTTCCTTTGTGTATTATTTTTCATGAATTATTATGCTGAAATCACGCTCATGTACATATGCAATTCTTATAAATTAGTTACCTCCAAATCACAGATCTCTACTTTACCCACAGCAGGCCAACTTGGTGGGGGGCGGTTTTCTTCTATGACTTCAGGGGCTTCACTGGGTATATGCATGTACTGGTTTAGCCTTTCAACAGAAATGATGTAATTCGCTAGGGTACACTGGTTTTGAATAGAGAAAATGAGGGACATGTTCAACGAAAGACCATAAGACAGCGCCATTCCAACAAATCCTGCCATTAATAGATTAGTAACCAAAGTGTCCAATGGATGATTTCAAATGCAGGAATCTGTAGAAAGTCAATATCAGTGCTTTCAAACAGTAAGCATAACGAATTTTTTAATGTTTTCTTATAAAGTCATATCTTATGTATTTATAACATTTATAAGAAAACATTAAAAAAAAGGAAATACATAATGAAGACAAAATAAAATAATAAAAAAATAACATACACCCTACCTGAAGTTTTTATGTCTAAGAAATAAAAAGAATAAGGTTAAATAATGATACTATGGATAAGCACTTAATTTGTACATTACTATGCAACGATCCTCCACATTTCATGGTGCAAGGAATGTGCATCACTTGTCTCTCAGTTGAAGGGTGAACCTTAAGCCTATTTTTTTTTTTAAGTCTCAGGTTGAAGTATGCCTGAGAGTTACAAGAAATTAAACTAGGCTTTGGATGGCAATCACAATGTTTGTATTCTAATAAGCAATAGGGAAAAGGTAAAGTGGGAATTTAAATAATATTTTACTTCCAAGTATTGAGGTTAAATTAATTATTTCATAACTAAGGGAGATCTTGTTAATTTTTCCCATATAGAATTTGAACAGTGAATTTATAAAGATCTATATTTTGTGCCTCCACATGAGGATAAGATTTGAAATTCATGAACTAGTTGGAATATGAAAGTTAATGAGGAAAAGAAAACAACCATAACCGATGAAGGACGACAATAGTGGGAACTTACCTGAGCCAAAAGTTCCTGGAGGAAGCAAAACCATGGCAAGAGCAGAGGAAGAAAGAACGGTGGCACTTAACAGTTCTAAACGTTGGATTAACCATTCATTTGCTGCAAAATTGTGGAAAAAGGGGCTAGCATTTCTATCAACGACATTGAAATTCGTAGTGAAAAATCGCTCTTCATCCTCAAAAGCTCTGATTGTCATGGCTCCAGCAATAGATTCTGCCAAATGGTTTGCTACAAAAGACTTTGTTGTGCCATTGATCCGCATTAACTCCTTTGCAGAAGCAAAGTAGTATTTCTGTTGGTTAAAACCAAAACCCACCAGAGTTAATTTTTGAGTAGTGCTTTCAAAATAACAAAATAGGCTAATCAAAAATACAGAAAGGAGAACGGGAAGAACCAATCCTTGTAATTTGTCTTTTTTTATTTGTTCATTATATATATGAATGCATCTGAGATGAAATGGTGCATTTATGTGACACAGTCTTTGCATTTTCAGGGGTAAGGAAACATTAGGCAGGTCCCATAAAGGAAATCTAATAGGGATTTAAAGTGATCCTATCATAATAACAGTATCATCGCATCCATGCAGTTCTTTTACCCCTAATTCAGATTATCATCCAAGAAAATACAGTAAATCAGGTAACTTTGAATTATGACCATTTGAATGAGGTTGGGTTTGTATCCACAATATCATGTTCGTCACAATGTTCGCGAGATGCTGGATGAGAAGATTATGTAATGGAAGACATATCTATAATTTATGTCATGGCCAAGATAAACGTAATAGTTAGTGATTCACTTGTGTGGATACTATTGATCCTAGTGGCTAGACAACGAAGACTGCATTATGAGAACCTGAAATTTGGTACTTTAATGTAAACGGATAATACCTGCAAGCGTAGTGTCAAGTAAATCACTGGTATGGAGACAAATAGAACTTGCCAAGTAACAAAAGCCAATACTCCTAGACTCGCACAAGCATTTGCAGTAGACCCAAAAGTAAAGATTAAACTGAATGGGACATCAAGGTCGACAATACTCAAATCAGAAGAAACCTGTACAAGTAAGGAAGATAAGTCTCGCAAAAAAAAAAATTTAAGGTGCACTTCAAAGTTAAGTCCTATGATAGAGATGCTCACTCTACTCAATATCCGTCCCAATGGTGTTGAATCATAAAAAGCCATCGGTGCATGGAAAAGAGAGTTCAATAGCTGAGAAAATATGGACTTTGATGACTTGATGCACAAAACAACTGCGGCAAGTGATCTAAAGAGCAAAATGAATATTGAGCTACATCCAATCACCAAGTAGACTGTGATCAGTAACAATTCGCTAACATGAGGATTCTGAACATTAGCAGCCATCCAAGCATTCTGAGATATTTGCCCAGCCACAAATATGATGTGACAAAGACTTGCAACTGTGAAATACAAGAAGCCTTTGTTCTGATTTAGATATTGTATATAAGGCTTAAAGCCTGTATCTCCAATTTCTTTTTCTTCTTTTTTAATCAACTGATCTCTTGTTGTTTCTTTGAACTGTTTCTCAGTGTATGTCTTAATCTCTCCGGAAGTAATTTCAACCCTCTGAGGAGAAGTAACCTCAGCTAGCCTTTCGGAACCTGCAGTGTCCTTGTGTGCATTGACAAGCTCTTGAAATTCTCGAGTAGAGGCTAATAATTGGTAATAAGGTGCAGCATCTAAGATTTCCCCACCAGACATTAACTGCCAACAAAATAGAGCTTTATCAAAATGATTGCAAAGGATTATCGATATGCTTTAAAATACTTTTAGGGGGGGATATAAAACCACTTCTCCATATTCTTTTATACAACATAATATTTGTTAAGTAACTATCTTAGTTCATGTTAGGTCAATGTCCCATAACTGCTGAGTCCACTTAAACTTGCATGTCTTACTCTCTTAGTAGTCAAATTTATTAAAATAGCTGGGCAAAGTGGTTATTTTTCCCATTTCTTAGTATATGTGTATAGCAGGGGATTGATGATATCTAGAAACAAACACTAGTTTTGATCAAACTATTTTAAAATTATTTTTAAAAAGTCAGTAGGAGTATAACTTGGCAAAGTCTACTTGGGCTTTGGTCCTGGCCTGTCATTTCTACAGCAAACTCGATTCCTATTGGATGAAGATAGTTACTTATGTTATTCACTGATGTTATACGACTATAAGTCGATACTCCAGCTATCAATAACAAGAAATGGTAACAAGGCAGCAAGGTTAATATCCTTTTGGCAACATAAAAGAAATGATCTACAAACTGATAGGTACCCAAATGGCAAGAGTTAGATTACTAACTAACCAAAACAGAATCAAAAGCAGGAAGGAAATCGACTTGGTGGGTCACAAGTATGACCGCCTTTCCTGATAAAGCTCCCATCACATATTCCTGCCACACACAATTTAGACATTCAATAAGAGATTGTAGCCAAATAGCATAAATTGAATGTCGGTAAGAATTGTGTTTACATTAAATAGGCTTGTGGCAGTGTGTGCATCAACAGCACTAAATGGATCATCCAATAGATAAATATCGGCATCCTGATACAGTGCACGAGCAAGTTGAATGCGCTGCTTCTGACCACCGCTTAAATTAACTCCTCTTTCTCCTATTTCAGTTAGATCGCCGAAGGGTAGCATCTCAAGGTCCTTTACCAATGAACATTTCTCAAGTACTTCTTGATATCTTTGCTTATCCATGGATGAACCAAACAGAATATTCCCTTGTACTGTTCCTGTTTGAATCCATGCCATCTGAGAAACATAGGCAATCTTTCCATAAATTTGAATCTGCAAATGAACATGAAGAAAATTTACAGCTCAGCAATGATTGTTACCATTATTCAATTTCGAACGCAATCAGAAACTTAGGTAGTTTTGAATTGATATTACAGGAAATGACTACTTCTAACATAAGGAATGAAAATGAGATCTGAACATACTGCTAATTCCATTGTAGATTTCATAACCATATACAGCCACTCATACTGAAAAGATTTTCCAAGACGCATATGTTTATGGCATTTATCTTGGATAAGCCCCCAAGTCATTGATGAAGCATACACACATAAGATATAAAAAACATTATGAAGTTTTCAAGTTTTTTGATATGTTCTGGTGTGACATAACATGTATCAACATTAATTTCACAAACTTTTTATCTTAATGACACTCAGTCTCCAAAGAATGATGTATGGTTCAATTTCTCCTAAGAAATCAGAAGTCCTACATGAATTTCAAATTCTTTTATGTGCACATGCCAATACCCGGCTAGGAATGCAAGTCAGTTTGATAACTAAAAGAACATCACAATAGGATATGCTCTCTAATGTTCAATAAGAAAGTTCTTAGAGAAAGTAAAAAAATACTAAACTCCCAACTGATGCTGAGAATATGACACTAAGATTTGGGCTTTATGTATCAGAAATTACACAAAGAAGTTTCATCCCAAGGTAACAAGTTATAATAAACATTCCTCACAAAACTAAAAAATTTACTTCTCAACCATAAATAAAAGGCTAATGATGGTGGGAGAGAAAGACTTACACTACCCCCAATAAGTGGAACTTCTCCAAGAATCGCTGCAAGAAGGGTTGATTTTCCTGAGCCAACCTCTCCGCAGACAGCCACTTTTTCACCAGGTTTAACCACTAGGTTTATGTCTTTTAACGTGAGCTTAGATGGATTCTCTTCCCATGAAAGATTTGCCGACTTCATAGAAATAGATGTCCTGAACTCCTCAACTTTGCACTTTTTCCTAATGTTTTCATTTTGTAATTCAGGTGCCTCAAGAAACTTGACAATTCGTTCTAGTGAAACCTTTGCTTGAATGACCACTCCAATGACATCAGGGATCAATCTAATGGGATCCTGGACAAGACGTAAAGTTGCTACAAAGGTGAAAACATTACTAGCATTGAGAGGAATTCCAAGGAAGTAACATGCCCCAAAAGTAGCTGCTGAGACCAAGACGGGGGATGTCCAAAACAGAAGTATGTTGTATGCTTTTCTCATTTGCACTGCCGACAACCATGTATATTCCTCAGTCCTAAATCTTTCTATAACATCCTTGAAATGGGTCTCCCATGCGTACAGCTTCAACACCTTCATGTTCACAAGAGCCTCTGAACAAGCCTTCAGCCTTTCATCTTGCGCCACCATGAGCTTAGTCTGGAATTTGTTCTGTAGTTTGGCTAGGGGAGTATTGCAGAGGACAGTAAGTATTATTACAACTAGGGCTGCTAAGGTTGCTAGCCCCACAGCATGGAAGAGAATCACTAATGCAATGCAAAGCTGAAGGCTTGTTGTCCACGTTTGATGAAACCAGTAAGGAAATTCACCAACTCTATAAGCATCTACAGTGACATAGTTCATTATATTACCAGCTGAATGCATCATCTTGGCAGCATTCGAGAGTCTAAGTTGTTTTCTATAAATGGCTGCCGAGAGCAAAGACCTTACTTGGAGGCCGATTATTCTACATCGGAAGTACCACTGCCTTTGTGATAAGGATTCTATGCATTTTGCAATGAACAGAGACATGGCTAATACATAACCTTCATATTTGAATGCTTCTTTTCCTTCAGCAACCTGAATGAAGGCATTAAGAAGTAAAGGACCAGCAGACAGGGTGATTATCTTAAGCAATGCAAAGAACCCAGAAATTAAAATTTCTTTCCATTGGCAAGAGACTATCGTCCACAAAATTGATGGTGGGGTAGACAAATTAGACTGTTTATGTTTGTTCAGTCGTTCCACAAAGAGGGTGTAGCAGGTTTCTGCTCTGTCTACTTCACGTAAGCGAGGTATATCTTCCTCTTCAAGGGTTTTCTCCCCACCTTTCCTCACTAAGGGGTTTAACCACCAAAATAACATTTTACTGAAAAATCCAGCATCAGAAAAAGGAGTCACATTGTTATCCAAATCAGTTTTACCACTGCCATTGGCCTGACCATTCAAAGGTGTATAGAGGGCAGAACTGCTGATAGCATCACCAATTTCCTTATATTTGTGCACCTTGTAAGTGCATAACAGCAATAGAATTGCTCCTGGCAAAGATAAAACATCCAAAACAATCCTAACCGATGCTTGTTTCTCAACGATGGCAGCCACGAGAGAAAAAACACAGAGAACTCCCGCGAACAAACAGGCAAGTATGGACCAAAGCCTCAAAAAGGATTTTGGAAGTTGTTTACCCCGAAGGCTAATGGTTAACGCAAGTAGGAGCCAAGTAAAGCCTTGAAACAACAGCACTAGCCACTGATGCACGGGTAGAGTAGTCTGCACATTTCTCAAGTTATATTGCAGCACCCAGATCCCATAACTGAAGTAAACCACGCCCAAACCACCATTAAAAATTGCAGAGAATATCTGAGAAGGCAAATGGCCTTGGAAGCTGGAGGGCGTCTGACGCATTGCTGTTGATGGTTTGTGAATGAAGTTGAATAACAACATGAGTAGAAGTAGGACATCGAAGGCAATGACCAAGACATTGTTGATACATGAAGAAGGATAGGTCAAGAACATAAAAGCAGAAGAGCACTTGTTTCCATCCCCATATGAACAATCAGACTCCCCACAAAAAATAGTCCACAGATCCTCCATCATACTGTATGTCTTTGCTCTTCAAACTCTGCATTGATATAGAAGGAGAGGTAAGGAATAGAAGCAGTCTTTTCCTCTGTTTTTTCATAAGTACATGAAGTTATGATTCATCCAAACAAAAAGGAAAAAATCTATGAAGCTGATAGCTTGTAAGGTTATGAGGCAGGATATTTGTAACCCATTATGTTACCTGTATTGGACTGAAGATGAAATAGTTTTCCTTCTGTTCCTTGAGAAATCGTGTTTCTTAAAATGTCCTTGGCCAATGTTTCTGTGGATGAACCCAATATACATCAGTTGAAGTACAAAATCTAGGAAAGCATAGCTCAGAAGTTCAAAATTCCATAAATCCTGTTACTGATGATTTCAATTCACTTAGAATCTGGAAGTTGCTCATTTTTAAATCTACATCAAAACAGAACAAGAACCATAATAGAAGAGGGGGGGGGGGGAAATAACTGTACAGATGACTAACGACATCATCATATAAAAAAAGATGAATGTAAATACGTATGAAAGACTGAAAATGGAGTCGTGTCTGAACCCAAATTGTTGAAACACTTGCGCCGACTCCAATACAAATACCAAACCAAACAGTCTCGGAAGAGTGACCCAATACGAAAAAGGAAAGAAAGAAATTGTCAAGTGGGTAAATAACTCACATATAATGAATCAAGGGGTCAATCTCAGGGATGCATCTGTAACTCCTGTATGAACTCTGAAGTGAGACACAGTGTTGAAGAGAAAACAGGGGAAGAAGAAGGAAGGTCGGAAACGCATTCCCCTTCCTAGGAAAACCGAATTGACACAGGTGCTTGTGATGATATTTATACACTTACGCATAAGCCAAAACGCTTGTTGTAATCGAATATCGTCATTGCTCACGTAGCCCAATGCTTAAAAACTCGAATTAAGCGTTTCTAAACGAGGCTTTATTTTTTGGTAGATTTCTGAAGGAATTGAAACTCTTGAGCTCACTCTAAGACAATACCGAACAAAATAGTCTTTGAAGAGGGACCCAATTGAAAGGGCAAAAAGAAAAGATAATAAATGCATGAATGAAAGGAAAAGAAAATGAATGCATCAATGAATGTCTGAGCTCTGAAGTGACAACAGAGAAAACAGGGGAAAAAGGGGAAGGAAGGTTGGAGATGGGTTCCTCCACTTCCAGGAAAACGCAAATAGGCGGTGGTTGTCATAATTTATATACTTACGCCGCCGCCGCAGCAGCAGCAGCAGCAGAAGCAGCATATGGTGTAATCGAATATCGTCATTGCTCACGTAGCCCAACAGCAATGATTCGGTCAAATTTGGAGATTCTCTGGTCCATCAATATCATGACGATCAACAATAATCACATTCCCCCACCGGTTTCTATTTTAACCTCAAAATTGATGCTCTTAAATAAGCGGAGACCGACCATGTCTGGATTTTCTACTTTTGTTGTTTTTTTATCTTAAGCTATTTTGATCCGTGGGTGTTCCGTGTTCCAAAAAATCTCCTTTTTCTTATTATCTTGAGCTATAATGGAACTCGCTTGTATATTTAAATTGATCACATGTCAATTATATAGTATCGTTTGTTAAATAAAGAAGAGAGAGAAAGTCGGACATGCCCTACCACGGACATGGAATCCAAAGGACTCACATAGGAAAACTAGATTCCATCTAGGTAGTGCTCAGGTCCTAATGAGGGATTGAGCTCCTCTCCTGTGCAGGACAATATCCAGTGCAAATTGTCTGATTGGGGAGATTTTGATCCATATACTAGTACATCGGGATGCATATAGCAGTGTGGATCAAAGCTCCCCAACTACACGATGTGCGCTAGACACCATCTGACACACAAGTGCATTGAAAAGGAACTGGATCCCCCAATGAGGGTCCTTGTACGAGGACCAAGAAAACCATCAACCAATTTATTTTAAACTTTTTCCTATATTTATAATTAATTATGGATATCGATACTTTAATTTTTTTTCATACCAAAAAAGAAAAAAATGATTGATGATTTAATTTCTTTACCACCATGTGGTTCTTGTACTTGGACATGAATCGAACTCCTCTATAATTGCTTTTGATTCTTACCAAAAAAAAAAAAAAAGACCTTTTGATATCTATTTTTATAATATTTTTTGGGTCAAAGTCTAGAGAAACGTCTCCATCAAACGATTTAAGGTAAATAACACCTAGGTACCCAACGTTTGGTGAAAGTTTGAAACTGTATAGTGAATATCCAACGATTCATAAATTATTTTAAAGTACTATTATTCAGAATTCCAATTATACCCCACCACAATCATACATACTCCATCACCACTGTCGCATTGGCCGCCGCTATCATCACTACCCCTCCCTCTCCTCTCCCCTGCAACCCCACCCCACACCGTTGTTTTCCCCACGCAACCACCCCTACTGCTCCCGTGGTCTTCTTCGCACACCCACCTCCACCACAATGTCTGCTGCAACAACCCGCCCCCTTGGCTCTGGTTGTAAATTATCATCTCCATTTATTTGTCCTTCCATTTCTTCCATTACATCTAATAGGGGGGAGTGGATCCCACTCGTGTTCGGGTAGGGGATAGGGGGGTCATTTCCTCCCCCTATGACATGTAATGGAGGGGCAGATAAATAGAGACGATATAGATCCTTGCATGGTCTATAATACGATAATTTAATTACTAAGTATTTGGTGACTCCAACCAAGGTTTAGGCTTCAACTCCTTAATAATTGCTTTTGATATCTATTTTTATAATATTTTTTTGAGAATAGATCATCTACACATACCAACAAGTGAACGTACATCTTAGAGTCAATCACATTTTAATTTTGCTTCCATAAAAACCCTCCTCTCCTTGTAAATGGCAAAAATAAGACAAATGATTGGCTCTCACATGTATGATCACCTGTTGGTATGTGCTGAGGAACCGAATGTACTCTATTTTTTTGGCCAAAGATTCAAAGAAGGTAGAGAAACGTCTCCATCAAGCGATTTATTGTAGTTCCTTTTAGAGAAATTTTCACGTACATCCCCTAAGGTATCATGTAATTACAAAAATGCTTCTCAGTTTTGGAAAATTATGTATACCCCTGAGGTTCTTAAAAGTTAACACATGCTCCCATTCTGTTAGTGTAAAACTAAAAAGTAACAACGTTAAAAATAAGGAATGAACTAACATAAATGCCCTTGCAAGAAGAAAAAAAAAAAAAAAACCCGCAACGTCTCATCTTCCCCAAATGGATTGGGGAAGATGAGTTACAAGTATCCTTGTAGGGAACACCATGTACCCACAGCTCTTCCTCAACCAGGGATGTGGCATCTGGGAGCTTATCCTTAACAATTGAAGGAGTTACAATTTTTCTTCTTCTTCTTCTTCATCTAATCTGGTAATGGTGGAGAGGAAACTAGGGGCAAGGTACAAGCTTCAAGGTCAAGAGAACTGACTTTTCTGTAGCAGTCGAGCCTGGATAGAAGAAACCTTCACAAATCTCTATTGATAATGTAGTCTATACGATAAGTCCAAAGAAGAAATAGAATCTTTATTGTAACTCCTTCAATTGTTTAGGATAAGCTCCTAGATGCCACATCCCTGGTCGAGGAAGAGCTGTGGGTACATGGTGTTCCCTACAAGGATACCTGCTACTCATATTCCCCAATTGATTTGGGGAAAATGAGTTGCTGGTTTTTTTTTTTTTTACAAGGGCATTTATGTCCGTTCATCCCTCGTTTTTAACGTTATTAGTCTTATACTAACGGAATGAGGGTATGTGTTAACTTTTAAGAATCTTAGGGACACATAAAATTTTCCAAAACTGCAAGTGTTTTTGTAATTACCTGATACCTCAGGGGAGGTACGTGAAAATTTCCCTTCTTTTTAATTTGAGGGAAAATTATGTTTACCACCCCTATAGTTTGAATCTATGACGTCTACCACTCCGAAAAATTTATCTATTTTAAAAACCTCCTCTGTATTTTGGGAAAAGTTTACAACCTTACCTTTACCGTTAGATTAGAATAGTAAGTGATGATGTCATCACCCAATTTTAATCTAAATGCCCGACCATACTACCTTTAATAAAACCTCATTCCTTATTTACCCTCACTTGAAATAAATAATATTATTTTTTTTACCCCTAAAACATCGTTGTCTCTAGTGCTTTTTTTTTTGGTAAACTACAGTCTATTGATAAGATCATGTGGGACACGTGGCTGGAGGATTACATAGCTCCCTCAACCACGGATTGGATAACGGTCAATGCATTGTACACGACATAGACATGGCCTTCCTTGCTAGAGCATCTGCAACGGAGTTACAAACTCTAGGAATAATGGAAAAATTACAACGTAAAAATAATGTAGCTAAGTAGTGAATATCCTCAATGATGCCTTGAGCAGAGAGGAGAGCAATCCTATTTGGGTCCTAGATGTAGAGGACCACTTCCCTGCAATCAGGCTTGCATCTTTATCCCCTCAATTTGTCTGCCCCTCAATTTCTTCAATTCCATTTTATAAGGGGACAAAAATGACCACCTTATTTCTTGCCTGAACATACTACCCGAGATGGAATCCACCTCCTTCTATTAGAAAGAATTGAGGAAATTGATGGACAAACAAATTAAGGTGATATTTTCCCAAACTCAACCTCGATGTAATCTACTCCAAGAGCCAAGGCCTCGTCGTCTCTAGTGCTTTAATGCCCTCTAATCTTAGTTTTCGTATAAGGATCGGAACGAAGTCAACGAACAGTACTGGTTAGATCGAGGGGAATCGGGATCAGCCCTTTCTTGAAACCCTGCCAACTGCATGAGGTGTTTCGTATGTATGTCTTTTTCATCGTCACTGACTTTTCTTTTTCATTTTCTTTATTGTTTTTACGCTTTAATAAATATGAGACGTCAATCACATCAATGCACGGATCATCCATTCTATACAGACACAAGACGATGCACGTTGACCATCTTAACCTTATCCAAATGCTTAGTTGAAACGGGGTAAATCGCGAGTATAAGACGATCATTGCACCCGGCCTTGAAATCGCAAAAATCTAAACTCAAATAAAGCTTTTCTGCACGAGTCTGAAGCACCAAAGAGTTGAAACTTTTGCGGTGATTCCAACACTTGAATGGACCATGAATGATGAAAGCATGCTGTTATAAACTTTGTCGGGACTCTCGATGATAAAGTGTTTAAAGTAGAACACTTACTTATCTTCCAATCAGATCAGAGGAGTATTAAAATAAACAAATCTGTCATTAGTGGTTTGATCACTATACTGTACTTCGTCACCAGTGGAAGGTCTTGTAGTTACTACATTTTTTTATGTCCTATGGGTCACCATATATGATTTCCAAGTGCCGGGGGCTCCCACATAAACGAGTTTTTTATTTTTATCTTTTCTTTGTTTGTGTGTTTTCAAGTAATACCGACTCAGGTGATGTCACTAAGGTTATCGTCGACTTCGAAGATCCAGATGCCATTCAACCTTCATCAAAACTTTTCTTTCATTAGACGAAGCTCCATTCATCGATCCAATAGATCTTTGTAGATCTCTTTAAAAGTAGGCTGTAGTAATATTTTTGGTGATCCTTTTACCGTCAATCGAAGTTTCACTTGTCGATCCAACAGACCCATGCCGATTTGACAAGTCTGTTTGAAAGTAGGCTGTGGTAGCATGTCGGCATGTGTGGGCAATCTGGAGTTGGTTTTTTTGACACGTATGGGATCCCCTCATTTGACACGTATGTGCATGCGCTTAATCCTAGGTGTGTTTACAATTTTTTTTCTAGGAAAATGGTTGTGACCAATCCCCTAGCCTGGATTACCTAGTCAATGGCATGTGAGACCGGGTCAATTTTCATTCATTGGTTCTGGATACTATATATCCATACCTTGCGTTTATCATGTTTTCTATCTGTTTTATATATTTTGATTTTCTTTGTTTAGCGTTGGACGCACATAAATGAAAAACCCTCTTTCTACTCCAAAAAAAAATAAAAGTGTCTTCTACTCTTGTAGTAACCCAATGCAAAGTGCTATTCTTTTATAATGTAAATGGAAGAAAGGAATTAAGGTATTCAAACTTTATGGTATTAAATTTTAGGACCGAATTTCCTAGAGAATGTAATAACATTGATTCTCTAGCCAGGAAGGCGTGTCGATTTTGTGTAAAACAGTATGGCCAAATTCCATTCCTTGGCTCCAAGACTTGTGTAACTTAGATGCTTTGGCATCTTTACGATCTCATTCTCAATAAATTCTTTTTAACCAAAAAATAAATAAATTTAGGACCGAGTTTCCCTCCACTCACATTGAATGGGATCTCATTCACCGCGGGGCGGGAGAGGATGGGAAAAGGTATTGGGAAGGTATTCTGGAACATACTAAAACCCTAGGAGGGGTTTGTGAACCCTAGGATAGTGGGGGAACCGTCCTCTATGGGTGGATAGAAACTTAGTCCTACATTTTATTCAAACTTGTTGGATTTTTCAAAATGGGGGTGGGGGGGGCGGGGAGGAGGAAGGGCAGGAGGGATTTAGGAATCGGTATTGGATACCATATTGGTATCAGCAAATACTGATCAGGATCGGCCCGTATCATATGTATTTGCCTTTGGATTTATTTAAAATTTGACTTTTTATTTTTATTTTACCCCTGGTCCATATCGATCCACTAATACGAGATTGGCTAGGAATCGCATCAATCCATATCGATACCGATCCTATTGATCCAATACCAATTAACAAAATCAAATTTTTTTTGGGGGGGGGGGTTGTTTCTCTCTCTTCAGGAGAGGAACCTTGCACAGTTGCACTAATGAAGGGAATGGGGTGGGATGGATAAACCATGAGGAAGTAGAATTGTAACCTCATTCAACCTACCATGTGGCAAATATGGCTAGTAGAGTTGCATATAGGTGCAATTATGTGGATTAGCACAAACCCTATGTTGGGTCTCATAAATTCAAGTTTTGACTATTTTATACAAAAAAAGTTCAGCCACTATCTTAGGGTTCACAAAACCCCTATAGAGTTTTAGTATATTCCCAAAATATCCTCCGAGTACACTCTTACGCCCATCGAGAAGCCCACGGGGAATGGATTCCCATTCACCGTGGTTGAAGGAAAACTCGATCCATATATATTTAAGGTTCATGCTTTGTGTAAACATGACTGGTTACTGAGCTTGTCACCATACCAAATTTATCATTCTACATACAAAAGGAGATGATGATATTCTTACATTTTGCAAAGCTGGTGAGCATTGCATTTTCTTTGTGTGTAGAAGGGAGGAAAAAAATCAGACATGTTGGACTTGGTAGGCAAGGAAGGGGAGATCGATCAGCATTTGAAAGTCTCTCTATATGCGACATTCTCGGCATTGAACAAGGTTGTCTTCCTATCAAATATCTGGGGTTGCGTTGCCTTTGAACTCTTAAGTAAATTGAATGGCAGGGACTGTGATCCTCTGGTTTCTAAGATTTCCAACAAATTGGGTTCATGAAAATGTGAGAAACCTATCATTTACAGGGCAGCTGGAGCTAATAAAATCAGTCATATATGGGATTTATCCTTTTCTGGTTTAATGTCTTCCTAATCCCAAAACAGGTCCAACATAATATTCAAAAAGTGATATCTAAATAATTATTGTATGGACACTCAGATAGGAATTTACAAAGTGGCATGGTATGTAGTTTGCAAACCTAAAAGTGAAGGTGGTCTCGGCATCAGAGACTTGGAGGAACTTAATCACGATGCTCTACTCTGTCACATTTGGGGCCTGGACCCACTCTAGTATATGTGCGCTAAATTGGGCCAGCCTAATATGAGATAGATTAAAGAGTTTGATTTAACGCGTTCTATCAGCTTTGGAACTTTTGGCGTAGAAGTCAAGTACCTAACATTCCTCAAAAAAGAATTGATTTGGTCTCTTAAACCTTCTGCTTCATGTTCTCCATGATTCAAAAATGCTATTCCCTAGTTCAGCTTTGTTACGTGGGTTGCTCTTCATAATGATTTACCTGAAGAGCTCAGCAAATAGAGTTGCTAGAGATTCTTCAGGGTCCATGTTTATGAGAATGTAATTCTATTTAGGGAAATTTACGAAACACCCCCTGAAAATGGATCGAAACTCAGATCACCCTCTGAAATTTGAAAATACTCAGATCACCCCCTGTATTTGAGCCCAATACTCAGATTAGACCCTATCATTAATTAAATGATGATGTCAGCTAGTTAAATTTTTTGAAAACCCTAAATTACCCTTTGGGTAATGTGAAGTTACTTTTTACCCTTATCTAAAAACCCCAATTTTTTTTAAAGTTTATAAGGATGAGGGGAATATTCCCTCTTCTTCCCCAAATCAACAGAAAAACAAATGAAACCCTTAGGGTTCTGCCTCAAGGAAACGCTGTGAATGGTGGCCAAAACACAGTCACGGCGGCCCATTAATCCCGGCGAAGGGTGGTGATAGGCCGGCCACCAATCGTATGGCGTCAGACGCCGTGAATCTCCAAGGTCGCCCGGTTCAATCTGTCAAGTTGCTCGACTGGGATTTCCTCATCTCAGGTCGGCTTCTTTTATGTTTTCCCAACCTCACCGATGTTGATCTCGTTGCCGCCTGTATTGACTCTCCCAGGAGTTCTGGAGTTTTGTTGACCCATAAATTCTTATCCGTTCACCTTGATTCTGATTTCTCGCCTTGTGAGTTTGTCCCTGAAAAGAATTTGCCACCACCGGCTTCGATTAATGGAGGGCTACGAGTTATTGCATAGGGATCTTTTAAAAATGGTCATTTGGGCCATTCTGTTCAACCGGTTTTCATTGTCGTCATCGTCACTGTCGCTGCTGCTGTTGCCAGCACCATCGTTGTTGTTACCGTTGTTGTTGTGGCCGAACAGAGCGCCATACCAGTGTTGCTTCTGCTGCAGTGTTGGTGGTGGTTGTTTTTGTTGTTTGCTTGGGTTTAACAGGGGTTTGATGGAGGTGCGCTTAGCATCCAAGACATCAATCCATTTGCATTACAGAGATCAATTATGGTGACTGGCGAAACCCAAACACAGACAACATGGCCAGAATTGCTGCGGAGCAAACACTGGGAAGGGCTACTCGACCCTCTAGACCTCAACCTGCGAAAACTAATCCTTCGTTGCGGAGACTTTTGCCAGGCCACTTACGATGCCTTCAACAGTGACCAGAACTCCAAGTACTGCGGCAGCAGCCGCTACGGCAAGACTTCCTTCTTTCACAAAGTCTCCTTCCCTTCCGCCTCTGACTAAGAAGTTGCATCCTTCCTCTATGCCACCTCTCACATCGACGTCCCCAAATCCTAACTGCATTGGAGAGATCATTAAGCGTCAAAACAATGCTTTCCTGTCTTTCTGTTTCTTTCAATGGTTCTCCTCTCAGCCTAGTTTCTCTCCTGACCCTCAATTCTGCTCTATACTCTTCGATACCCTCGTCCAAGCCAAAGCAGCAAAAGCTGCAAAATCATTTCTTCTAAGTTTCCCTGGATTTCAACCCCAACCACCTTCTTTGGAATCGGATCTCAATCTAAAACGAAGAAAGGAATTGAAAACCCCAAAATTTTCCAATGGAGACCGTCTCTTGGTTTTTTTGTTTTTTTTCCTTCTCCCCAGCGACTCTCCGGCAAACTTACAGGTGTGAGGAAGAGGATGAAATTAGGTTGAAGATGAAGGAAAGGGTAGTATTGTAAATTTAATTTTAATGATTTAGTACAAGGGTAAAATAGTCTTTTTACATCAATAACTAACAGCAGACTAACTCCGTTAGTGTACAGGGGGTGATCTGAATATTTTCAAATTACAGGGGGTGATCTAAGTTTCGACCCATTTTCAGGGGGTGTTTCAAAAATTTCCCTTCTATTTATGTCCCGTAATTATTTTCAATATTAATAACATATATTCTCTTTCCACTTTCTCCAAAAAAACAAAAATTATATATGGTAAAATGTGCTATCCCAAATTGGAATTGAGGAAGACTGAACTACAATGAAGAAACAATCTTTTATGTTGAGATGGTCTGAAGTCCATAGGTTGATGAAGAAATAACTTTTTATCTTAATAAGATTGGTTAATCCTGTCTCTTTCTCATCTGTTTCTTGAGGTGGTTTAGGGCTGTCACATAAACTGCCAAGTGATGAGTGAGGGGATTCCCACAGACGATGCTTTGAAGGTGTTGGGCATTCCCATTGTGTCTAAATGCCATTGTTGTGGCAAGCCATCTTGTGAATCGGCTTCCCACTGCTTGGTGGAGGGGAAAACAGTAGTAAAGGTATGGGGGTTCTTCTCAAGAATTTTCAATTTGGAAATAATTCATATGCAGGATATGAGGAGCAGATTACCTTTCTGGCAAGTAACGCTAATGGGAGAAATTTATGTGGGATCACTGTGGCCTTAATTCCCTCTTTCATTATTTGAGAGCTTTGGAAGGAACGAAACTGTAGAAGACACGATGGAAAAGCTCGTTTAGCCTATTTGTTCATAGAGTCTATCAAAAACTAGGTGAAAGAAGTTCTATATTTTGGCTCGTTCCCCAAACAGCCATCTTTGAGAGAAAATTTGATTATGCAAATTTTTAATCTTGCTCACAATTCCCCCCGTCGAAAGCCGTGCACCCCCTTCAATTCGGTAAAGTTAAATGTTGATGGGGCTTGCAAGGGGAACCCAAGGGTTGGGGGGTGGAGGGGGCATTATAAGGAACCAGGAAGGGTGTGTGTTAGCGGCTTTCTCCAATTTTTATGGAGTTTGTACAAATTCTATTGCAGAATTTAGAACTTTAAGAGATGGTCTTCAACTTTGCGTGGATATGGGCTTTCGTGAGTTCTATGTAAATTCTGATTCAGCATGTACGATGCATTGTGTTACCACAAGAAAGTGCAACGTTTGGAAGGTGTGGTACTGGTTCAATGATATTGTGGGCTTGGTTGATGCCCTGAAGCCGGGAATTACATTTACCTTCAGAGAGGGAGAGGGCAACAGGGCGGCAGATTGGCTAGCTAATTATGCTTGCACATCGGCTGCTAATGTTTTGTTTAGGCCGGAAAGTAATCTCCCGTTAAGCTTTCTTCATATCATCAGGGAAGAATCAATGGGTTTCCCGGTCTTGAGGAAAAAATTTCTTTCTCCTTTTTTTTTTGGGGGGGGGGGGGGTTTATTTGTATGGGAGTGAGATTGGCCAGAGAGCACTTGAGTGTGCCATTGTATTTTCGGGTTGGGGTAAGGCAGGTCTATCCCCCCTTTGTATTATCTCTGCTGATTTTATTCTTAATAAAATTCTAGGAACCAGCCCAGGTCCCAGAGAATGTTTGGGTTAAAAAAAAAAAAACTACCAAGTGTCCGACTTGTATAGTCATCTTGTATCCATCATGGGTGGCCACTTGGCAAACATCGGCTAGTCCATGTGATAGAGCCATAGAGGACCTTGTCATGACTCGCTTGTTTAATGAAGAATCTTAGGCTGTGTTTGGTATGCATTCTTGGAATGCATTCTAGATCGATTTCGCATTCTTGGATGATAAAAATAGTACACACACACACACACACAGAGGGTTACCGGAAAAGGCCGGCCCAGGAAACTGCTACTATAGATTATAGATTCTGGAGAAATTTTTATGGCCTCGCTGAGCTATTTGGAGCCTGTCCCTTCTCATTCCTTCATTTTTCAAGGTCCCTCATGACAAGATTAAATGTCAAATCTTACCAAAGAAAGATTAAAGATCACAAATGTATAGAGAAGGATGATATATTACACAGGGAAGAGAAGGATGCAAGGCCGTTTGAGTTCCATCCATGCTCAGGGCCTCCCTACTTAAAACTACCACTAAAACTGTTATTCAGTAGCTAATGATGACTAGCTGAATGGAAATGGGACCAGTATTCCCTAACAAGCCGGCCAAACAAAGATCCTTCTCTATTCATCAACGCCGTTGGTTCGTCATACTCCACTACTATACCTGAAAAAGGAGAAAATAGAAGGTTTTAGACACTCAAACAGTCAATCAAGCACTTGATAATTATTTAATTTTATGGGAGAAATTAAGTTGACTAGGTTGGCATTGGATTAATGCTTTCATCAGTAATTTTATTTTTATAAAACAGGACAGAAGGAGTACTACTTTTACCCTTTTGATGCACATAAATAAGGAGTAAACTGGTAGTTTAGCACTCCCCTTCTCCTCCCCCCCCCCCCCCCCCCCAAAACTCCCTTTTTTTTTTCCTTTGGAGTGAGGGTATCAGCATAATCTTAGAAGACTTTTCTAAAACATTGGAATATGAATTAGAAAACAGACCAATTGACATATGTACATTCATATATAATCCTTGCACATCTAGCCCACCTGCTCATTAGTCTGCGCGGGCACAACAATCTGTGAGCCCCCTCTAGCGTGGAGTACAAAGCAGAAACTAGATGGTGGCCTAAGCTTTCTGCCAGGAAAGTTTCACCTAAACAAGATGACTTGAAAATCTAACTAGTGGGATTGGTGAATTGCAGCTTCCCTCCCCCAGCTAAGGACCACGCCCCCAAACAAAGAGGTCATGTATTCAACTCTCCTTGGTGTCTACCTATCCAAAAAAAGAAAAAGGTTCTGTTCCCCACACCCCCACAAAAAAATGAAAGGAAAGCAGTTTTCCTTCTCTGATATCCATAAAACATTTTAATAGCATTCCTTCTATATAGCAGGGACTCTTCTTTGTTGGTTGCTACATAGGCTGAAGGTGAGACTTACCATCACTCATGGCGAGCACCTTTGTGCAGTCCATTACAGTTGGTATTCTGTGGGCCACCGTAATAACAGTGCAATCTGCAAATTCAGTCCTAATTGTTTTCTGCAGTATTGCATCTGTTGCATTATCTATTGATGCAGTAGCTTCGTCAAGCACCAATATCCGACTTCTTCTTAAAAGAGCACGGCCCAAACAGAATAACTGCCGCTGTCCCATGCTCCAATTTGATCCATCTTCAATTACCATAATTTCATGTTGTTAAATAATTCATAGCTGATAAAAATGAAAGAGAGAAAGAAAAGGCAGCCCATATATGTAACTTACCTGCAGCATCCAGACCTTTTTCTTTCTCTTTTACAGCCTCTTGAAGCTGGCATTTTCTAAGGACCTTTCAAAATACATAATATAATGGCAGTTAGAAATAGCAAGACAAACTGAAACTGCTATTGATGATGACATCAAATCCATTTTTTCAAATTTTTACTAAATATGCCTGACATGGAACCTAGTTTCCAAAGGTATTGTATACTTTTTTCACAATCACATCAGACCTTTTAACTAAATAATTGCTGTCTATCTTCTGATTGATTTTCCTTCTAACTTGATAAAAGAGGAATTTTATCTTAAATGTTTTAACATTTGTATCAAGTTTGCATTAAATGTTCAAGAGTTCACTGGTAAAATCTTAAACATGATAGAGTCCACTTTACCAAATAACAAGTCCAAGACTCTGTTTTACTACAAAACAAGCCAACTTGACTAGCAGCTTCTTCATTGAGTCATTGACTCACATAGCTGGTTTCCTGACAAAGTCCAGTTTTGTAAACATGTAAATGGGAGGCCCAAGTAATCTCCCACAGACAGATAGATTAATAGATATCCCTTAGTCATCATATAGGAAAACAAGCAATCAATCTGAGAACCATTCTATATGTGGTCTTACACGTTTCAGCTTGATCAATACTAGAAATTAGAGTTTTGGAATACTTTCCTGTTAGAAACACAGCTCCTGCGATCTAGTGTATGGGGAAAAGTAATGATGTAAGCAATTTTATGTTAAAACTTATTGTAATAGAATTCCTGGAGCAATGGTGGGTGAACATAAAAACGTTGTTCTTGGTGATTTCACAAGCTAACATAAATCTAAAGCAACCATACACCAACAGTTATCATACCTCCCATATTTCCTTGTCAGTATATTGTGATAAAGGATCCAAATTGTCTCTTATGGTCCCATTAAAAAGCGTAGGATCTTGAGGTATGATCCCAATACGTGACCTCAGATCATGAAGCCCTATCATGGAGATGTCTACATTGTCTATGATGATCTTTCCATCTGCTGGCTCCACAAGGCGAAACAGAGCACTGATCAAAGTCGTTTTCCCACTACCAGTGCGACCAACAATACCAATCTTATGTCCTCCTTCAAATGTGCAACTGATCCCGGCTAGAACAAGTGGAGTATCAAGCCTATATCTGATCTGCTTGACAACAATTTCCTTAGTGTATCATTTTTTTTTCATGAATTATTATGCTTTAATCACACTCATGCAGATAAGTTACCTTCAAATCACGGATCTCTACTTTACCCACAGCAGGCCAACTTGTTGGGGGTCGGTTTTCTTCTATGACTTCAGGGGCTTCACTGGGTATATGCATGTACTGGTTTAGCCTTTCAACAGAAATGATGTAATTCGCTAGCATACACTGGTTTTGAATAGAGAAAATGAGGGACATGTTCAATGAAAGACCATAAGACAGAGCCATTCCAACAAATCCTGCCATTAATAGATTAGTAACCAAAGTGTCCAATGGATGATTTCATATGCAGGAATCTGTAGAAAGTCATATGGTTAAGTAATGATACAATGGATAAGCACTTAATTTGTACATTACTATGTAACGATCCTCAACATTTCATGGTGCAAGGAATGTGCATCACTTGTCTCTCAGTTGAGGGTGAACCTTAAGCCTTTTTTTGGTAAAAAAAAGTCTAAGGTTGAAGTATGCCTGAGAGTTACAAGAAATTAAACTAGGTTTTGGATGTCAATCACAATGTTTGTATTCTAATAAGAAAAAGGAAAAAAGTAAAGTGGGAATTTAAATAGTATTTTGCATCAAAGTATGGAGGTTAAATTAATTATTTCATAACTAAAGGAGATCTTGTTAATTTTTCCTATATAGAATTTGAACAGTGAATTTATAAAGATCTATATTTCATGCCTCTACAAGAGGATAAGATTTGAAATTCATGAATCTAGTTGGAATATGAAGGTTAATGAGGAAAAGAAAACAACCATAACAGATGAAGTATGACAACAGTGGGAACTCACCTGAGCCAAAAGTTTCTAGAGGAAGCAAAACCATGGCAAGAGCAGAGGAAGAAAGAACAGTGGCACTTAACAGTTCTAAACGTTGGATCAACCATTCATTTGCTGCAAAATTGTGAAAAAAGGGGCTAGCATTTCTATCAACGACATCGAAATTCGTAGTGATAAATCGCTTTTCATCCTCAAAAGCTCTGATTGTCATGGCTCCAGCAATGGATTCTGCCAAATGGTTTGCTACAAAAGACTTAGTTGTGCCGTTGATCCGCATAAACTCCTTTGCAGAAGCAAAGTAGTATTTCTGTTGGTTAAAACCAAAACCCACCAGAGTTATTTTTTGAGTAGTGCTATCAAAATAACAAAATAGGCTAATCAAAAATACAGAAAAGAGAAAAGGAAGAACCGATCCTTGTAATTTGTCTTCTTTTATTTATTCATTGTATAGATGAATGTATCTGAGATGAAATGGTGCATTTATGTGACAGTCTTTGCATTTTCAGGGGTAAGGAACCATTAGGCAGGTCCCATAAAGAAAATGTAATAGGGATTAAAAGTGATCATATCATAAGAACAGTATCATCGCATACATGCAGTTCTTTTACCCTTCGTTCAGATTATCATCCAAGAAAATACAGTAAATCAGGTAGCTTTGAATTATGACTATTTGAATGAGGTTGAGTTTGTATCCACAATATCATGTTCGCGAGATGCTGGATGAGAAGATCATGCAAATGGAAGACATATCTATAATTTATGGCATAGCCAAGATAATTGTATAGTTAGTGATTCACTTGGGTGGATATTATTGATCCTAGTGGCTAGACAACGAAGACTGCATTATGAGAACCTGAAATTTGTTATCTTAAATGAAAAAGGATAATACCTGCAAGCGTAGTGTCAAGTAAATCACTGGTATGGAGACAAATAAAACTTGCCAAGTAACAAAAGCCAATACTCCTAGACTCGCACAAGCATTTGCAGTAGACGCAAAAGTAAACATTAAACTGAATGGGACATCAAGGTCGACAATACTCAAATCAGAAGAAACCTGTACAAGTAAGGAAGATAAGTCTCGCAAAAAAAAGTTTAAGGTGCACTTCAAAGTTAAGTTCTATGATAGAGATGCTCACTCGACTCAATATCCGTCCCAATGGTGTTGAGTCATAAAAAGACATCGGTGCACGGAAAAGAGAGTTCAATAGCTGAGAAAATATGGACATTGATGACTTGATGCACAAAACAACTATGGCAAGTGATCTAAAGAACAAAATGAATGTTGAAATACATCCAATCACCAAGTAAACTGTGATCAGTAATAATTCGCTAACATGAGGATTCTGAACATTAGCAGCCATCCAAGCATTCTGAGATATTTGCCCAGCCGCATATATGATCTGACAAAGACTTGCAATTG
Source organism: Telopea speciosissima (assembly GCF_018873765.1). Taxonomy (NCBI): domain Eukaryota; kingdom Viridiplantae; phylum Streptophyta; class Magnoliopsida; order Proteales; family Proteaceae; genus Telopea; species Telopea speciosissima. The sequence goes on along the minus strand of NC_057916.1, from coordinate 81,168,402 downwards.
TGAAATATAAGAAGCCTTTATTCTGATTTAGATATTGTACATAAGGCTTAAATCCTGTATCTCCAATTTCCCTTTCTTCTTTTTTAATCAACTGATCTCTTGCTGTTTCTTTGAACTGTTTCTCAGTTGATGTCTTCTTAATCTCTCCAGAAGTAATTTCAACCCTCTGGGGAGAAGTAACCTCAGCTAGCCTTTCGGAACCTGCAGTGTCCTTGTGTGCATTGACAAGCTCTTGAAATTCTCGAGTAGAGGCTAATAATTGGTAATAAGGTGCAGCATCTAAGATTGCCCCACCAGACATTAACTGCCAACAAAATAGAGCTTTATCAAAATGATTGCAAAGGATTATCGATATGCTTTAAAATACTTTTAGGGGGGGATATAAAACCACTTCTCCATATTCTTTTATACAACATAATATTTGTTAAGTAACTATCTTAGTTCATGTTAGGTCAATGTCCCATAACTGCTGAGTCCACTTAAACTTGCATGTCTTACTCTCTTAGTAGTCAAATTTATTAAAATAGCTGGGCAAAGTGGTTATTTTTCCCATTTCTTAGTATATGTGTATAGCAGGGGATTGATGATATCTAGAAACAAACACTAGTTTTGATCAAACTATTTTAAAATTATTTTTAAAAAGTCAGTAGGAGTATAACTTGGCAAAGTCTACTTGGGCTTTGGTCCTGGCCTGTCATTTCTACAGCAAACTCGATTCTTATTGGATGAAGAGAGTTACTTATGTTATTCACTGATGTTATACGACTATAAGTCGATACTCCAGCTATCAATAACAAGAAATGGTAACAAGGCGGCATCTAAGGTTAATATCCTTTTGGCAACATAAAAGAAATGATCTACAAACTGATAGGTACCCAAATGGCAAGAGTTAGATTACTAACTAACCAAAACAGAATCAAAAGCAGGAAGGAAATCGACTTGGTGGGTCACAAGTATGACCGCCTTTCCTGATAAAGCTCCCATCACATATTCCTGCCACACACAATTTAGACATTCAATAAGAGATTGTAGCCAAATAGCATAAATTGAATGTCGGTAAGAGTTGTGTTTACATTAAATAGGCTTGTGGCAGTGTGTGCATCAACAGCACTAAATGGATCATCCAATAGATAAATATCGGCATCCTGATACAGTGCACGAGCAAGTTGAATGCGCTGCTTCTGACCACCGCTTAAATTAACTCCTCTTTCTCCTATTTCAGTTAGATCGCCGAAGGGTAGCATCTCAAGGTCCTTTACCAATGAACATTTCTCAAGTACTTCTTGATATCTTTGCTTATCCATGGATGAACCAAACAGAATATTCCCTTGTAATGTTCCTGTTTGAATCCATGCCATCTGAGAAACATAGGCAATCTTTCCATAAACTTGAATCTGCAAATGAACAAGAAGAAATTTATAGCTCTGCAATGATTGTTAACATTATTCAATTTAGAACGCAATCAGAAACTTAGGTCGTTTTGAATTGATATTACAGGGGATGACTACTTCTAACATAAGGAATGAAAATGAGATCTGAAAATACTGCTAATTTCATTGTAGATTTTATTGAACCATGTACAGCCACTCATACTGAAAAGATCTTCCAAGACGCATATGTTTATGGCATTTATCTTGGATAAGCCCCGAAGTAATTTATAAAACATACACACATATGATATAAAAAACATTATGAAGTTGTCAAATTTTTTATATGTTCTGATGTGACAAAACATGTATCAACACTAGTTTCACAAACTTTTTATCTTGAAGACACTCAACAGTCTCCAAAATGATGTCTGGTTTAATTTCTTCTAAGAAAATCATAAGTTCTACATGAATTACAAATTCTTTTATGTGCAGATTCATGCCAATACCCGGCTAGGAATGGAAGTCAGTTTGATAACTAAAAGAACATCACAAAAGGATATGCTCTCTAATTTTCAATAAGAAAGTTCTTAGAGAGTAAGAAAAATACTAAACTCCCAACTGATGCTGAGAATATGACATTAAGATTTTGGCTTTATGTATAAAAAATTACGCCAAGAAGTTTCATCCCAAGGTAACAAGTTATAATAAACATTCCTCACAAAAGTGAAATATTTACTTCTCAACCATAAATAAAAGGCTAATGATGGTGGGAGAGAACTTACAGTACCCCCTATAAGTGGAACTTCTCCAAGAATTGCCGCAAGAAGGGTTGATTTTCCTGAACCAACCTCTCCGCAGACAGCCACTTTTTCACCAGGTTTAACCACTAGGTTTATGTCTCTTAATGTGAGCTTAGACGGATTCTCTTCCCATGAAAGATTTGCCGACTTCATAGAAATAGATGTCCTGAACTCCTCAACTTTGCACTTTTGCCTAATATTTTCATTTTGTAACTCAGGTGCCTCAAGAAACTTGACAATTCGTTCTAGTGAAACCTTTGCTTGAATGACCACTCCAATAACATCAGGGATCGACATAATAGGATCTTGGACAAGGCGTAAAGTTGCTACAAAGGTGAAAACATTACTAGCATTGAGAGGAATTCCAAGGAAGTAACATGCCCCAAACGTAGCAGTTGAGACCAATATGGGGGATGCCCAAAACAGAAATATGTTCTGTGCTCTTCTCATTTGCACTGCTGACAACCATGTATATTCCTCAGTCCTAAATCTTTCTATAACATCCTTGAAATGAGTCTCCCATGCGTACAGCTTCAACACCTTCATGTTCACAAGATCCTCAGAACAAGCCTTCAGCCTTTCATCTTGCGCCACCATGAGCTTAGTCTGGAATTTGTTCTGTAGCTTGGCAAGGGGAGAATTGCAGAGGACAGTAAGTATTATTACAACTAGGGCCGCTAGGGTTGCTAGCCCCACAGCATGGAAGAGAATCACTAATGCAATGCAAAGCTGAAGGCTTGTTGTCCATGTTTGATGAAACCAGTAAGGAAATTCACCAACCCTATAAGCATCTACAGTGACATAGTTCATTATATTTCCAGCTGAATGCATCATCTTGGCAGCATTCGAGAGTCTAAGTTGTTTTCTGTAAATGGCTGAAGAGAGCAAAGACCTTACTTGGAGGCCGATTATTCTACATCGGAAGTACCACTGCCTTTGTGATAAGGATTCTACGCATTTTGCAATGAACAGAGACATGGCTAATACATAACCTTCATATTTGAATGCTTCTTTTCCTTCAGCAACCTGAATGAAGGCATTAAGAAGTAGAGGACCAGCAGACAGGGTGATTATCTTAAGCAATGCAAAGAACCCAGAAATTAAAATTTCTTTCCATTGGCAAGAGACTATCGTCCACAAAATTGATGGTGGGGTAGACAAATTGGACTGTTTATGTTTGTTCAGTCGTTCCACAAAGAGGGTGTAGCAGGTTTCTGCTCTGTCTACTTCACGTAAGCGAGGTATATCTTCTTCTTCAAGGGTTTTCTCCCCACCTTTCCTCACTAAGGGGTTTAACCACCAAAATAACATTTTACTGAAAAATCCAGCATCAGCAAAAGTAGTCACATTGTTATCCAAATCAGTTTTACCACTGCCATTGGCCTGACCAATCAAAGGTGTATAGAGGGCAGAACTGCTGATAAGATCACCAATTTCCTTATATGTGTGTACCTTGTAAGTGCATAACAGCAATAGAATTGCTCCTGGCAAAGATAAAACATCCAAAACAATCCTAACTGATGCTTGCTTGCCTACGATGGCAGCCAAGAGAGAAAAAACACAGAGAACTCCCGCAAACAAGCAGGCAAGTATGGACCAAAGCCTCAAAAAGGCTTTTGGAAGTTGTTTTCCCCGAAGGCTAATGGTTAAAGCAAGTAGGATCCACGTAAAGCCTTGAAACAACAGCACTAGCCACTGATGCAGGGGTAGAATAGTCTGCACATTTCTCAAGTTATATTGCAGCATCCAGATTCCATAACTGAAGTAAACCACGCCCAAACCACCATTAAAAATTGCAGAGAATATCTGAGAAGGCAAATGGCCTTGGGAGCTGGAGGGCGTCTGATGCATTGCTGTTGGTTGTTTGTGAATGAAGTTGAATAACAACATGAGTAGAAGCAGGACATCGAAGGCAATGACCAAGACATTGTTGATACATGAAGAAGGATAGGTCAAGAGCATAAAAGCAGTAGAGCACTTGTTTCCACCCCCATATGAACAATCAGACTCCCCACAAAAAATAGTCCACAGATCCTCCATCATGCTGTATGTCTTTGCTCTTCAAACTCTGCATTGATATAGAAGGAGAGGTAAGGAATAGAAGCAGCCTTTTCCTCTGTTTCCCCATAAGTACTAGAAGTTATGATTCATCAAAACAAAAAGGAAAAATTCTATGAAGCTGATAGCTTGTAAGGATATGAGGCATGATTTTTGTAACCCATTATATTACCTGTATTGGACTGAAGATGAAATAGTTTTCCTTCTGTTCCTTGAGAAATTGTGTTTCTTAAAAGTTCCTTGGCCGATGTTTCTGTGGATGAACCCAATGTACATCAGGTGAAGTACAAAATCTAGGAAAGCATAGCTCAGAAGTTCAAAATGCCATAAATCCTGTTACAGATGATTTCAATTCACTTAGAATCTAGAAGTTGCTCATTTTTTAATCTACATCAAAACAGAACAAGAACCATAACTGTACAGATGATTGACGATATCATCATATAAAAAAAGATGAATGTAAATACGTATGAAAGACTGAAAATGAGTCGTGACTGAACCCAAATTGTTGAAACACTTGCGCCGACTCCAACACAAATACCAAGCCAAACAGTCTCGGAGGAGTGACCCAATAGGAAAAGAAAAGAAAGAAATTGTCAAGTGGGTAAATAACTCACATATAATGCATCCAGGGGTCAATCTCAGGGATGCATCTGTAACTCCTGTATGAACTCTGAAGTGAGACACAGTGTTGCAGAGAAAGCAGGGAAGAAGAAGGTCGGAAACGCATTCCCCTTCCTAGGAAAACCGAATTGACACAGGTGCTTGTGATGATTTATACACTTGTGCATAAGCCAAAACGCTTGTTGTTATCGTCATTGCTCACGTAGTCTAAACGAGGGTTTTTCTTTTTTGGGTAGATTTCTGAAGGAATTGAAACACACTAATTATTGAAGCTCTTGGGCTGACTCTAAGACAATAACAAACAAAACAGTCAGTGAGGAGGGACCCAATTGAAAGGGAAAAGGGCAAGGAAAAAGGAAAGAAAGAAATTGTCCAGTGGGTAACTCACATATAATGAATGAATGAATCAATGTCTGAGCTCTGAAGTGACACCACAGTGTTGAAGAGAAAACAGGGGAAGAAGGAGAAGGAAGGTCGGAGATGCATTCCTCCACTTCCAGGAAAAAGCAAATAGGAGATGCATTCCTCCACTTCCAGTAGCAGCAATAGCAGCAGCAGCAGTAACAACATATGGTGTAATCGAATATCGTCATTGCTCACGTAGCCCAACAGCAAGGAGTCGGTCAAGTTCGGAGATTCTCTAATCGTCTCCTCGTATTCCTCTTCTATGAACATCATGACGATCAACAAGAATCACATTCCTTCCCTAACCCAACCACCCCCCTCCAGCCCTTTCCACTGTAGCCTCTAAATTTGGTTTGGTCAGTTAGGTCTACTCCGGCCTCTGGTTTCAGTTCAGGCGGGAAAAAACGATGGAAACCATTTTTCTTTTTTCTTTTTTTTTTTTAAAAAAAGAAATTATTTAATAATATTTATAGGCCAACACGTTTTGCTGTAAATATATTATATATATATATATATTGCTTGAAAGACAAATATTCAGGGTATGTCAGAGGATCTTTATCCCAACTCTCCCAAAAAAAAAAATGGATAATTACTATCGCTACCCTACACTTAGCATATATTTATTAAAACTATCCTACCTTAAACTTCTTTTCTGAAACTACCCTGCTTTTAAACTTTTACATTTCTTCTACCCTCATGTTTTTAAATACCCCGATTGCCTTTCCTTTTCACCATTAACCTGCTAATCTATTTAACCTACCATTCATCTTCTATTTTTTACTATTTTTGGTCATTAAAATAGTAAAAAATGAAAGCATCCACCCGCTTCTTCTCTCTTCCATTTTTTACTCCATTTAGTGTTTTTTTTTATTTTTTTTATTTTTTCTTCAAATTTTCTATTTAATTAATTTTTTATTCGACATTTCATCCCCATCATTTTTCTTCGAACAGATCATGGTTCTAAGTATTGGTATCGATACCTACTGGTTTTGCTAGTCACCGATACCATACCGATACCGTATCGATAGCATGGTACGGAAAAAGGGTAAAATTATCAACAACAAAAAAAAAAAAAAAAAAAAACTCATTTTAAAGGAGATTCAAGGGTAATTTTGCTTGATACAACTAATTCAAGCTGATACCATATTGGTTTTGTAGGTTACCGATACCCGTTCCGATATTGTGCACTAAAACCATGGAACAGATGGACTCTCCTCAAAACACCCTGCTTCTTCTCTCTCTTCCTCTTTTTATTCAATTTACTTTTTACTATTTTTGAAGAGAGTCGATCTATTCCATGGTTTTAGTGCACGGTATCGAAACGGGTATCGGTAATATGCAAAATCGATACGGTATCAACCTGGATTGACTGTATCGGGCAAAATTATCCCTAAATTTCCTTAAAAAATGAGTTCTCTAACCATTTTACCCCTAGTCAGTACCGTGCTATCGATACGGTATCGGCATGGTATCAATATCGATGACTAACAAAATCGGTACATCACCCGATACGGATGACACGATACCAATACTTAGAACCATGATCTGTTTGAAGAACGATGAGGATGAAATGTTGAATAAAAAATTAATTCAATAGAAAAATTGAAGAAAAAACAACAAAAAAAATTGAATGGAGTAAAAAACAAGAGAGAAGAAGCGGGTGGGTGCTTCATTTTTTACTATTTTAAGAACAAAAATAGTAAAAAGTAGAAGATGACTGGTAGGTTAAATAGATTAGCAGGTTAATAGGTGAAAAGGAAGGACAATCTGGGTATTTAAAAATATGAGGGTAGAAGGAGATGTAAAAGTTTAAAAGCAGGGTAGTTTCAAAAAAGAAGTTTAAAGTAGGATAGTTTTAGAAAATATAGGCTAAGTGTAGGGTAGTGATAGTAATTGCCCCAAAAAAAAAAAAAACGATATGTCAAAGGGAGGTTGAAATATTTATGGAATCCCGTGTCAAGTACAAGATTGAAAAATCTAAAACTTAAAAAAAATAAAATAAAAAATATTTGGATTTATTTTTATTTATTTTTTGATAAATACATAATCCCTATCAATGGCAGATACATATCGGTATCCTTGGTGATTGATAATGATTCGATATCGATACATATCAGTTTATATAATTAAAAATCGATTTTTTTTTATCGAAATTATGATTTTTTAACTATCAATACCAGCACGGCAGCACCGATATTGTGACCTAAAACCTTGCCAAGGCTCCTATTTCTAGCTCTCAGTTCCCCTCTATGTGTCATGGCCTCGTAGACTACTTAGGAAACATCATCCCACAATTAATCTAAGAATATTCCCTAGGGAAAAGGCTGGGTATGCTAGTAGTATACCGTAAGCTAGCACCTTGTACGTCTATCTCTCTCTTCCTCCCTTTGAGGGGTAAGTCATTTAAAAGGAGGAAAGAGAGAGACACATAGGGTGCTAGTTTGAGTCCAGTTAGCGTTCACGTACGTGAGCGTATGAGAACATGAGCCCAACTCTGCTAGTGTATGGTATACTTTTAGCATACCCATTCCTCTCTCATTCCCTAAATATGGAATAATTAGCTTTGCCACATCACCTTTCCATTTGAGGTAACAAAGTATAGAATCTAAAGATAGTCTATAAAGTATATCTTTTGCCTTAAAAATATTAAAGTGATAGGAATAGGATTCGACACCGGCCTGCATGCTATAAGCTAGCCGCGTGCACCAATGAGAGTAGGGCATGAGGATCATTTCAGTAGGAGGAGAGAGACAGACACAGATCTAGTACTTTTCCCAAAAAAATAAATGAAGTTAGGCATTGTTTGATAACGTTTTGTTTCTGGTGTTTCTGTGATTTGTGTTCCAAGCACACAAATGGCACAGAAAAAGCGTTTGATAAACCTATTTTATTTCATGTGTTTCTATTACCATAAATCAAAATTTATAACAATTTATGCCAACAAAAACGTTATTGTAGAAACAACAATTTCTTGTTTTTACTGTTTTGTGGTCCAAAGTGAAAAATGGTTACATGGTTTTACATGAAGGAAAGCCCTCTGATCAAAAGTATTGCCCGATAGGTCTCAACATATGCAATTCTTTTGAAAGCCCGTCTCTCTACTCGAAAGGGGATGTGAGTGGGTTAGTAGGTACTTGGGCACCCTTTCCTTAACAGCTAGCTTTTGAGGATGAGACTCAAGTTCCTAACAAGTGGAATCAAAGCCAGGGCGTGGAAATTTCCATTTGGTCGAGGGTTCTCGGGGTTTGATCTCCCGATCTCCCTCTTCACGTGTTTGTCATCCACGTGAAGAGGGAGATTGTTGGGATATCCACGTATAAGGCAAAAAGAAAAAATAGTCTCATTTCGGATATGAAAGAGGATGTAGGTGGATTAATAGGTACTTGGGCATCCTCTCCTTAACGGCTAGCTTTTGAAGATGAGACCCAAATTCCTAACAAGATGTTGTTATTGAGGGCTGGAAATTGGAATTGATTTGTTAGATGTTGTTATTGAGGGTAAGATTAAAGTGAATAAAATGATGTTGCAGACCATATTTGGAGTTATTGGTCGGAGGTAGAGGAGATTAAGAGGTAGATTAAGAGGTCTAAGAAGTCATCATTTGTATATTGCTAGCCATCTGCCAAGAAGGGCTGCAAGAAATTGTTAAGACTTGAGAGAGTGGGTATTGTTGCCTGAAATACAGATTGGTATTTCTCATTCAGTAATCGAGTTGGGAAAATGCCAAATTAGAGAAAGATCAAAGAAAGACTTGGGCAGCTAGCTTTGCTCATAATGTTATAATTTTGGATAACTGGGAATTTGAGTTCATGTGGATAATTGGTCATCCATGAGGGCAAGTGTTCAAGACTGTTTGGCTAACAAACAGCCATGAAACTGCTAGATTCGTTCTGTGGCTTATTGTGTCATCCATAAGGATATAATTCTATCTGTAGAATTAGAGTGGAAATAATGATGAAAACATGTGATATAACAGAGCTGATATAAAAGATACTGACTGAGATATATAGATGGTGGACAGGGCTTGAAAGGATTTATACAAGGAAAGATAATGCATCACTGCAATAACTTAAGGGTTTCACCATCAAGCAATAATGGGTGACTCAAATCACTTAAAGGGCAAAAAGAAACAAATTAATGAAAAAGGGAGACAAGACCCAGCCAAGAGAAGTTAACATCAAACTTCAACAAAAACCAACCAGCGTGCATGAATGTGATGGTGTAAGGAAGGTTCAAGGAAATTCTCCATATATAACAACAAGAGAAGATTAATGCTAAGGTAGTGCATCTGCCACAAAAGGTATAGCACCTCTACCACCAATTCAGTGATTGGTTTAAATTATTTTGTAACCCAGAATTCCAAAAATTATGTTGATCAACATCACTAGGCATACTGACCAATTTTGTTTTTATTTTTTTTATTTTTTAATCCAAAAGCCAGAACATTCCAAAGAACCCAAGTTCCCATCTCTCCTTATTATAAAAATAGAGAATAGAAATCAAGGGAAGTAGTACTGTTGTAAAAGAACATAGAAAAAGTGCAGTGAATTGCCAATAGAACTTGAGATCAATGGGATGAATCTACTGCCATTCCGGTACTAATAATTTGGTCTGAAAACCAGAAAAGGTTGAAGAAGATGAAGAAGAAGAAGAAGGTTAGAAAGAATAGGAAGAAGGGAAAGGATAAGGGGGATATAACCTTAGAATCACCACCAAGGCCTGCAGGCTGCAGGAAGGGAAAAAGTATGAAATGAGTTGTAAGGTGTTGGGAGAAGCTGTTGGTAGGCAGGGAAGTTATATTAGATAAGAAGAGTAGAAATGTGGAGGGAAAAGAAAAATATGGATTTGAAGTGGGTTATGAAGCTCAACAACTTTAACTAACCAGATGTTAATGGAGTGTCCAGTCTTTCAGTCTTTCACTGTGATACTGTTATTGCTTCCCCCTTGCAATCATTACTATCAACCCTCTTCCCCTTTAGGCTTTAGCTAACAACTGATTCACTTACCCATTGAATAGACTTCCTTAAATTCCAATATTACTCATTTCTCTTTTATTACTGTTCTTTTCTTTTTTTAACCTAAAACAGTAAAGATTTCCAGTCCTTTCTCTTACCTTGTAGGCATATATACCCTTTTTTTTTGGTCGAAGGCATATGTACCCTATTCACTATATTACAGACCGCAGTCGCACTGACCCAGTGGAAAGGGTGATGCTTTTGCACAAGTCCCATCTTTCAATAATGGGATATTGGAAAGGAATGTACGGGAGGGGAGAGGTGAGGTGGCCAGGCTTTAACAAGTTAGAATCGTTATCCTCTTTTGTTACTGTACAGTGCAGTACTTGCAATAGAGGTCATGTGGCATAGCACATCCCCACATAATGCACATGACCTCTGCAACCATTGCATGATGCAGCACTGCAATAAAAATTCAACAGGTTAAAAAGAAGATAGGCGCCGGGCTAAGGTGAGGTTCATTACCTTGTGCTACGAGTCAACGACCCACATGGCCACTACAGCACTACCTACCATTAATATCTATGTTCTGCTGTGTCTGCGAAGTGCTTGCATTTATGCTTCAGTGGTCCAGCTAACAGCTTGAAATCTTTGCATGTTTGGTTTGGAGTTTGAGCCACACATCCCGATTGTTTGCTTGTTTCCTTTCTCCATGCCCTGGTGATAATAGAAATGTTGAATAAATACTATGGCAACAACCACAACAATTATTGCTTTCTCCAATCGACCTATCTGTATATCGGGCGATACATATTGGTATTGCCAATCATTGATATCGATACCGTACCAATATCATATTGGTGGCACGGTACAGATAAGGGGTAAAATGGTCAGAAATTCTTTTTTTAAGGAATTTCAAGGATAATTTTGTTTAATACCGTATCGATATCGAATAGATTTTGTGTTGTTGATACCCGTTCCAATACCATGTATTAAAACCATGATCTGTATCGATTGGATATCGATATCAATCACAGTCGATATCGTCCGATTCAATTGCAATTCTTAAAACCCTAACAAGGGAAGCCCGTCCAAATATTATTAGTTTAGGGATCGGGTTTTCCTCAAGCCAAAAGAGGAATTCTTTAATGCTAAGTAGGTGTCAAAATCCAAAATGAATCAGTTTGACTAATATTACAAAACTAAACCCATTTGAAACAAACCCTTATCAGGTGGTTTTGTATTGGGGTTTTTTTTGGTTAGTAAAAATCAAATGATCGGACCAACCAAAACCGGAAATCGAACTGATAAAAAAATGGATAAGAAATCGTAAAGCAAAAAAAAATAATTAATTTTTAAGTACTTGTTTGTAACACCAAAATTTGTATCGGATTGATAATAAATTGATAAGAAGAAACCATTCAAATTCAGGTCAAACCAGACCAAAACCAAAATTGACAAAAACAAAAGTTCAGCTTAATGATTTAGTTTCGATATGACCCAGTACTAAATCAAAACCTATTAAACTTATAATCGAAACTGAAACCGAACTGATAAAAATGGTTTTTTATTTTTTAGGTAGGAATCGATCAAAATTAATGCTCTTAAATAAGGATACCTGCAACTCATCTTCCACAATCGATTTGAGGAAGATGAGCTGCAGGTTTTTTTTTTTACAAGGGTATTTTTGTCAGTTTACCTTCGTTTTTAATGTTATTAGTCCTACACTAACGGACTGAGGGCATATATTAACTTTTAAGCACCTCAAGGGGATACGCAGAACTTTCCAAAATTGAAAAGTATTTTTGTAATTACTTGATACCTCGGAAAAATACATGAAAATTTCCCTTCTTTTTTAATTTTATAATTAACTATTGATACTTAAATTCTTTTTCATACCTAAAAAGGAAAAAAAAAAATTTGATTGATGATTTAATTCCTTTTCCACCATGTCTGTGGATTTGGGAGGGGAGTGATGCCAAGACGACTGGACCATCCATATGCATCATTAAGAGCATTAATCTCTTGCTGGACTTTGTTCCGTTGTTAATAAAAAAAAAATTATCCAAAAAAAAACAAAAAAACATTCATAATTGCCTTACACTAACAATTGGAAGACAACAAATCACAAATGAGACAAGAGAGAGACGATTTGATGGACAATACATTGTACGTTGTATTGATTGCAGAATTCATGCTATCAAAAAGGACAAAAAGGTTTCGAGCAAAGCCATCATACTTTTGTCACTTTACTTTTTATGAAAACCATGTTGATCGAGTGTAAGAGCACTCATCAATTAATAATTGGATGTTACAGATAGTGGGTCGATGGTCACTCGATTGAGACTGATCGAATATTATAATTGTTTTATAACCTGATTAGCCCGTTTTAGTCCATGTTGACTAATTATGCAATTGTATGGCCTATTCATGGTCTGTTCATAGCTCGATTATCTTGAGCCTAATTATGGATCGATAACTAATCAATCGAATAGATAAGTGTGTTCATGTCCTAGCCTACAATGTTTGATTACTTAAATAGACAAAAACAATGTAGGGTCTTAAATTGGTAGGGTACGATTAGGCCCAACCAATTGACACCCTAATCATGATGATGAATACACGATTCGGGGCTCCCCGAAGTGTTCATGTGTGGTGTGGGAAGTGGTCGTCTTGCTTGGTTAGAGGGGTTTTGATGGGGGGTGGGAATGGAATGACCATTATAGAAACACTTGATAACATTCTTAGAGATATACAAAAGGATTCAGTTTTTCCTCAGCCATAGTGAACAAGAATCTATTCACCATGGGGGGTTTAGATGATCCTGAGGGATACCAAGATGGTATTTTGGGGAACATACTAGAACCCTATAGGGGGTTTGTGAACCTTAGGATGGTATGGTGAACCTTTATTCCGTGGTGAAGAAAAATTTTCTCCTTTACAAAATATAGTTTTTTATTTATAGGGCTACAACAGGGTTAGATTGGGTCGGATTTTTTAAAATTCGAGTCTAATCCTGAGTCTCCTTAACTGAGCCCAGGTCCGGCCTGACTCTGTCTTAGGACCTGAAAAACCTAACCCCGACCCGCCCTAAGGACCAAGGTATCTCAACCCAAGTCCTATTTGGGCTCAGGGCGAGTTCGGGCCGACATGGCCAAACTTGCACCCCCTAGTGATGAGACTCATCACCATTATCATCAAACATGGATTTATAAATCACATCAAGAGACAAGAATTGATTGAAATTCTGCCATTCTAAACAGAATCAGCTGACCAAATTCATATCGATTCTAGAATCCACAATGAAATCAATCATGAATGCACAGAATTTCATTCATTTCTTTTTTAAGACTGTAAAATAATATAGAATCAAAGAAACTCATCTTTCGCAAACTATATCTACAAAGAGTAACATTTGAATCAAAAAAGAAATAAAAAGTCAAAAGTAACAGAAGTGAGTCCAATGGAGTAGCCGAGTTGGGTAGAATCATTTCAGTCATTATCGTTCCCAGAAAAAAGCAGAAAGCCACGAAGCAATCAAACCACACCACTTCCACAAAAAGTGAAGGGTGAATTAAGTTGAAACAGATGCTCAGAGACAGGATTCTCTGTCCAAACTCACCACCTTCTCTGCATTCGCAACACTGATCACTACTGTTCTCAGTAGGGGAAAAGTTAACTAAAGTACTAATTCATCACCCATTTCTTCAAATTTCAAAGAGAGTATGATCAAAACAAAACAAACTCCAACTTAAGCTACAAATCCATAATATTCATTCTTTTTATGATCTAATTCACCTTGGAATCTATAAAAGTAAATCTGTTTGAGATAATTTTTATCTATATTTGCTTGTTTTGTTTAAGCTTGAATTTCCTGTTTCAAGTTTCAACAAAATATCAGAAGATTTGTTTTGAAACTATTCCAAGCCATGACTGGTACATAAATTTGGCAGACCAACTGTACACAACCATAAAAAGACAGATAGAAGAAAAAGATCCTAGTTTTCCACCACCATACACTAGAATTTTGACAATTTTAAGAGTATATGTAGTGATTTATTTCCATCCTAATAAAATTCTTTCCTCAAAAGAGGGGGAAAGAAATGTTGTGTCACGGATTTTAGTCTCGCATCGGTTGTTTCTTAGCCATGAAATGTCCATATAAGTGGCTGCCAATCTACAAATATCATGACATGTTCTGGGTTTAGAAATGGGTCTTAAGAATAAAATCGGGTGGGTTGGAATGTGATTGCACCGGACAATATCATGACTGCGTACTCTGATACACTCATGACATATTTTAAAGCCGTGCAATGAACCTTAATCAAAGCGAACCGTATCGTGACATGTGGAGCCCTCCATGGACTGTGGCACTTGAAGAAAAAGAAGTGATTTATTTAACCAATTGGGTGTAGATCATATAAAAAATCTCATAAATTGGGGAAGGGAGGCTTAACATAATTAAGAACCATTGAGAATGACCTATACTTCCTCTTGTATCACTGGCAGTAGAGTTGAGTCCTATCAAAATGATAGGTGACAAACCAAATCCATAGACAGAACTAAACAAAACAACCATTAAAACCCCTAGAACCTCTTTCATACAAGTCACTGTCTTACTGATTGCATTCGTCATATAAATCCTATTGATTGCAGTCATCATATAAATCAAATTCATAGACAGAACCAAACAAAACAACCATTAAAACCACTAGGACCTCTTTCATAGAAGTCACTGTTTTACAATTATGACCCCTTAATAATTATATATTACATGGGAAAAAGATCTCTGGCAGAAGTGTCTTTTCACATGGGGAGGAGAGAGATAGACTTCTGCCCGCACTCCCGTACAGAAAATTGCTTCCCATATCACATATACAAGCAAATAAAGGGGGGGGGGGCTTCGACAAGATTACCAACATCCATAGTAAGATGAGATCTATTTCACTATCAATGGAGAATAAGGTTACAACAGCTCATCCTCACACCACTCAGATTGCACTACAAAGAAAAAAAACCCCTTGCTACAAATGTATAGCAAAGCCCTATACAAGAAATTTACCTAAATACCTACGTAACCTCTTATCAATCCTTCAGAATCAACCCACTTATGCAACCAATAGAATACAAGACATCAAACCCCGAACTATTTGACAATAAGCTACTAGTCTACACTACTATCATCCTCCGACAATTATAAAGAAACTTAAACAGAGATGTGTTGTTAACACCGAAAGAATGAAATACATAATTGAGATTAATCAAGTTCAATTCCATGTCTTCATATGGACATTTTGTCGAGCATGTCATAATTGAGATTAAACAAGTTCAATTCCTTGTCTTCATATGGACATTTTATCGAGCATGTCATTTTCAGTTAGTTCACCTTCTTTAAAATTTTCCTTCCACGATTGTATAAGCAGATTAAGTGAAGAAAAATCTTCTTCGATCTATTTTTGTTTCTAGACTCTTAATTTCAAACTTGTGCGACCCACAAAATTATTCTTCTTTTCAAACATCAAACACAAGAGCTACCCATTATGAATAAGCATCTAAGGAAAGACATAGAAGAAGCTAGCCATTGTGAATAACCTATTAGACATTTTTCAACGGTGATGCGTAGCTTGATTGATTATCGGGTCGATCATTAATGGGAATCAAGAAATACAAGGGTTGATGTGGCTTGCTACTTATTTTATTGAGATGGATCGGACCTGTCTGACCCATTGTGGAAGTGGATTAGGATTCGGGGAGTGTTATAAATACTAACAATGAGGGGTCCCTGCAGTCATTATTTTCTTCTACGTGACTCACATTGTTCTTCATGTTCTTCACCGACGTGTTTTCTTATTTGTTTTTCTTATCTTCATCAGCATACGTGATGAAAGGTATACATCTCTCTCATATTTATTTATTTGCATCACTGTATTTTAATTATTCATACAGAGATCTAGGATTGAGCTTTTGATGAAACCCATGATTTTTCTAACAAGTGGCATCCAAGACAAACTGTATAGATCTAGAATCAGTGTTATTGGATCATAAAACATGGTTTTAAAAAGCGATTTGAATCGTTTTGATTTCAGATTTTTGGAAACAGGAAGGGTACCTTCGTATTTGGGTGTTTAAGGGGCTTTTCAGTAAAAATTTAGACGATTTATGCTATCTATTGGGTCGCCCGGATGTCGCCGTTGTTTGTCGGCTCTGGTCAAGCCGCGATCGTAACCTGCAACTGTTGACGATAGCGTTTGTTTTTGTTTAAATAAAAATAAAATGAACTTTGTGAAAGTTGGCCGAGAGGTTTTTATTTGGCAAATCAGTGACTGATAATGAGTTGTCGTGGTCGGCTTTAGGCCTGCGGGCAATTACATGACTGGTGACGAGCTGGACTGCTGGAAGGTTACCCATCGCTATTTTATTTTTCCTTCTTTCTCATAACCCTGAATCGATTAGGGAGCTGGTATATTGGAAGGTTACCCACCGCGATTTTATTTTTCCTTCTTTCTTGTAACCCTGAATCGGTTAGGGTTTATTGTCCTTTTAGTCCGTTGAAGATGATGGAATTTAGAATATTCCTTCCAGGTTTTTTATAGTAAGGGGAAAATATAAGGACACCCCCTCAGTTATGGCATTTTTCATGTACACCCCTCATCTATGACATCGTTATCTAACTAACAGGAAAATAAAGTTACTAAATACCTTTATACTTTAATACATTAAAAATCAGAAAGACCAAACTACCCAAAATCCTCACCTTCCATTACCCTATTTCCCAAATCTCTAATGAAACCTCCTCATCGCTGGTCTCTCCTGACCCCGACCTTGATCTCTAATCGCCTAGGGTCCTTGCATCTCCGATCGCCGTTATTGAAAATTTCAATGATTCTCATTGTTGTAATTAGTTAAATACAAAAGAATTCCTTTGATTAAGGAAATAGATACAAAAATGAATCCCTTTCATGAAGGTGTCTGATTACAAAAATGAATTTTTGGTACAATTACAAAAATGAATGGAAACTATAATAATGGTAACAAGGCAAAAGTGGAGAAACAATAATAATGGAAAAAGACAAAATTATAATAATGGATGGAAATAAAAAGGGTTTTAAATGAAAAGTTAACTGTCGTGATATGTGAGGTTGTTGTGTCAAGTACGACACTAACTTTTCTTTTAACATTAAAAAAAAAAATTTAAAGTTTGGGCGAGCGGTAGCAGTGCTCGAGGATTGCCATTATAAAACAATGATGGCAGTGCTCCATCAATCTCAATCATTGATTTTCTGACATAAAATCTGAATCGTTCAATTTTTTAAAGCACAATTTTATTTATCTTTTAAGTTATTACGGGCTGTTACATGTCTCTTCTTTCTCTCCTTTTTGACTTCGGAGCTGGATTTCTTACCGGCGTCGACGGAGATCGAGAGACACCGTGAAGTTGATATCTCTCTCTCCAGCGGTTACTGGCAATGAATCTCCGTCATCTTCCTAAAGAAAAAGTGGAACCCTACTAAGATGGGATGAAAAACAGAGCATGGGATGGGGAGAAAGGGAATGGGGGTGAGCTGGTTAGGGGAGGATAAGGAAGAGGGAAGGCGTGAACAGGGTTGAAAGAGCAATAGTCATTTCCGCCTACATGAGATACCTATACTGGATGACTCGTTGGATTCAAGTTCTTAATTTAGGGATATCTCAGTTGAATTCTTAGGGCTCTAAAGACTCTGTGTTTCTAATCTTCTGAAGTCTCGCACCCTCGAAAAGTTAAAAAAATTCTTAACTTTCCACGAAGAACAACATTGTTCAACACTTTGTTGATTGAGGTCTCTGACAATGGTCTTAAAAATTGCCGGTTTTCAAGAAAAGTTTAGTCAGCCCTTATGTTTCCACAGTCATACTCATACATCAGTCCTTCTAGGAATCCTGAACCTGTTTAAAATTCCTTACCCTTAACTGCAAAAATTAATCTACCATTAATAAAGAAGAAGAAGACTAATAATTCAAAGCCAATCTACCAATACTCTGTTTCTGTTTTTCTATTTTTATCTTCCTTCATGTGTTCATGGTTGTACAAAGTACAAGTTAGATTTTCTCTCTCTATATTTATTTAGAATTGATGCAAATGGTGTAAACAAGGGTAGGTTCGACCGTAGGGAGAAGAGTTGGGGCGGTAGTGTTCGTCGCCTTTGCAAAAGAAAAGGAGAGGGGCGACGTTGCAGGGATCTTTAGCGTGTGATGAAGACGAAGAAGAAAATGACTGAGAACTAGGCGGTGGTGTTCGTTGCCTCTTCTCGCTTCTTCCCTTCTTCTAAATAGACCTAGGGGTCCAGCGGCTATGGTCCTTGGAGAAGAAAACTAGGGTTTAGCCGGTTATGGGTTAAAATCTTGAACGGTTAGGATTTTGGATTAAAATCAATGGTTGATCTTGATTTGGTGCGTTTAACGTTGCATTTATCCATTTTTTTCTTTTTACTTGTGCTTCGAAAAATTGAACGGGTCAGATTTTATGTTAAAAAAATGACTGAGATTGATGGAGCATTGCCATCATTGTTTTATGACCTTTTAACCTAAAAGTTTAAAAAAGGCAGTTGTCAGTTAGTTACCTTTTGAATTTTTTTTTGGGTAAAAGTTAGTGACCTTTTGAAAACGTAATCAAATGTAACGTACTGATGTACGGTTTTAAAATATTATTTGCTTGTGGTTATGTTTACCAAAAACACAAGAAGTTTGTGGGTCATGTTTGATTCATTTAACCGAATCCGAAACCTGATCCGTTAACCTGGTGACCGACCTAATGAACCGAATTGAACCGGGTTGGATCAACTTGAGTTGGGTCAAAAGTTAACCAACTCGAATCAAATTGGGCTGCGCATTGGATTGAACCAAAACGGGTGCTGATATGACAGATCTGACCTAACCCGGTGACTGCTAACGTGGTCGACCAGGATTTGATTTGAAAACCCAATCGGTGACCCAAATTTTGACTCGATGGGTTGGTCGAAAAACCCACCGGAATTTGACTGTCAGTGGCGGGTTTTTTCGACGTTGGCCCACTAGGCCGGCGTTGACTGTGAATAAATAAAAAAAAGGGAAAAGGGAATCTTAGGAACAGAATTAGTTGTTAGTGTTTCAGAACTATTCTGGGATTGTGTTCTTGTCCCAAAACAGTTATGGAACACTTTTCTTGTTCTAAAAGCTATTCCAACTTAGTTTTCCTTGTTCTGGAATGTCTTTTTTATCGGATTCTATCCTGGGATGGCTCGTTTTGTTTGTATTTTCAAAACCTACATTTTGGGATACTCTATTTGAATAATTTTGATAATCTTATAAGATCTGTTAATGACGATTATGTCACATTCGGGTGGCGCGTAGGATGCGTGCAGCATCGGATTGAGCTCCGGTTGGTCTTGTATTATTTGTATTTTCAAGACCTACCTGTTGGTACCTAGTTTTAGCATGTTTGACACTTCTAAGGACCTATTTTGGATGATTATGTTACTTTGAGCTATTTTGGACTATTTTGGGTTATCCACTGCCATTTTTTACGATAAAAGTGCATGTCACAACACATTATGGTCATTTAATGTGTTCTTTTCCACATATATTGCTGCAAATCAGGTTGAGAAATTATGAGAGGATAGAATGGAACCCACCAAAGTGGCACATTCAATCATTTTGTGATTTTGCCATAGCAACGAAATAGGTAACATATGCCCAAAGATGATGTTGTCAAAGTTGACAAGTTGATATGCACACAGACTCAAAGGATAGTAGTCCAGGACTAGGAGTTCCATTAACCCAAAGGTGATGGAATTTTCGAAAACTATTAATTCTTTACGGAAAGGTAGTGTGTTCACCTAAAGATAGTGTACTCAAAGAATTTGGGATGCGTGGCCTAGGATTTTTTATCACCCAAAGGTGGAGAAAATTTCAGTCATGCATCTAGTTTGTTGTTGTTGATAACTAGCTTATCACCCAAAGGTAGAGAAATTTCGAAAATTGATTGCGCGGTATTTGCAGTATGAAAAACATTTTGAAGTGCATAACCTATGGGTTTTCTTATCACCCAAAGGGGGAGAAAATTTTCTAAAAGTTATTGTCATCTCGCGGTATTTGCAGTGCGATAAAGATGTGAGCATTTGACCCGAAAGGACAAAAATGCAATATTGTAAAGAAACATTGTTGATTGATGTTTATCATCTAGTACATATATGTATTTGGTGTGTTGATAATGATAAAAAGTATAGAACCACTGAATTTATGGTAATGTGTTGGTATATGCTTGAATGATAAATGGATACGCAATGGTAAAAAAACATGTTGATTATGTTATACGATATAGAAACCTTTGAAATTATGATGTTGTGTTTCTATATGATGATGGAAAATTGTGATAATTGATGATTAACTAACGTAGATAATGAACTATGAACGGAATGATCCATCAATAAGGACTGAAATGATGAAAGATTATGTTAAAAATCAATTTGTAAACCGGTGGGGTATAAAAGATCTTGAGCCATTTGACGGAAGCCACTTCGCTGGTATGGACTGAAAGTAAGGAATAATAAAGAGGAATGAATGAGCGAATAAAATCACAACAAATGTATTAAAGAAGGAAAATAAGAATATTGAAACTGATGACTTGACTGAGAATAAAGGAGTAAACAGTTCGATTAGTTTGATAGTTTTTTATTACTTTATGCAGAATTTATGGTTTGAATCTTTACTTTTAAACTTGGTTGATTTGGTTTTCATTTATCTTGATCGGTGGGAGTTCTTCTTTACTTGATTGATATGTTTACTGAGTGGAAGAACTCAGAGGATATATATGTTTCGTTTTGATCATGATGCTTGATTAAATCTTTATTTGATGTGATAAATAACATTTGCATGCATGCATATGTCGTTTGATGTGTTGAAGGCTCTTTTTTGGCCTAAGGATGTTCGCTTGGCAATAAACCAAGTCATTCGATTATTTCTAACCATAGATGTTTGATTGGTGATGAGCCAAGTCGTTCGGCTATTTCTAGCCAAGAATGTTCGATTGGTGATGAGCCAAGTCGTTCGGCTATTTTTAGCCATGGATGTTCGATTAGTGATAAGCCAAGTCGTTCGATTACCTGCGAATATGACGATGTTCAAAGGTAATCTATGAGTATGACAATGCTCATGATACGTTCGAGCATCCACAATGAATGATGACGATATTTATGTTATCACAGATGTGTACGACATTCCTTGTACAAAATTATTTCAAGGTGATTCATGTTAGTAAGTAAATCCTTGTTTGTAGCTGACAGAAAGTGATATGTCGTATATTGAGATGTATTTTGTACTGTTGTTCGACATTGATATATTTGCTAACTGGATCAAGGTTTAGTAGCATTATAGTTGTATTGAGATTCCATGGCCACATCTGATAATGATAACGTTATAATTAATCTAGCCCAAGTGGGAGATTGTTAAACATTTTCCAACGACGATGTGTGGGCTTGATTAATTATCGGATCGATCATTGATGGGAATCAAGAAATACAAGGTCAGTCCGATCCATCTCAATAAAATAAGTAGTAAGCTACATTAGCCCTTTTCTCGCTCGGGCCCATTGTGGAAGTGGGTTAACGTTTGTGGTGTATTATAAATACTAATGATGAGAGGTCTTTGCAATCACTATTCTCTTTTTTCTTTTCTCCACAAAAAGAGAGGTGGATGGGAGTCTAGGAGACTGTAGAAGATCCCCATCGTGGTTGTCTAAGTTTCAATACGGACTCGCATTGTTCTTCATGTTCTTCATTGACGGGTTTTCTTAATTGATCTTCATCAGCATATATACGTGATGAAAGGTACACATCTCCCTCATGTTTATTTATTTGCATCACTATATTCTAGTTATTCATACAAAGATCTAGGAATGGGGTTTTGATGAGACCCATGGTTTTTCTAACATAACCATCTTAGGAAAGTGTGAAACCATTAGATAAGAATTGTAGTTTTGATCTTTCTAGCTAGGTAGGAACATGTACCATCATGCACTTGGGTGAACTCAACGTTTGGAGAGTTTACATTCGTGACATCAAGTGATGAGATGCCCAGCAAGTAGCCAGCCCAGGTCTTTCATACTATATATCCATATTAAGAACAGGAGAGGGATAGACACATTACCCGTGTGCGGTAAGCTAGTGGGTGCTATTCCTACTCTCACTTGGGTGAATTCAACGTCTAGAGAATGGTACATTCGTGACATCAAGTGATGATATGCCTAGCAAGTAGCCAGCCCAGGTCTTTCATACTATCCATATTAAGAACAAGAGAGGGATAGGCACATTACCCGTGTGGGGTAAGCTAGTGGGTAGGGCAATGGAGTCATTTCAAAGAGAAGAGAGAGATCGACACAAAGAGAGTAGGAATAGTACCCAAACTTTTCCTTGATGATTCTTGTATTCATCAAAGTTGGCCGCATGGCTACATTGAGTTGCTCCATGTAATATAACCAAAGAGAACCTAATCATGAGAATCGTTGTCCCCTCCAATTCCTTCAATTCCTCACATTGGGGTGGAAATGACCACCCTACCCCTACCCAAAAACAGTGCCCAAGGTGGGATCCACTCCCCCCTATTAGAGGAATTGGAGGTGCTCGCGAATTGGAGGTGATAATTATTCCTAATCATGACCCCAATTGTTACTGATGATTCTTATACATCATGGGTGGCTACATGGCAAACAGTGGATTGGTCCATGTTATAAAGGGCCACACACATATCTCACAGCTCTAACTCGACCCAAAATAAATAGGCAAATTGCCTTCAAAGTTCAAAAAGTTACAGAAATTCCCTTGGATTCTAATGAACTGGTTGTAATTTTATGAAGCTCTATTCTCACCTAATAAACATTTCATGTACTTCTCACATGCTAAAATCAGGCATCTAAGTATTCTCACCTTTGTGAAATGGAACCCCACTTTAATCAATCATCAGCCTTATAAGGAGTGTTCTCTATCAGAATTTTTTTTGGGGAGGAGGGGGGGGGGGGGGGGATTGTATGGGGAAAGAGAAAGAGAAAGGGCAAAGGTGGGTATAATGGCAAGGAACTTGGACTGGTACTCTCTTATGGATCAGCTACTGTGGATCCCAATAAAATAGAATGAGAAATGGTGTTCAGAACCCAAAATAAAACTCAAATTGTTGATATCATGGGTTCAGCTCATATAGATCCTCCCCTGTACATTACTAGAATTCTAATAAGGAAGCACCACCATGAGGCAACAGTGAGGAAATGTAGTTAGTAAGCACTGAGCAGAGACACCCGGGTTCAGGTCTGTGTTCATGGGTTCTTGAGAAAATTGAGTGGCCTCACTGAGCCATTTGGAGCCTGCCCCCTTCTCATTCCTTCCTCTTTCAAGGTCCATTGGAACAAGAGTAAAGGTCAAACAACTCCAAAGATTAAAGATTATAAATGAATGAGTTGGGGCTTGGGAAAACTAGAACTGAAGTCAAAGGCAAAGCACATAGATGTGTAATAGATACTACCATTTAGGATTGAGTGAAATTCTTTGCAGCACAGGAAATAGAAAAATGCATTTATAATCTTGTTAGACTGTTCCCTGCATTCACATCCTATGGGCCTTCCAGCTTAAACATTTCTTGTTAGACTGTTTTTCATTTTTAGATGCAAGTTGATTAGCTGAGTGGAAATGTGACCATTATTCCAGAACAAGTTGGCCAAACAATGATCCCTCTCTCCTCATCAACGTCGTTGGTTCATCATACTCGACAGCTTTTCCTGAAAAATAAAGAAAATAGAAATAAAAACAGTATTCCTTCTCTGATAAGGTAGCAAGTTATCTATTAAACTTTTCAACAGCATTCCTTTTATGTGGCAGGTACTCTTCTTTTGTGGTTACTGCATTAGGCTGAAGGTGAGACTTACCATCACTCATGGCGAATACCTCTGTGTAGTCCATTACAGTAGGCATTCTATGGGCCACTGTAATAACTCTGCAATCTGCAAATTCAGTCCTTATGGTCTTCTGGAGTATTGTGTCTGTTGCATTGTCTATTGATGCAGAAGCTTCGTAGAAGATCACAGCCCCAAAAAGAATAACCGCCGCTGTCCCATGCTCCAATTTGATCCATCTTCAATTACTATAAAGTTAGGTTTTTAAAATGATTCATAGCTGATAAATCATAAAGAAAGAAAGATAAGGGAGTCCATACAAGTAACTTGCCTAAAGCATCTAGACCCTTTTCTTTCTCTTGTACAGCCTCATGAATCTGGCATTTTCCAAGGACGTTTCAAAATGCATGGACATGGAAGCAGTTAGCAATAGCAAGTCAAACAGAAACTGCTACAGATGAAGATGCGAAATCCATTTTTCAAATATCTACTAACTGTGCCCAACATGGAACAAGTTTCCAAAGCTATTATGTGCTTTTACACAAAGACATAAAGACCTTTAAACTAGACAATTGCTGTCCCTCTTTGAATCAATTTTCCTTCTAATCTATCTCCCACAAACAGGTAGATATCCCTTAGCCATATAGGATAAACAAGTAAGTCAATTTGAGAGCCATTACATTAAGTGGTCTTACATGTTTCAGCACAATCAATACCAAATTTTAGAGTTTTGACTACTTCAATATTGGAAACACAGCTCCTGCAGTTTAGTGATAGGGAAAAGTAATGATATATGCAATTTTATGTTTTAAGTCACTGTAATAGAGTTCCTGGAACCGCGTTCAACGAAAATTAAGGATGTTGTTCTTGGTAGTTTCACAAGTTAAAATAACTTTAAAGAAACCATAATACATTAATAGTTATCATACCTCCCATATTTCCTTATTGTGATAAAGGATCCAAATTGTATCTTAAGATCCCATTGAAAAGTGTAGGATCTTGAGGTATGATCCCAATAAGTGACCTCAGATCATGAAGCCCTATCATGGAGATGTTAAAATTGTCTATGATGATCTTTCCCTCTGCTGGATCCACATAGTGAAACAGAGAACTGATCAAAGTAGTTTTCTCACTACCAGTGCGACCCATAATACCAATCTTATGTCTGATCCCGTCAAGAACAAGTGGAGTATCAATCCTATATCTGATCTGCTTGACAACAATTCTTTAATGTATCATTTTTTCATGAATTATTATGCTTACATCACACTCATGCAGAGACACATTCTTACAAATAAGTTACCTTCAAATCATGGAACTCTTCTATGATTTCAGGGGCTTCACTGGGTATATGCATGTACTGGTTTAGTCTTTCAACAGAAATGATGTAATCTGCTAGCAAACACTGGTTTTGAACAAAGATAATGAGGGACATGCTCAATGGAAGACCATAAGATAGCACCATTTCAACAAATCCTGCAATCAAGAGAATTGTAATGAAAGTGTCCAATATGCATGAACCAGTAGTTAATCAGTGTTTCAAATAGTACACGCGCATAAAGAGTTTTCCCACTTGCCTAGGAAGTGATTTATAAGCCTACCAAGCAGGATAACAAGTCTTGCAAGCATGGCTTCTTAATATTCAAATAAATACATAAGATATATGGTATTTATTAGAAAAATAAGAAAAGGAAATTCAATGAAGAAAAGAATAAAATAATCAAAAAATAATTTAAACCCTACCTGTAAATGATGAGAACCTATCGAAGAAAACAAAAAATTACAAATATTATTCATTAATTTACAAATAAAAATTAAATAGGTTATAGGTTAAAACACTTGCAGCTTATTTTCAAAATGACTGATCAAAGGACATTGCGCCAAGCCAGGGAATATGGCTGAAAGTCGATTAAGATTGTTGTGGATATAACGTTGGTCCTCGAGCACCGTTGATCTTTGTCTACCTTAAATAATAACCAAAAAAAAGAGAATAAAATGGGAGAGGGATGGGTATGTTACCAATATACCGTATACATAAGATGCTAACAAACGGTATATCACTAGCGTACCAAGGCTTTTCCCTATAAAAATTTAAATATTGAAATAAACATTACAATTTACCTTGGACCATCCTTGTCATCTTGATGATTTTGCATGTTGCAATGACAAGAAATTTTCATTCATGGAGTTCAAAATGATAGATTCAAAGAGACGTGAAAATGTACTGTTCACAGTAGGGAAAGTCGAAGTTAACCTGTTATATCGTAGCACATCTAAATGTCATAATATTGTTACAGACTATAGGTTCCATCTGCATAGCAATCAATTGGAATATTTATATTGCTATGTAAATGAAACATACGTACAGTCCCTAACAATATTTCGACACTTATAGGTGTCACGATATGATATAAGTGGGTATCTTCGATATTACCGCCTGTGAAAAATATATTTTCATGCCTCTTCAAAAATTATCATTTGAACTCCTTCAATGAAAATTTCCTATCATGGTAATCAAAGCATGAGAAATACTCCATGATTGTCCTACCATTGTCATCAACTATGTGAAAAAATAAAAGTACAAGATTAGACAAACCCATAAATGCATAGATTCGGGTACAAAACAGAACAAGAAAAAACGAGAAATGCCAAATGTAAACCCTTATTGAGAGCTAAGGAATCATTTTAGAGGCTCTAAAGTATCACGCCAAATGTATCATTTTAGAGACTCAAAAAGTCAAACTTCTGAAATAAAGCAGAATTATGCAGTAATAAAGAGCTCCTTTAGTATTTAAAACATATGAGGATGTTCAAAATCGATATCTTGCAAATATGAGGATGTTTAATATCATATTTTTATTGGTTCGTGGAAGCTGACAACATTAAGAATTCTAGCATTCAGAAAAGATTTAGTAATTCAGACTAGCATTCAATTATAAGGTTTATATTGTTTGGTTGCTTTCCCTCATGATGTGGGGATAGAAAAATTGAAAGAAAATCTAGAGATGTGATTATTTGGTTGCATTACTAGAGGGAAAATTAGGGTAAAAAGTAACTCTCTTTTTTTTTTTTTTTTACAAAATTAATCCCTAGTTCTAGTTCTGTGTCTCACCCATAATAGGGGGAAATCACAACGAAAAGAAACTTAGGAAAAAATGGGTCATACCTAATTTCATTTCTCCCACTCTGTCAAGATAGAAAATGACTAACTAAAATTCATGGACAAAGAAACAAAAATGCTGATTTGTGTCATATCTCTGTTCTTGATTTTCTTCATCCAACAAAACAAGTAGTGCGGGAAATTTTGTCATTTCTTTTTGAATCCCCCGAGCAAGCAACCAAACCCAGCCTTACTGAAAGAAGGTCTAATTTCTCTTATGAAATTGTGCTTGTCTGTCAGTTGAGGAAGATAGCCTCCCCCCCCCGCCCACCCCTTTTTTTCCGATGGTTGTTTGATAACCATTTTATTCATACTTTAATTTTAAGGATGAGACCACTTGTGTTCGAGTGACTACTCCCTTCACCGTGAATAATGAATGTTATATGGTTGGTTAGGGTGGAAAAAAAGCTGCATATTTGAGAGAAAGAAGTGGAGACTTATGGGAGCATCAAAACTATAAGAAAACATACAAAAGCAGACTATTGAATCCGATTAGCTTCATTACAAATCGTAATCCATCAATGCCCTACATTTGAAACAGAGATGGAAGAAAAAAAAAAAAAAACCTTCAAATAGAAATAAACAAAAGCATACTTGTAGTCTAGAGAGAGAGAGAGAAAAGAGTGAATTAGAGAAATATGGTTTTAGGGTTTCAAGATTTATACTTTTTTAAAAATTTAAAGAAAAATGAGAAAGCGTTGTCACTCTAGTACGGAACCAAGGGCCAAAGGGAGCATCCCTTGTAGCATGTCTTTTTTGAGTTGGGATCACCTACCCACTGGGGGGAGCGGAGGGGACAGATCCTAACCCTCCATGAGGCGTGGGTCCCACGGCCCATGGAGGGTTCAGATCTGCCCCCACCGTCCCCAAGTGGGTAGGAGATCCAGGCTCGTCTTTTGTAAACCCTGCACTACAGAGTCAAGAACCAAAAGATTGCTCCGTGGTAGAATCTTCTACGATCAGGCTAAAGGGAAGCTTACTTGGTAGCACGCACATCAAGGCAATACTAGGGTTTGAGAAAGATATATAGATCTGAGACTACCTTCTCATGTATCGAAGAAGAAAAGAAAAACATGTCTAATGAATACATGAGAAGATAGTTCTGATCAGACTAATTAAATAAGAACAAACTAAGCAGATCCAGGAATACATTGAACAATAATAATAGAGATTCGAGACTAAAGCAATATGAGATCGATCTAAGACTAAAACAATAACTAATAAGTGTCTAAACGCATAATACGCTAGCACACAAAATAAAAGCCCCAGTAAAGGCAAGCAGAGCAAAGGCAATAGAGAGAGAGAGAGAGAGAGAGAGAGAGAGAGTAAAAACAAAGACAAACACAAACTCCATTATATTGCATTACCGAGAGCGGCGAGTGGATCCACAAGGCAGGCAGGACCTTCAGGAGTTCCAAATTCGTTGAGTTCTTGTCTTCTTAAATTGATTTCAAAACAATGGAATCAATTATATGGGTTTAAAAAACGGTGAGCTTTCGTTGACAGAACCAGAGTGTTGTTGAAGAGTTTTTTTTTTTTTTTTTTTGGTAATGAAGTCTTGAAGAGTTGAGACAAGTTTTTCAAGACAGTAGGGTCACGTCAGTTGTCTCAAAAGTTTAGGCTTTAATGTCATGAAATACTTTTGAGAAGGGCAGAAGAGAAAACGAGATTCCCGTTTTTTGCTTAAAATTGAAAGGAAAACGATAAAATACTGCACGCGTATTTATAAATATTTTTGAAAAGGGATTGTTGGTGAGAAATGAGATTTTCATTTCTATGATACGGATATAGAACTCATAAAGAGTCTCGTAGATTGCGTTGCATGGATTCCTGAAGGCTCAGCCTTTTTCGCAGTGTACGAACCATTGATGGATTGATACGTCGCCTGCTACACTGTGAGGTGACTTTTTTAAGTTCATCAGCTGTCCATCTCAGTGTGTAGCGTGCGTTTAGATGCACTTTGCAATCTCCTCAATCCTATTGATTTGATTTTCTTTTCTTTTAGTATCTGACACGATCAGACTCCTCCATTAGACTTGATCCGATGCTCTATCTAGCACCACGAGTCTAAATGCCCATCTGATGGTTCTCATAATGGCAGATCCGGTACATTTCTATCGTCCTCTGATTCTATGCATTATTAGCTCTCCATACTCATGCACAAAAGATTTTATTTAAATTATTTATATTGGTTTAACTTTGAACCTTCATATTTGAGTTATCCGATCTCTGTTTGGCACGAGTGACCTATCAAAATTTTCAGAAAAAAGAAAGAAAAAAAAAGGGAAGCAGTTCTCTATCCGGGAGTGTGGCCTATGCCAACACTCCCATGTGTCTATCTCTCTCCTCCTTAAAACAAGGGGGCAAAGGTATCTTTTCAAATGGGGAGGAAAGAGATAGACTCATGGGAGTGCTGGCGTAGGCCACACTCCCGAACAGAGATCTTTTTCCCAAAAAAAAATCTTCTATGTTAGGGTTGTAACAGGGTTGGGTTGGGTCGAGTTTTTTAAAACCCCAATCCAACCTTACGTCCCCTTCACTGGGCCTAGGGGCCTAGGCCCAATCCGATCCTGACTCAAGGCCTGAAAAATTGAACCACCCGCCCTCAGGGTTGGATTGGATTGACCTTAATTGACCCTGACCATGAGGACACAAAAGGGCAAAGTAGGTGTTGTACGCTAACCCACAATGTGTTCAACATAAATAGGAAAAGTGCAATTCGTATTTTAGCCAAGAAATATTCTCATGATACAAAAAATCTGAAAGCTATTTGACTATTTAACCAACATTTTTTTTTGGGGGGGGGGGGGGGTAAGAACTTAACCAACACATACAATCAATAACAATGTGACCCTAGATTATTTATATATAAGTGAATTACAAGGTCGGGTTGGACTTAGCTTAAGACATCTAATTGGGCTCGACCTAATCCTGACCCAGGGTCAGTGTTTTTCAACCCTAACCCGCCCTTAGGGTTATAAATCTTAATCCAGGCCCGGTTCAAGCTCAGGGTGGATTCGGACTGTCAAGGCTAAATTTACACCCCTACTCTCAACAACACAAGAACGGTGAGTAGGTAAACGTTTGAGAGCCTTATGATTCGGAGTAGCAGAGGAGTGTGAAAATGGAAGATTCGGAATAATAGTGTAGCTGTGCCAAGATTTGCAAGAAATCTCTCAGGTTTGGGTATTTTTGAAATTGGGTTGTAGAAAAGTAGGTCAACTTGGGTAGACGAAGATGGTAAGAATCGTTAGATCGTTCATTTTCACGTGTCACGTTTCTAAGTAAAGATGGACAAAACTTGGAAAATGTGAGAGTTGGAGGTATTCGACTCGTCCCAAGCACATCGCCCAATGAATATCCAGTGAAGCATCTAACGGCTGGGTTGTTGTGCGCATGTAGGGATATGCCCCCAGGCCCCACGAAGACAAATATCCCCGTGTGTGCACAGCAACCCAACCGTTGGATGCCTCACCGAACACCTGCTGGGCACTATGCTAAATATCATATGCAGTCGCACTAACCAAGTAAACAAGGTGATGCTTTTGGACCATCTTTGCTCCCTAGGCCTTCAGAGATTACAGAGGAGAGGTACGGTCTTGACAGGTAACAGGCCTTTAAGGGAACCAACGGGAGAGGAGAGGTGGCCAGGCCCTGACAGGTTACAAAGGAAAGGTGCGGCATGATAAGGTTACAGGCCTTTAAGGGACCCAACGGGAGAAAAGAGGAGAGGTGGCCAGGCCTTGACAGGTTACAGAGGAAAGGTCCGACGTGGTAAGGTGAGGTTCTTTTCCTGGTACGACTAGTCTACGACCTACAATGCCACCACAGCACGAGTCCATCATTAATATCTCTGTTCTTCTTTCGTCTTTTTCAGTGCTGAAAACTCTTCTTCCCACCTAACAGTTTTTGAACTCTTTGCATGCTTGATAGGGGTGTTAAATCAAAACTAAATCAATTTCCTGTAACCTATTAAAAATCATTTTTTTTAAAAATAATTTTATATAAATGTGTATGATAAATCAAACCCAAATCGGATCGAAACTAAAACCGACTCGATAACAAACCAATACAAGAAAACTGATGTAAACCTAAAATCAAACCAAGCTGATATCGAATTTTTCTTATTGGTTTGGTTTTGATTTCACCATTCCCTCATCGAAACCAATTCAAACCAAACCGAAACATTCTAAACCGATCAATTGACTTTCTTAATATTGCTGAAAAATTATCCTCTTCAATTCTTTAAAGTGTGACAGTGCGGAAGTACTAGGTGGAGATGTCAACACCTAATAGCAACTGCATCCAACGGTCCATATCAATGAGATCAAACCGTTGGATATAGCAGCTACCAAGTGTCAACATCTCCACCTAACATTATTATACTACCACACTTTAGGAATTGGAGAGAATAATAATCCAATATTGCTCTATGTGGAATTTGGGTCCCACATAATGTTGAATTAATTCCAACCTTTACCCCTTCCAATTTGAAGTTGAGATGTCATTTTTAAGATGTTTTCTCTTCGTCTCACTCAGGGTGGAGGGAAATATGATCCATTAATCAATGGTAAGAATTTTTATTTTTTTTTGGATAAGAATCAATGGTAAGAATTTACAACAATGACAGGCAAGCGAATTAGCGAGAACATGGATTTAGTTCACGGTATCTGTACCAGTTTTTTTCATTGGCGAAATTGATACCGATATAGATTGTCTGCATCGGTCCGATATTGAATCAAAACGGCATTTGTTTTTTAATAAAAAAACACAAATCTGTATCACATCAACTGATCTATATCGATTAGGTATCGGTATCAATCACGGTCGCCAATCCAATATCGATTTCTAAAACCCTACAAAAGAAAACCGGTCCAAGTTTTAGTTGAAAGATTGGATTTTACTCAAGCCACGGTAAAAGAGGAATTCCTTCAGATCTATATCGGTATCAATTTCGACACCTACATGCTACTGAAACTTTGTCCGGGGACCGGAAAAGATTGTGTGATCAGATGAACACCACCGTTTGAAGCCGATCACACAACCATAAAAAGACAAAAGAGAAAGATCCAAGTTTTCCACTATAATAGGCTAGAATTTTGACAATTTTAAGAGGATGTATTGATTTATTTCCATTCCAATAAAATTCTTTCCTCAAATGAGGGGGAAGTGATTTACTTGACCAATTGATCCTAGATAAGAAAATCTCATAAATGGGAATAGAGGTTTGCCCATGTGACAAGTTTGTTTGTAGCTAGCTTCAGTAGCATGTATCCCAACCCAGCTCACATACTTGTGTTGGTTGTTCATCACAAGCTGATGCAGTTGGCAATGCTTCCATTGATCTCCTTCTTGCTGTTTCCACAATAAACTTTAAGATTGGAGTTGTAAGAGAATCACCACCATAACCATAGCATGCATGCTTTTAAGTTCCACACGCGAGTAGTACTCCTGGATGAAAGTGAAAAAACCAAAGGTGAAAAATCAAATCTATAGACCACCAAACAGAACAACCATTAGAACCCCTAAGACCTCTTTCATACAAGTCCCTATCTTTCAAACATGACCCCTTAATTGAGTTAAACTAGACAACCAACCCTGAGGCTGATCTTACTGATCGAAGTCATCATATACATCATTTATACAAGTGATTAGGGGGCATTTGGCAAGATTGCCTACATCCATTGTAAAATTAGATCTGTGTCACTATCAATAGAGAACAAGCTTACAACAGCTCGTCCTTACACCTCTCAGATTGCATTATAAAAAAATATCCCTCGCTACAAATATATAGCAAAATCCTATACAAGAAATTTACCGAAATACCAATGTAACCTCTTCACGGTCCTTTAGAATCAACCCACTTATACAATCCATAGAATACAAGACATCAAACCTCGAACACTTTGACAATGAGCGCCTACTCTACTCTAGTGTCATCCTCCTAGTCTTCATATGGACATTTTCTCGAGCATGTCATATCTGTCGCAATACTCGTTATACATATTGTCGAGTACATGCATTTACAATTTCCGTCAATTCATCTTACTTTTCGATGGAGAAAATTTTTTGCCACTTTGGGTTTCTCTCTTCATCCCAAGCGATGGAATTTTATATATGCATTGATTGGACTGCTAACAATGAATTCTATCATATTAAACTCCAATAATCCAAGAATCAAATGTGGTGGCTTAACAGTTTCACGATTAAAGGCAAACTCATACCGATTGTTGAACACTCAAAATCTATTCTTCTTTCTTTTAAATTTTCCTTGCATGATTGTATGAGAAGATTTAGTGAAAGAAAAATCTTCTTCTATTTTTGTTTCTATACTCTTCATTTCAAACTTGTGCGACCAACAAAATTATTCTTCTTTCCCATCCTTCAAACATCAAACACAAGAGCTACCCATTGTGAATAACCATCTAAGGAAAGTGTGAAACCATTAGATAAGAGTTGTAGTTTTGATCTTTCTAGTTAGGTAGGAACCATTATCATCATGCACTAGGGTGAATTAGACGTTTGGAGAGGGGTACATTCGTGACATCATCCATCCAATGACTTTAAGTTTATCATGTATCGGAACTACTCTCAACCCAACTCTAATATGGTCATTCCTAGTTTTCTTACACATCCATCTCAACATCCTCATCTCTGCAACGCCAAGTTTATTAATATGACACTTCGTCATAACCCAGCAATCCGCACCATACATCATAGCTGGTCTAATGACAGTCCTATAAACTTTTTCTTTAAGCTCTCAAACAAGTTCGGCCTGGGTCCAAGAAAATGCTCCCACATCACCCAAACATTGAGAGAGAGGAAAAACATCCAAGAAAGCTTTGCATTGTCTAACAACAATGCTTTCCAAAACATAAGTGACGAGATATGGTTCCTAAAACAACAATTAAGTGACGTTCTCCTTAATGACATCAATATTGATTATAGATTTTCATATTGCATACTTCAGAACGCGAAACATTTTGACTAAGTAAACAATAGTCAGCTGAAGCGAATGACTCCCTTCACCAAACGAAACAAGGGATAAGAATAATTACAACCCCAGCTCGACTGTTGAAGTGGGATAAGTAGAGAAAAACAATAGTTTTCTCATCAATGCTTTTTATAATTCTATATTCAAAACCCTTTTTGTGGAATTTGCATTCTCCTCATCAAGTGAAGGAACCCTAACCAGAGCAATGAATCTAACTCATTCAACACCTACAGAATGCACATCCCAGTTGATGGACACACAAAAAAGGGACCCATCAACAAAAATCAGGATGACAATTACTTTGTAATATCACTTTGAATCTAAAGTGGAGGAGGAGGTCACCCGCCACACCGAAAAGTAAAGCAATGCATTTATGGCTGGATTCATGACAACTTATTGGGAAGCAGTTTTCTGTACAGGAGTGTGGCCTACGCCAGCACACTCCCATGTGTCTATGGCACGTACGTGCGCTGCTTACCTATTTTGGAGAGAAGATGGCTGCGTCTAAAGATGGAAATAGGAACCAGGGAAGATAACGTAGGCTTAATTGAGGAAACCTTGCCTCAATCTCAGAGAGATGTTTGTTGGTTGCAAATCTCCTCCTTTCATTAACTTTAATGGAATAAATAGGCTATATTGTGATACACCTCCCTACCAACACTCACCCACGTACATAAATTGAACCCACATTCCCCTACACATGCTGATAGCACTACCCATGACTAACAACCACATGTGATAACAACTTCACATGCAATAATGAAACTCAACCAAATAAGGACTTAACTCACGTCTACCACTACTTACACCACCTGCTGACCAAGCACTCGCCCATTACATGCACTAACTACTAAACCTGCACGTAACAACTCCCCTCCTCTTAAATTACGGTCTTGTCCTCAAGACCCAAGGTTGAAACTGAAGTTGGAGATGTTCACGATCCTCCCATGTTGCATCCGCGGTGACAATCCCGCCAATGGACCAAAATCGTTGTCGACGCTTGAAGGTGCGATGGTCCAATATGGCTTGCGGTTGTGGTGAAGATTCCCATCGTCTTCTCGAATCAACGGCAGATCTCCTCGGCTGGTTCTTTCCAATTTTTGGCTTGAGTAGGGACACATGGAAGACAGGGTGAATTTTCGAGCCCTCCGGTAATGCCAACTTGTATGCGACCTTTCCGATTCGTTGTGTAACTTCGAATGGCCCGTAATACCGAGGTGATAACTTCTTTACCCGTCGGAGAGCTAAGGAAACCTCCGATAAGGTCAGAAACACAGATAAACCCAATCTCCCACATTAAATTCCCGATCACGATGGGTACGATCGTATATCACCTTCATTCGATTCTGCGCCCGCTAGAGTTTCCCTTAACTCCTTGAGTTTGAGATCCCGTGCCAATAGCTCCCTCGACCGCTTCTACTTTTGCTGCTCCGAAACATAGGTCAAGAGAGTGGGTGGCGGACGGCCATAAACAACTTCGAAAGGGGTGGTTTTAATGGAGGAATGCCAACGGGTGTTATAACAAGATGCTCGGCCCAGGCTACCCACTTACCCCATTCTTTCGGATTGGATCCTGTGAAGCAACGGAGATACATTTCCAACGTTCGGTTGACAACTTCGCTCTCGGTCAGTCGGTTTGAGGGTGATATGCTGAGGTGAAATTGAATCGACTCCGTAGCTTGAATAATTCGGTCCGCATGGCTAGTGAACGTGGGATCTCGGTCACACACAATAGTTTGGGGTAGACCGTGCGCTTGCGATATTATCAAAAATATTTGGGCTATCACTGCTGTGCCGTGTAGGGATGGGAGATGGGTAGGAAATGCGCATATTTAGATAACCGATCCACAACTACCAGATAGTTGTGCGCCCCTTGCAATTCGGTAGTCCTTCCACGAAGTCCATTGAGATGTCCTCCCACACACGTTCGG
Source organism: Telopea speciosissima (assembly GCF_018873765.1). Taxonomy (NCBI): domain Eukaryota; kingdom Viridiplantae; phylum Streptophyta; class Magnoliopsida; order Proteales; family Proteaceae; genus Telopea; species Telopea speciosissima. The sequence continues at coordinate 81,132,214 of NC_057916.1, read as the reverse complement.
GATAGGAAGTGGTTGAAGCAACCCGAGGGAGTTAGCCGCTCAACCTTATGCCGTTGACACGTGTCACATTGGGCAATTTTTTCTTGGATCGATTTCCTCATTCCTTGCCAATAAAATGTGGACCTTATCCTCCTGAACGTCTTGTGATATCCTTCGTGGGTCCCGCCATGAAATTCTCCTATGATATCATCAATTAAGGAGAGTCCTTAGGCAAGAAAATTCGGTATTTAAAGTAGATAATACCATCTTTAACTTGCCAAGGGCCCACGCCTTCTCCTTCCAAAATCCGTTTCTTTAATTCCAAAGAATCCTCATGGTTATTGACTTCTTCTTTGATGGAGTCCAACCAACTTGCTAAAGGTGATGAGAGTGCTGCTATTTTGTAGCCACCCATCTCCTCTTTTTTCTCCACCTCATCTCTTCGTGAAACGCATCCGCGACTATATTTTCTCTTCCCTTTTGTACTCAACCTGAAATCATAATTCATCAATTTGTATAACCACTTTTCTAAGCAGGGGTGGTTATTTTTTGACTCCATAAATATTGGAGACTTTTGTGGTCGATTCACACCACAAACGGTTGCCCTACTAAATAGGAATGCCACCTTTGCACGGGCTAAAACCAAGGCTAAAATCTCTTTTTCATATGTCGATAACAATAGATTTTTGCCTTGTAATGCCTTCAAATAAGCTATTGGCCGATCCTCGCATCAAAACTCGCTCCCACGCCCCAACCGCTTGCATCACACTCAATTAAAAATTTTTTTGAAAAATCGGGAGTTCGAGCACTGGTGCCTGCGTCATAGCTTCCTTAAGAGACTGAAATGCCTCGTCACCGTAAGGTCCCATTGAAACCGGTCCTTCTTGAGTAAGTTGGTGAGGGGCCGAGCTATTTTCCCATAATTTTTAATGAATTTACGGTAATAGCCGTTAAACCGAGGAACCCTCTCGAGCCTTCACCGAACCGGGCTTGGGCCACTCCATCATCGCCATGATCTTATCACCATCAACAGACCACTCCTTCTTCGAGATGACGTGGCCTAAGTAATGCACCTTTCGCGCCGAATTGGCACTTTGATTGCTTGACGTACAAGTGATGGTCTTTGAGGATTTTCAACGCCGTCTCCAAGTGTGCCAAGTGTTCCTCCCAAGTTTTACTAAAGACCGTAATATCGTCAAAGAAAACTAAAATGAATTTCCTTAATCAGCCGAATACCTGGTTCATCGAGGGATTGGAAGGTTGATGGCGCATTGGTCGACCAAACGGCATCACCAAAAATTCGTAATGGCCATGGTGAGTGCGAAATGCCGTTTTGTCCATATCTTCGGAACAACCCCGATCCGGTGGTACCCGATCGCAAATCGAGCTTCGAGAAATACCGTGCCCTTCCAATTCATCTAAGAGTTCGTCGATTAATGGAATCGGGAACTTGTCTTTAATGGTAATTTTATTAAGAGCTCGATAATCGACACACATCCTCCACGTGCCGTCGTTCTTCTTCACCAAGATCACCGGGACGAGTACGGATCGTTGCTCGGCCCGATGACTCCGGTTTTGAGCATCTCGACACCAACCGCTCAATTTCCCTTTTTGATAGTAGGGGTATCGATACGATTTTGCGCACACCGAACACTTTCAGCCTTCAACGGAATTCGGTGGTCGTGTGTCCTACATGGCGGCAACTCCTTCGGTTCCTCGAAAATCTCTTTGAATTGATGTAGGAGTCCTTGAAGGCGGTTGGACTTGATCTCATTTGTTGGGGCTGACACAGCTCCAATTAGGGGAGTTTAGTTGCAACAAGACTCCATGTTGCTTCTTCCTTATCTCACGGTTAGGATCAGGGATGATTTTGTCTTCCCTACCCGTTTGACCTTGCAAAGTGACTTCCTTGTTATCCACATGGAATTGCATTGTAAGTTGAGAAAAATCCCACAAAATAGGGCCCAACGTGCGCAACCAATGAGCACCTAGCACGATCTCGTAACCACCTAGAGAGAGAAGATAAAAATCAGCCACGATAGGGACTCCTTGCAGGATCACCTCCACGCCGGCGCATCTTCCCGAACTCGAAATCTTCTCACCTGAAGCCACCATTACTTCCATTTTGTTGGACTCGGTTGGGTAGAGTCCCACCTTTCTTGCTATCTTCTCACTCATAAAATTATGTGTACTGCTGAGTCGATCAAAATAGAGACAGAGAATTGATTTACACTCCCTGTAACACGCATCGTTTCTGGTGCATTGGCTCCACCGATAGCATTCAAGGATATCTCAGAAGTTCGCACCTCGCCATCTGGCTCATCCAGTACTGCCAGTATCCTCTCCATCACGTAACCCTTCAATTAAGAAGAGTTTCTTGCATCTATGGCCGGGCATGAATCTCTCGTTGCGTTGTAGCATAGCCCTTTAGCCCTGCGATCTTGTATTTCACCGATGTCAATCTCTTAATAGGTAAAGGAGGGTTACCTGTTTGCTCTTTGATAGCCGGGTTGGATCTCTTTGCTTCATATTGTAAAGGACCCCTTCATTGTGCATTGTTTCTAGACTCATAGAGTCGAGCTGCACCAATGGTCTGCAGATAAGGTGGTGGGTCGCCCTGCTAAGACGTCTACCCGAATGTGCTCCTTCAATCCACAAATGAAAAAACTCACTTGTTGGTGAGGTGGAAGTCGTCCCACCTTGGAGAGTAATCTCTCAAACCTGGATTGGTAATCCTGCACCGACCCGATGTTGTAGTTTTGCAAGTTCCCCAAAGAAATCTTGGAACGGGTAGGTCCAAACCGAGAATGAAGTCCGTCGCAAAAATTCGGCCATGTCAACATTTCTTCGTCTTGCTTAAAGACTTGGAACCACAGTTGTGCGTTCCCTTCTAAGTGAAAGGAAGCCGGTGCCACTCGTTCCTCCTCCGGCGTTCGGTGGAACGCAAAGAATCGCTCCCGCCCTACACATCCAGCGCCGTGTCTTCATCCCCATTGTAACGTGGGAAATCTAACTTGACCAATTTTGGCGCCAAAGTGTCTGAAGGTGGTAGTCCGTTGGATGATCGGTGGAGGTGCGGTGGTAGCCCTTCGTAAGGAGGGACGGGTACCTTGGAAGTGGAGCCAGATCGTGGTGAGTAGAACCTTGAGAAGTAGAGAATTTCTCAAAAATTCTCCCAACGTGTAAGGATCTGTTGTTGGTCGCCGAGTAACTTCCTTTGACCTTCATGGAGTGAGCTCACCTCGTCCTCCGCCTTCTCCATACGCTCGTCCATGTTCCGGCTTTGATACCAAGTCAGGCACGTACGTCGCCGCTTACCTATTTTGGAGAGAAGATGGCTGCGTCTAAAGATGGAAATAGGAACCAGGGAAGATAACGTAGGCTTAATTGAGGAAACCTTGCCTCAATCTCAGAGAGATGTTTGTTGGTTGCAAATCTCCTCCTTTCATTAACTTTAATGGAATAAATAGGCTATATTGTGATACACCTCCCTACCAACACTCACCCACGTACATAAATTGAACCCACATTCCCCTACACATGCTGATAGCACTACCCATGACTAACAACCACATGTGATAACAACTTCACATGCAATAATGAAACTCAACCAAATAAGGACTTAACTCACGTCTACCACTACTTACACCACCTGCTGACCAAGCACTCGCCCATTACATGCACTAACTACTAAACCTGCACGTAACAGTCTATCTCTCTCCTCCTTAAAACAAGGGGGTAGAGGTGTCTTTTCATATGAGGAGGAGAGAGATAGACTCATGGGAGTGTTGGCGTAGGCCACACTCCCGGACAAAGAACTTTTTCCCTAACTTATTATAAGAGAGAAAAGCAACAAGAAATAAAACAATACATGTAGTGCTCTGCTTAGATTCATGATAACTGGTGAATATAGATGCTGAAAACTAAGAAAACAAATAAGACATGCTACTGTGATCACTCCATCTCCGCCGACGCCAGTGAGAAATCAAGCAAATGGGGGAACGGCAGTGAAGACGTCAACAGTTCGATTTAGGGTGTTTTTTTAGAGTTTCTTCGTCGAGGGGTATTTTTGGAAGTCAAATTCATCAGAAGCTCATAACTCATAACCGGTAATAGCAAGGTAGTAAGTCATAACCGGCAGTAGGAGGTAAAATCCAATTTTTCATAATCGGCTGTAGGAGGTTATACCCGGTTTCTAATAAATGATACAGTCAACAAATTTAACGGATGGGATTTCGTTAAAAAAAAAAAAAACAAACGGTTGAGATTCAACCGTTGAGTTTAATGTCACGCTTAAGAAAAATGACAGTAGCGTTGCTACCAGTCACTCAAAACCTTTTGCCATGGAAAATCTGAATAGTAGAATACCTTTCTGATTTAAATTTTTTCTTGGATGAATAATTTGATTTAAATTGATCAGTCCCAAACTCCCAATTCCAATTAAGTCTGATTCTCAATAATTGAATTGTATTCCACTAATTCTGACCAATTTCTCAGATGCCAAGATGATTCCGAACCTATTAGAATCGAAACCAATGGTAACGGGTCCTATTTCCAATTTTGAAGTTTAAAACTTTAAAAAGAAAATTATGATTTGGTTCATGGGGATAATTATTTGGTTTGTCAAGAGGCATGGGCTACTGATATGTATTACAAACATGATATTAAAGCTATGCTTGTTTTGCAAGAGAATGTAAAATACCCACGCTACCTAGAAATTTTTATTGTCTGCAGTTCTTTGACCGGTGCGATTCCCTAGTGCCTTTCACAAGAGGTGGGGTGGGTCAGGGAACCGCAGACGATAACGATTCCCCTACCTAGAGGTCTCAGGTTCTCATCTTCCATCCTTCTTCGAATAGGCTAGAATAGGAACCTATCAATAAAAAATAATGGACCGAACTTCCCTCAAATCACGGTCAATGGGTCTGTTAGTTCAGCCACTTTTTAAGTAATTGTCAGATTAGAATCATGAAATCTTCGCCATCCATCAATGAATGAGATGTATTCGATAATCTAATTAATCGGAAATTCCAATCAACTCCAATCCACCCAGAGTATTACGCTCTTATATTTTGTGATGAATTTCAAAGTCTTAAGGAAACAAAAATACCAACAGATACATGACAATCTTTCAAAGAGTTTCCTGATCTGATCAAATTTTATGTGTGTGGTTTAACAACTTACAAACTCCTGTAGGTGCTTCGACTAAACTATTTTTTGCTCTATAACTAATCTCTAATTTATTATTATATTCTTTAACCCTAATTATAGACAAAACTGTATGCCATTTGTTGGGCAATTGAATCTTGAGTTGTCACTGTTGGCAACCTGTCTGGAGATGTTCGGATTATGTACAGGGGTTGTGGTAGCTTTGGCAATGACATTGACTTCGCAGTGCAAACAATTCAATTTCAATGCGGATAGCGTTTGGCATCGTTAATGAGGCATCTGGGCAGATTTGATAGTATTTGGCAGTATATTGTATATTTATATATGTATCGGCAACATGTGGCAGCATCAGGCGAAGTCCTCATGTAATAAGACCCGTACCCAAATCAATGGACCGACTACTATCAATTTGCAAGAGAGTAAATTTACAATATGAGTCATAGACCCTAATAATCTAGGTGGCGACTCCTACAATCAATTCACATCTTTTTTTTATTTGAATTAAAAAGAAAGACGAACATTAGGGAAGAAACACATCTCTTCTACATCTAACATTTGCTCATCTACTTATTTGACATTCGTAAGAGATTGCTCAAGTTTGTTAACCTTCTCACGAATGAACTTCTTTTCTAGAGTTTCCACACTAGGTGAAGGGCTCGAATTGATGACCCCTTCCTGGTTATTCTGGTCTGGGCGGTCTGGGCTTTCTTGTTAGTTTGTTGTCAGGAACAATTTATGGCACAAAAATCTTGAAGCTTGTTGCTTTCAAGTGGTAGATTAGTGAAAAGTTCACTCTTTAATCACTTTGTTTTTTCTAATTAATTGCGTATTACTTGTTATCTTTCGTTACTTCATTCTGAATATCTATAGTCTTGAGTCTTGACTTGACATAATTTGATGATTTAAAGCTTGTTCATTTCATTTCCTATCTACAAAGGAATCAGGGGAATGGTTTTTTTCTATTGCTGTAAGTATCAGTGAATATTTCTTTTGCTTTTATTGTTATTTTTAACTGTTAAGAGAACTTGTTGTCAAATAAGGTGAAGAATTTATATATGCGGCGATGAATTTATCAGACATGCTGATCTGCAGCGATGAAATGAATGAATATTATATATGGATGTAATTATTACAGGTGAATTTTTATGCTATGATACAAATTATAATTTAAAAAAAAAAAAAAAAAAGACGGAATAGCAGCGGTTAAAGCTACCGTCGCCATTATATTTAGACGGAAATGTTACCGTCACCAAAAATCATATTTCTTGTAGTTATTGAAACTGTAGCTGGAATTGAGATCTCATTCAAAGAGAAAGTGTTAGAAACAACTGTTCGAATTGCCACTCTTTTAAAAGTCAACATAAAATTATGGCTACTTGAGTATCACTTCAATTCATCACAACTACCAGCCATACATGAATCATAAATATAAACAGAAACCAAATGAACAGAGAAAGGGGGAAAATCCCATGTATTAGGTTAATTCAATCTATAATACCTGCCCAGAAGCTGCTTATGTTGGAAAATCCTGAACTACCGAGATTCTGAACTTCCTCATATGCTGTTTGCTTATTCCACCAAGATCACTATGGGTAAAGTAGAGGATCATCTGGTTTTTGTGATCTTCAGACTAGCCTACTCATGAAATGCTCCGCTAATCATGTTCATAGAGAGATAGTTGAAACCACCAATTGATTAGTTGAAAGCAAAGCCGACAGACAGTATTCCACGGTAGAATATTATTCCTTTCAATATCACAAGGCATTGTAGATGTACTACAGCTTCATTGATTTATGTTTGACACAGAATGCAGATAGAATGCTCTTGTTGCCAGCAGGGGGGGCCTACCTGCATTGTCAAAGGACTTGAATGGTGCCAATTGTTTGGATCCTTCCAAAGAATCTTGATGAGATCCCAAACCAAAAGAAAGATAAGTTTCCTCTCTATTTCGTAGATGTTTACAAAGGCAGTTGATGAAGCAGCATTTAATAATACAATATGGAACTAAACTTGTAAGACGACCCAGATAACCTGAAACATATCTCAATTAGCTTGAAAGAACTTTTACATGCAATAATGTAGGTATCAGTGTATCACTATAAGATTAAATTCAAAATTTTCTCATGCCAATGGACTAATCATATATTACAGACTCCCTCCCCATCCCCCTCCCCCCTGAGACAGAAAATAAGTGTTGCAGAGCTTTAATTTGGAGAGTGAAAACCCTTTGTCTTCTTATCTGATCAATACATAATCAACATAAGTCTTGTAACCAATGAATGACATTTATTTGGATTATTTAGAAAGGAAGGAACAAAAGGATGTTTAGAGGATGGAACAGATCTTGTTTGGATGTAGCTTATTACTATCATGAGAACAGCCAGATTTTGTGTCTGCTTGAGGACTTTCATGGGATTCCCATCAATTACTTCTTATGCTAATAAATATCTGTTTCTACCTCTATGGTTGCTCCAGATGTTGTTGAGTTTCTCCCCCTCCCATAGCATGCACGATGCGATGGGAAATCTGAATAGGAGATTACCGATTTGATTTGAATTGATCAATTCCAAACTCCAATTCCAATTAAATCTGATTCTCAATAATTGAATGGTATTAATTCCACTGATTCTGACCAATTTCTCAGATGCCAAGATGATTCCGAGCCTATTGGAATCGAAACCAATGAATGGTAACGGATCCTATTTCCAATTCTGAAGTTTAAAACTTGGAAAAAGAAAATTATGATTTACTTCAGTGGAATAATTCTTTGGTTTGTCAAGAGGCATTTGCTACTGATATATATGTATTACAGAAATGAAATTAAACTTATGATTGTTTTGCAAGAGAATGTAAAATACCCCCCACCCTACCTGGACGTCTTAGCTTCTCATCTTCCATTCTCTGTGGGGAGTAGTAGGCTAGAATAGAAACCTATCAATAAAAAAAGGGAAAATCTCACGGACACCCCCTAAAAGTATTCAATATTTCAGAAATTTATCATACTTGGTCAAAATGTCACAAACACCCCTTATTTTTATGAATTTATTTCAATTTAGTCCACTCCGTTAGTCTCTGCAGTTAAGTGTCTGTTAACCCTTTTTAAATGGCAAAATTACCCTTACCACAGTGAAATCCCTATAATACCTTTAATGATAAATTAATGATGTTAGAAGTTAGTTTTTAGAAAAAGACAATTTTGCCCTTGTTTTTATTCAATACTTTTTTTTTTATTCCTTTTTTCTCCCCTTCTTCTCCTTCTACTGTTTCTTCCGCCCCCGCCACCCACTCCAGCCCTCCTTCTCTTGCTCCCCTGCAACCCCGCCACCATCCTCTCCAGTCTCCCCCGCCCGACCATGCTCTTAGCAATCCAACCCAATAAAAACCCTAACTCTACAAATTAACCCTAACCCTACAAATTAAATGCTAAATGGACATCAGCGAAGAATCCATCGTCGTCTCTCTGCTGTCTCTGTGGGTTTCTTTCTCTCTGTTTGTGAAGCAGGAAAAAGGCAAAAATGGACATCAACGAAGAATCCATGGCAACTCACAAGCGAACTTTCATGGATTTCTTTCTTCTCTCGCGCATAAGAATTCGGGGGAGTTTTGGTCGGATTCGAGCAGTGAACAATCGGTTTCCAAGAAAAACGATTTGGGTTGTGGTGATGTGAGACGAAGTGGGTTTTGAAGAATCTGGGGAAAGCAAAAAAAAATGAACCGCCGGAGACTCACAGTTACCTTTCTATCTCTATTTCTCATGTCAATTCCTTTGTTAAATTGACTGACAGATGATTCTCTCTCTCTCTCTCTGATCTCAATTCCTTTGTTGAATTGACTCACATATGACCTCTCTTCTCTCTCTGTTTTTTCATGTCAATTCCTTTTTGTTAAATTGATTCACAGATGACCATTCGAAGGTAGGACTTTTCAAGAACTTCCCTGAAGCAAATACCAAATTACGGCTGTTCAAGGCTGATATCTATAACCTAGATGAGCTCAATCTCGCCATCCAGGGCTGCGATTTTGTGTTCCATCTGGCCACTCCCTATCAAAACAGCACCCAGGGCTCTCAAGTCTGTTAATTTCTCTTTCTTGAATCTCTTAATTAATTCTTCATTCATTCTCACTAGATTTTTGTTAGATTTTGATGATTAAACAGTAAAAAGACACAACTGAAGCAACCGTAGCATCAGTGGAGAACATAGTGAAGTCCTATTTAAGATCAGGAACAGTAAAGAGACTCATATATACTGCCACTGTGATGGCTGCATTGCCATTGAAAGAAGATGGTTCTGGTTTCAAGGACTCCATGGATGAGTCTTGTTGGACACCTCTTGATCTCCCAAATGATTATTACCATTCCAAGTTTCTAAAGGTGATTAATTACTTTTCTCAGTTATTGAGTGCCACAATCGTCCTCTTCCCTTCCTCTCCTGCTTTCACCTCTTCCCCCGGCACCCCGAGATGGTTGCCAGAGGAAGAGGCGAAACCAGGGATTCCCTTCATCTCGGCGGAGCAGGTGATGGTCACCGGAGCTGCAACCATAGAGGGAAGGAGATGAAATGACAGTTTTGTCCTTTTATTTAAATAATTAAAAAATACAATGGATATTTAGGGAAGAAGATGAAATGACAGTTTTATCCTTTTATTTAAATAATTAAAGAATAAAATGGATATTTCACCTTTGGATACTAATTGTGGGGTGTCTGTGACATTTTGAACAAGCACGGTAAGTTTCTGAGATATTGTATACGTGTAGGGGGGTGTCAGTGAAATTTTTCCATAAAAACATAATAATAATAATTTGATGACATTTTGAGGGAAATGAAATTTTCTGTTATCTACTTGGGGGAAGAGAGAACAATAATTTTATTTTTTTTTTTTAACTCTTTGGCATCATCTCTTTCTATTCTTTGAAATTCCTCAATGAAACCATTAGATTCATGAAAATTCTCTTAAAATTTGTTCTTGTCTACTTCAAATAAAGATGTGAGCAAGCACGATTTCTTGAAAATTCTCTTCAAATGTTTGTCAACAATCCATGTCAATGGACTTTGAAAATACGTAGAAACATAAATAGTGTTTTCCAATAAAACATAAACAATGCTCGTAAAGTCGTCAATGCAACTTCTTACATCATTTAAGAGAAAGAACATGGACATTTAACGATCCAACAGAACGAAAAAATTCGAAGAGAAGATGCGCTATTCGCCTCATAAATTCCTCCTCAAGCTCCCAAAATTACAATTAAAATAAATTATAGGGAAACAGTTTTTTGTATAGGAGTGTGGCCTACAGCAGCACTCCCATATGTCTATCTCTCTCCTCCTTAAAATAAGGGGGCAAATGTGTCTTTTCACATGGGGATGAGAGAGATAGACTCATGGGAGTGCTGGCGTAGGCCACACTCCTGGACAGAGAACTTTTTTCCTAAATTGTATTAATAAAACTATGAATAAAATAAATTTTAACACATTTAAAACAAAGAAACTCTTACATTCTCTCTTTTATGGACTTTAAGATTTCGTAAGATTCAAACTATGCCAAGATGATCCTGTAGATTTTTCCCTTCTGTAGAATTCATATAAATATTGTACGGATAGGACTCTGGGATAAATTTAACCCACGTAAGTGGAGTATTTTTTTTTTTTGACTTGTGCTTTTTAATAGATTGATTCATAGCAAAACGAACTATGCTTCTCCAATTTTGATCTGTAGGAGAAGGAAGACCAATAAAAGTATCATACTCAACCATTACTTGTGCAAACACCGACCAATAGTTACGTCTCATTTCAAAATCCCAAACCAAGGGTGTTGTAGAAGCTAATTTCGTCCGAAATTGTAAAAAAAAAACATAAAATCATTATTCAACAATTTACAAATTTTATTTGTAAATTAAAATAGTCATTTAAAACACTTACATTTAATCTAAAAAATCAATGAACAAACTACATTTGCACGACCGAAGGATAATCTGTCCAAATTCCAAAAAACGGTTTTACAGATAACATTTTTCTGCTTTCTCAATTCCAAAAAAAAATTTTAAATGAATATATAAAAATGGGTGGAAATGGGTATATTAGTAGTATAAAAATTATTAATAAACATCACAATTTACCTTTGTCTGGCTGTCTCAGCTTGTTGAATTTGAATGTTGAAAAACTTATTGATATTGAATATTAGAATCTATACATTTATGGGTTTGTCTAATTTTGTAGTTTTATTTTCTCATACTTTGATTACAATGACAAAAAAGAATAGAAGTTAAAATGATTGATTCCCAAGAAAGAAGGATGTTTAAAATGATTGATTCCTATGAGTATGAAAATATACTTTTCACCGTAGAAAATCTGGAAGCCAAACCTTCATATAATGACAATTATGCTCTATAATTACCACTATATGAAGGTTTGGCTTCCAGATTTTCTACGATAAAAAAGACATTTTCATACCCCTGGGAATCAATCATTTTAAACACTTTCTTTCTTGGGAATCAATCATTTTAACTTCCATTGTTTCCTGTCATTATAATCAAAGTATGAAAAAATAAAACTACAAAATTAAACAAACCCATAAATGCAAAGATTGGAGTATATAGTCTCCATCTAAATCTTTTAGAATTCTAATATATTCGTAAAAGTTCGGCACATATAGGTGTCGCGAGACAATGGATTCCCCTGGATTGCTCTCCTACCACAAAAATGTATGTTTCCTCGCCATCCGCGTCTATCATTACGAACTCCATTCCTGTCATTGTAATCGAAGTATGAAAAACACCTATCAATGCCATCAACTACATGAAATGAAAGAAATAAAGAGTAGTGGCACAGAACACAAATCAACAAATCAGTAATATAAATATGAAAGTAGAATAAAGTAAGACAAATAAAAAAAAAATACATTGGGGTGGGTTTTAACTTCATCATATAAGTGATACAATGGATTAAATTGAAGGGATTAACTCAGGCAAGGGTATTTACTGATGCCAAGGCAGCAGGCTGTGGAGAGAAGGAGCGGGAGGATATGGTTCCACGAAATTGCAAAGACCCAGTAGAAGAAAAAAAGAAATATTAGGAGAGAAAACCTCAACATCTTTTTCTCCATCTCCGAATTCCTTGAGATTAATAGACTAGGGGACGGAAGAAGAAGAACAATCGTGGTGCTCTATTTTAATAAATAAAACGATTAAGGGAGAAGAAAGGAAACAGAAAGAAAGAGTGAAAGAGGACAATGGTGGTGGATTTAAATAAATGAAATACATCTCTTAAACAACACAACAAAGTATCCGAACCGAAGAGGATTGACCCATGTTTCCCAATATTTTGGGAAACATTGATCTTATTTCTTTTCCTCCTCCGATTCTTTTTTCAATAAGATGAAAACCCCCAAAAGAAAAAAGCATAAAAAAGGGAAAAAATAAATCATTTGTTTAAAAAATAACACAGTGGTAGTTCTTATCAAAAAATAAATAAATAAATAACACACTGGAAGAGACCCCATCTGTAATGGAAAAATAAATCATTTGTTTAAGGAATGATAACACACTGTTAAAATTATCTATTCCAAATCCAAGATGAAAGTATTTTCATAATAAATCTACAAAAATATCATATAACTACTAATTCTTAAAACACAAGCCCAATTGGGCACAACCATGGACCTGACAGGTTTTAGATTGGGAGAAGAAAACGTGTTCATACCACATAACGGAGAAGGTCATGATGTTTAAACCTCTTTAGACCAAATTCTGATCTTCGAGATTTTGGCCATCCTTAATGGAGGTAGAGAGATTTTAGCGGTTTGGTATGGTGAAAAAGAGATGTGGTTGGATTGTTCAATGTGTTTAGGCTCAGAATGACCGCATATTCTTTATCACATGGACAAAGAGGGAAGAGGTTTTCACAGTTAATAAACAGCAAATAGGTCAGAAAAGTTATTTCATCAAGTAAGTAGAAGGATTATAAATCTATCACATGGATTCGTGGAGGAACTATTAAGAGGCTTAAATTGATCTATCATCAAAGATTTGTTACCAAACCTTTTATGGAAAGAAACCCTGTAAAAGTGCAGCCTGAGAATTGAAGAACCATCACGGTCCAGAATGAGACTTTTTTCTATTTGGTTTACACAAATGGAAAAGGAGCATCATGAGATCTGAGCCATAACTTTTTATTGAGAGAGAAAGAGAGAAAGGATGCCGAGATAATATCATATGAACAATCAGCCAGGAAATTCGAGCGGAAAGAGTAGTTTCAGAAACCCTGGACTAAGGACTACGGATTGAGCTCTTCTCCCGCGTGGGACAATGTCCAGCGCACTTCGGCCGACTGGGGAGGTCTCTATCCACACGCCATTGCATCGGGATGCATGCTATGGTGTGGATCGAAGCCCCCAGTTGCACGATATGCGCTGGACACCGTCCGGCACACAAGTGCACTGGAGAGGAGCTGGATCCAAGGACTACCGCTCGAAGACACTGCAATCGGAGATCCATCGGTTTCGGATGGAAGAGCAGGAGATAGACTGCAAGCAAGCGAGAGAAGAAGAGTCATGAAACAAAACGAAGGATATTTTAATGGGAGGTAGATTCACTCATGGCACATGAGTCATGAATTTGTCTTTTCAGAAGAAATATTAGCTAAACCATAATACAAGAAGGACGAAGGAGAAGCACGAAAAATTCCTATATCTTTAGGCTTTAACCCAAAAAGGACGACTAGAGAGGATGGTGATGATGATGATGATTCTGAGTCTCCGACAAAGACAAAGAAGAAGGAGAACTCTAATAAATAAAAATAAGGAGATAAAAAAGGACACAATCGCATACACTAGTGCAATTGCTAGCTGTCTTGTTTAGCTTGAGTTAATGGTTGAGCACTCAAGCAACCTTCACTTCGAATCATTAAGTTTTGATTTCCCTTAAGAGCATAAATCTTGCAAGCTCGATTTATATTTAAACTTATCTTAAAAATCTAAAATATTCCTGCTGTTCGAAGACATTATTTTCATCACTTATAAGGGGATTAGGAGGATCCGAGGATAAGTAAGAAAAACTATAAATTTAAAAAAAAAATCGACAGAATTTATAGTCGAAAACAGGATAAAATTTGCAGCTAATACAGATATAACCGATCTACTTTTTCTACCAGATTCAGTTGCAGATCTACAAACAAAAACGAGATCACCGTATAGAAACTACTAAAACCGAAAGCTTTACAGAAATGAAAAGGTAAACATGAGTCTATAACATTGTTAACAGTAGAAAGTATAAACCAAACATCTCAACAGGCGTTCACTATATATAAAAGCAGAATCAGAACTCAAAGCAATAAATTGTAGAATAGAGAGGAGAAATGAAGAATCTGAAACCAAAACACAGTAAATTTGATCCCTTTTTTTTTTTTTTTTTTAAATCTAGTTTACCTGGAGCTGCTGCAGAATTCGTACAGCTTTCCTCTGGTAGAGAAGAGGATCAAAGCAACCTCAGCATTGCAAAGGACCGAAAGCTCATAAGCTTTCTTCAAAACGCCATTTCTTCGTTTCGTAAAGGTAACTTGCCGATTGATCTTGTTCTCGATCCTCTTCAACTCCACTCTACCTCTCCCCATCTCAGAAGATGAGAAAGAAAAAGAAAAGAAAAGAAAACACCAAAAAAGAAAGCAAAGTTCCAGAGAAAGAGATGCAGTGAGAGTTCTACTTTTTCAGACTTGGTTCTGTACAGTTTTAGTCCATTCTTTCCTTCCGGAGCTCAGACATTATCCAATAAGCCCCTAGTGTCCTAAAACTAAACAATTAAATTAAATAATATTAGGAAATGTAAGGTAAAAAGAAGGTTTGGGAAAAAGAGTCGGAGACGTGAAAACCTTTAACTGCTGCAACATTTAATGCAACAGGTCCCAAGCTGGTACGTATCGAACCAGAGTGTTGCTGAAGATTTTTTATTTTTTATTTTTTTTTAAAAGTTTTGAAGGGTTAAGACAAGGTTTTTAAGATAGTAAGGTCACGTCAGATCTTTTTTGTTTTTTTTAAGTTTTGAAGGGTTAAGACAAGTTTTTTAAGATAGTAAGGTCACGTCAGATCTCTCAGAAGTTCAAGCTTTAATGTTTTTTTTTTTTTTTGGGGGGAAAGGATAAGTAAATTAATTAAATAAAGGAAATGTAGTTACAGCCTAGCATATTCTAGTATAAGTTCTCTCTGCAGCGTCATTAAAACATAAGACGTTGAAGGGGCGTAGGGAGGTCATCTGTACAAAGATTTAGCTCTGTATGAACATGAACGAGGCCGGCGAGCCAGTCGGCACAATGGTTACTGTCTCTGTAACAAAAGTTGAAGGTAATAGAGCTAAAGGATTCAGAGAGGGAACGGATTCTGTACATCTTATCCAAGCGTGCCAATGGGAGGCGCTGTTTCCGTTGATCCCCTCGATCGAAGAGATGGAGTCTGAGAAAATTTCACTTGGTGGTAACCCAGGTCTTTAGCGGCTAGGAGCCCAAAGTTAATCGCCTATAGCTCCGCTTCATAAATGTTGGTGGTGGGAAACGCTCCAGCTTTTGCAAAAACTGCTGTGCCGCGATGAGTTCTCCCTATAGCACCATAACCTCCCATACCCTCGCGAATGGAACCATCGCAATTGATGGCTATGGTACCGCATCTAGGGGGGGTTCACTTGTGCAGGGTGATGGTAGTCGTAGTGAAAGACCAGTTGGATTCCCCAGGAAGCCATGAAGCCTCTGTGATAGGCATTGTCTCTGACTTTGCCTTTGTAATGGTGGAAGCGTAGCATTGTATCATTGATAATCATATCCCCTCCTGATCTTGCACTTCAGTTCCGTTGTGGATACGAGAGTTGCGCTCCGCCCAGATCTGATACACGCAGCTGCAAAAGCTGAACTTCTTGACCAACTGAGGGGCAGTGGAACCTTTGAAGTGTTGGTTCAACCAAGATAATTCATCATTCAGATTGGCCAGCAGGGATCTGGTGTATCCGTTGATGGCCAGAATATTTTTCCAAATGGAAGAGCCAAAGGGACATCTGCAAAGCAGGTGTTCAAAAGTCTCTGGTGAGGAGTTGCAGAAGACACAGCAAGGGTCTTGGATAATCCCCCAGGAGAAAAGTTTATCTCTTGTGGTCAAGGCTCCACGAAGAGCCAGCCAAGTGACGAAACTGAATCTGGGCATGCGAGACTTAAACCAAACCAAGGGGTGCCAAGGGAAAGAGCGGGGGAGAGACGTAGGTTCTTAATTTGGTTCCAAATGTTCTGAAGTGCAAGATCAGGAGGGGGGGAAGGGAGCCAAGTGGAATTGACAATCAGCGACGACACCCTGTCCCAGATGGATCTCCCAAGAGCTTGAGAAATGAGCAGACCGGGCTGAGAAAGAGGGGTCTTATCTAGCCAGGGGTCCAGCCAAAGAAGGGTTTTCTGACCATCAAGGAGCAGCCAAGTGGTGTTAGCCAAGGCAAGGGGGCGGGTGGTGATAATAGCCTTCAAAAAAGGAGAAGCAGAAGGAGAAGGGTGAAAGGACCAAATGGAGTGGTGGACAAGCCATTTCTGCTGGATCCAAGAGACCCAAAGAGAAGACTTCTCCCTAGCAAGGGCCCAGAAGTGCTTCATGAGAGCGGCAATGTTAATGTCTCCGATGCGATTAAGGCCCAGCCCCCCTTCAGCGTATGGGACACATACATCACACCAAGCCACCTTGTGAACACCCTTGAGGTTGTGGCCAAACCAGAGGAATTTCGCCAATATCCACTCAATCTCAAGAACAATGTATTTTAGGAATTTAATCACCTGAACCCAATAAGAAATAATCCCCATGAGGACGGATTTGATAAGCTGAAGGCGCCCGACAAAGGACAGCAGCTTACTTTCCAGGCCGCAAGACGATTGGAAATCCGACTGAGAAGAAGAGAGAAATCTTCATAGTGAAGCTGCCGGGAACACAAGGGGATGCCCAAATAGCGGATGGGGAGGGTGCCAATTGCCACACCAAGGATGTTGCTGATACTGGACTGAAGGGGGGGGATCACAATTGGCGAAGAACATTACGGACTATTGGTAGTTGATGGACAGACCCGATGAAGAGGCGAAGGAATTTAGGACCTGAAGAAGACCCTCAACAGACCTTGTAGTGGCCCTGCTGAAGAGCAAAAGGTCACCGCAAAACATAGATTGACAAGTTTGAGTTGAAGGCAGTCTTGGTGGAGCTCAATCTGATTGGAGTCGATGGCTGCACTAAGGAGGTTAGTGAGGTGTTGCATCACAATGAGAAAAAGCAAGGGGGACAGAGGACAACCCTGGTGGAGACCCCGATTGGCCCAGAACTGGGGAGAATTGGCACCATTGATGGAGATGACAAAGCTGGGACGAGTTATGCAGGCCACAAGCCAGGAGATGAAGGTGGGGCGGAAGTTGAGGCTGTTGAGGAGGGTGAAGAGGAAACTCCATTGAATGTAGTCAAAGGCCTTGCGGAGGTCTAGCTTGGCAATGAACTGCGACATCCCTTTAAGGAGGTGGTATTGATGAAGAAGCTGTTGGTTGAGAAGGATATTGTTCGAAATGTTCCTCTCCTTGACGAAGGCTGCTTGGTTAGGATCCACCAATTTGGTGAGAACCAGTTGAATCCTGTTGCTTAAGAGCTTAGCAATAAATCAGTAAATGATAGGGCTAACTGAGATTGGCCTGTAATCACCAAAGGATTCTGCGGAGTCAGACTTGGGGATGAGGATCATCCTAGAAAGTTTGAGCTCTTACAGCATTTGCTTGCTATGAAAAAAGTCTTGGATGGTTGTGCACAGATCTGGACTAGTGATATCCCAAGTTGCCTTGAAAAACAGCGGCCCAAAGCCATCGGTTCCAGGCGTTGTATTGTCATCATAGCTAAACACCATCTTCTTAATCTCAGCGGGGGTATTGGGCCTGGAGAGGAACCTGGATTCATTATCGAAAAGGATCCGGTGGGAGGGGGGAAAGATGAGGGCGAAGATAATAGGGGTTGAGCTACCGAAAAGGTTGCCAAAGTATGAAGCTGCCTCTGCCCGAATGGCATCATCCCCCTCGATTAGGTTGCCAGAATCATTCCGAATTGAAGTGATCCGATTGAAACTGCGGCAGTTGGATAGGTCCCGATGGAAGAAGGCTGTACAGGCGTCTCCTTCGATCAACCATCGAATGCAAGATTTCTGGTAAAGCTCTGCCTCTCTGGCCATAGAGAGGGTCTTGAGGGTAGAGACTGCTTCGCGCTCTTCTGTCGCTAGCTGGGAGTCAGAGTGCTGATGCTGGAGTTGGGCCTGGAGAAATGAAACCTTGGAGGATTGGAGAAGAATTTGATTGTCCAAGTCATGGAAGGTACGCTTGCTCCAGGCCTTGAGCTTCTCATTAACCAGCCATAACTTGGAAACCACCCGAAACATGGGGCTCCCAGTGGAGGTGGATTGCCAACAATCTCGGGCCAGAGGGAGGAAAGCTGGATTGTCCACCCAATGATTGAAGAACCTAAAGGAGCGGCCCCTGCGACTGACGGAGGAACCGAAAGAAACCACAACAGGGGAGTGGTCGGAGATACCAGGAGCTTGGAAGGAGGTGGAAGAGGACGGAAAGCGATCCAACCAAGAGGGGTTGATGAGAACCCTGTCCAACTTACAAGAGATACGATCCTGCCCCCTGGAATTGTTGGACCAGGTGTACTTGAAGCCATTCCACTTCATGTTAAAAACCCATGTGTCCCAAACGCATTCAGAGAAGGAGTTAGTGGCATTAAAATGGACCGGCCGGCCTCCCTCCTTTTCATCAGGCTTGAGGATAGAGTTGAAGTCACCCAGGATGGTCCACGATTCTGTAGAAGCCGGAGAGACAGAATGGAGAGAATTCCAAAGGTTTTGACGATCAATAGAGCTATTCGAAGCATAGACAAACAAACTGAAGAAATCAGAGGAATCAGAAAGGAGGTGGACTTTGCAAGTCATCACTTGGTCCGAAGACTGTATGATAGAAAGATCAACTTCATCGGGATTCCAAAAGATCCATATACGCCCTAGGCGAGCCTGAGAGTGGTTAGATAGGTTCCGCCAACGCGAGGGGAGGAAGGTGGCGGCGAGATGAATGTTGTTGCTGGTAACTCTGATTTCTAGAAGAGCAAAGAGACAAAGAGAGTTCGAGGAGATCCAAGACTTCATGGCCTGTTGTTTATCAGGGGAGTTAAACCCTCTGATGTTCCAACATCCGATTTTATGCATCATTGAACAAGGTAGGGTTTGGAGAGGGGTGACGGCCTCTTCAAACCGGCTTCTATCACGCTAGCAAGAGCAATCACTAGCAAGGCTAGCATCCTCCGGGAGGTCACTAAGGGAGGCAAAGGGGTTGGGGTCTGTAACAGGCGAGGCCTGGTTAGTGGTGCTGGGGGCCGCAGGGCCAAGGGAGGTGTGGGATGGTGGGGAGTTGGGATGAGTTCGGGAACGTGGAGTGTTGGGTTTTGTGGAGGTGGGTTTGGGAGATGGTTCTAAAGGAGGGGGCGGTTGGGATAGGGTCGGGAGGGGTGGGGTTGGTTGGTGATTGGCTTTGAGCTGAATCGAGTCTGGGGGGCTAGGGTTGGCAACCAAGGGAATCTCCGAAATGATGGGAAATTCATCAATCTCATCGCGATCACGCTTCTCACCGACTAGTGGCAGCTCTACATCGGGAACTAAATCTTCTTCCATGGAGGAGTTTTGCCCAGTGTGCTCAGTTGGCGTGGCTGTGTTTGGGGAAGGAGTTTCGAAAGACCGACGATGACCTCGATGTCTTTTTCCCACCCCATGCCAACCCCCAGAGGAATCATGACTAGTTTTTTGTGTGGGGGGTGAGGCATTCAGGGGACAATTGTGATCTAAGTGGCCAAAAATTCTACAAAACTTACAACATGGAGGTTTCCAGACATACTCCACCGGCTGGGTGATCCGGAGCCCATCATCGTCAATCGAGGTGAAATCTGGAAGACCTTCCGAAGCCTTGACAAGGATGCAGAGGCGAGCATACGAGAGCCGTTCCCTGTTGGTGGTCATCGCATCGACAAATAGGGGTTTACCAAGAACCGAAGCTATTTTACCTGGGGAGCCCCAAAGGTATAGGCTAATACCACAGAGTTTTATCCAAACGGGAAGTTCGGACACCTCGCGTCGAACCAGGGAGCATTCGGGCGACCATTGCCTAAGAATAAGGGGCCTGGGGCCAACGTTCTAGGCCCCTTCTTCCAAAACCTGGTGGCTGAGCTCTGCACTTTGGAAATCAAAGATAAACACTCCACTTTTCAGGCCATAAACGTCAACCCCTCCCACATGCTGCCATCTACTGGCAATGAACTTTTTCATAGCCGCATAAGAGGGTTTGGGGCCTAAAATGTAGCCAACCAGAGCAGCTTCCCATCTCTCGTGTTTTGCTTCTGTGTCAGCCTGGGTGCAATTTGCAAGCTTGATGCCGTCGACGATTTTTGGACAGACATATTCCAGCTCCATTCCCTGCGAATGGGGGTAAGCACTGGGGAAGAGACTAGTCCAAGATTTACTAGGGTCGGAGGTGGTGTGACCAAGAGGGGAGGATGACGGAGCCCCCGCAGTCAGGGGCGTGACAGAGAGCATGAGAGGAGGAAGAGGGCTAGGGTTTTTCTTCAAGTCGGGTCCCACGTTGTGCATTTTTTCGGCTTTGATGCCTTATTCGTGAAATAATTTTGAAAAGGGGTTGAAGAGAAAACGAGATTCCTTTTTTTGGTGAAAGTTGAAGAGAAAACGACAAAATACTGCAAGCGTATTTATGAATACTTTTGAAAAGGGGTTGTTGATGAGAAATGAGATTTCCATTTCTGTAATACGGATATGGAACTCATAAAGAGTCTCATAGACCGCATCGCATAGATTCTTGAAGGCTCAGTTTTTCTCCTTTCTCGCATTGTACGAACCATTGATGGGTTGATACGTCGCCTGCCACACTGCGAGGTGATTTTTTGAAGTTCATGAGTTGTCCATCTCAGTGTGTAGGCGTTCAGATGCACTTTACAATCTCCTCAATCCTATTGGTTTACTTTTCTTTTAATATCTGACACGATCAGACTCCTCCATCAGAGCTGATCTGACGCTCTTTCTAGCACCACGAGTCTAAATGCCCATATGATGGTTCTCATAATGGTGGATCCAGTACACTTTCGCCATCCTCTGATTCTATGCATTATCAGCTCTCCATACACATGCACAAAAGATTCTATTTAAATTATGGGAAGTAGTTTTTTGCATGGGAGTGTGGCCTATGCCAGCACTCCCATGTGTTTGTCTCTCTCCTCCTCAAAACAAGGGGACAAAGGTGTCTTTTCAAATGGGGAAGAGAGAGATAGACTCATGGGAGTGCTGGCATAGGCCACACTCCCAGACAGAGAACTTTCTCCCTTAAATTATTTATGGGAAGCAGTTTTCTGTACCAGAGTGTAGCCTATGCCAGTACTCCCATGAATCTATCTCTCTCCTCCTTAAAACAAGGTGGCAAAGGTGTCTTTTCACATGGGGAGGAACGAGATAGACTCATGGGAGTGGTGGCATAGGTCACACTCCCGAACAGAGATCTTTTTCCCATTATTTATATTGGTTTAATTTTGAACCTTGATATTTGAGTTATCCGATCTCTGTTTGGCATGAGTGACCTATCAAAATTTTTAGAAAAATGCAAAAAAAACTTATAAGTTAGGGCTGTAATAGGGTCGGGTTGGGTCGAGTTTTTTAAAACCCCAACCCAACCTTAAGTCCCCTTAACTGGGCCCAGGCCCAACCTGATCTTGACTCAGGGCCTGAAAAATTGAACCCTAACCCACCCTCAGGACTGGATCAAACTGACCTTAATTGGCCCTGACCATGAGGATGCAAAAGGGAGAAGTAGGGGTTGTACGCTGACCCACAATGTGTTCAACATAAGTGGGAAAAGTGCAATTCGTATTTTAGCCAAGAAATATTCTCATGATGCAGAAAATTTGAAAGCTACTTGACTTTTTTTTAGGGGGAGGTAAAAAAAGCTACTTAACCAACACTTTTTTTTGGGGGGGGGGGGGGGTGGTAAGAACTTAATCAACACATACAATCAATAACAATGTGACCTTGGATCATTTATATATAAGTGAATTACAAGGTCGGGTTAGACTTAGCTTGAGACCTCAAATTGGGCCCGACCTAACCCTGACCCAGGGTCGGTGATTTTCAACCCTAACCCACCCTTAGGGCTATAAATCTTAGCCCAAGCCCGGTTTGGGCTCAGGACGGGTTCTGGCTGTCAGGTGGAGCCATGCTGCTGCCCATAACAATTCATCCTACACCAATGTCATCCAATAAGGTTGTTCTTCAGAGACATCTCTTTTCATAGTAAGTAATGAATTATAATTTACACAAATTAAAGAAGCCATGAAACCAATAACAAAATGGAAGTAAATGAATCTTCTTTCGTCACCTGATATCCACTACTGGAATAAAAATTTTTAGCAACCGGAATGCTCTCCTGATATAAGCCTGGGTGATTGCTAGCAAAGCTTGAAAGCTAAAATTGGATTTTAAAAAAAAACAAAGAAGTCATCTCTTTTTTCTAAGATAATGCGGATTAAATCTTTATCTTCTCCAGTTTCTGCCCCGGTCAGTTCCCCAGTCCCTCTAATAAGGGAGCAATGACCACCCTACCTCTGCCCGAACATTCTATCTGGGTGGGATCCACCCCCCTTAGTAGAGGGACTAAGGAGCTGGACCGGGTAGGGAACTGGAGGAGATACTTTTCCGTAAATCATCCTCGTGAACCACGTCACCTGCTTTGCTTGGGCAAGAAGTAGCGATGAGTATTTGGGATACTTGACATCAAGTACATCTAACAGAGGAGGCAGAAATGATTATCCTACCCCCTGTCCGAACACACTGCCCGAGGTGGGGTCCACCTCTCTCTATTAGATGTACTTGACGTCAAGTACGGGCTGTGTAATTGAGAGGATAAAAATTCGAGTATTTGACATTGTATTTTTGGAAAGCAATTGAAGCAGCAGCAAAAGCTGCAGAAGTTTCGCCGGCGAGATCAGCTCTAGGGTATTGATTATCAATCTTGAAGGATGCCCTAGGTGTAGACATGTCTTCTGGCCTCTCCCAGCATTGATGGTCAGAATTGCCATCTCCTATTTCACCGTATAGGACATCAGGTTGTGGGTGAGCTTTGATTAGGTAATCTGTACCCCACTTAATCTATTCTTCTTTCTTTTAAATTTTCCTTCCACGATTGCATGAGAAGATTAAGTGAAAGAAAAATCTTCTTCTATTTTTGTTTCTATACTCTTCATTTCAAACTTGTGCGACCAACAAAATTATTCTTCTTTCCCATCCTTCAAACATCAAACACAAGCTAGAGCTACCCATGCATTGTGAATAACCATCTAAGGAAAGTGTGAAACCATTAGATAAGAGTTGTAGTTTTAATCTTTCTAGTTAGGTAGGAGCCATTATCATCATGCACTAGGGTGAATTAGGAGAGGGGTACATTCGTGACATCACCCATCCATTAGCCAGCCCAGGTCTTTAATACTTTCTATACTAAGAACAGGAAGAAGGATAAGCACACTACCCGTGCGTGGTAAGCTAGCAGGTAGCACTAATGGAATCATGGAATTAGGCATTATACAGGAGGGGCAGTGGAGTCACTTCAAAGACGAGAATAGAGAAATCAACACAATGAGAGTTGGATTACGTTACACTAGTGGTGTGCCCAAACTTTTCCCTTAGAAAGAAAATATGTTATAGTAAAATGGGAAAAAAAGGAATGTTAATTTTCTTTTTCTTCAACAAATTATTTTTTAAATGAAATATCAGGACTCCCTAATTGCCATTAATGGTGGGTGGCTACATGGCAACAGAACCAAAGAGGTCCTTATCATGAGTAGCTCTATGTGATAGATGATAGATCCTCCCTTGTACATTACTAGAATTCCAACAACGAAGCACCTCCATGAGGCAATAGTGAGGAAGTGTAGTTTGTGAGCACTGAGCAGAGACAGCTTTTTCGCATGTTCAAGTCTGTGTTTATGGTTCAAGAGAAAATTTGGTGGCCTCGCTGAGCCATTTGGAGCTTGTCCCTTCTCATTCCTCCCTCTTTCAAGGTCCTTTATGAGAAGAGTAAAGGTAAAAAAATATCCAAAGATTAAAGATTATAAATGCATGAGTTGGGCTTGGGAACATTAGAATTGAAATCAAATGCGAAGAACATAGATGTGTAATACATACTACCATTTCGGATGGAGTGAACTTCTTCGGAGCATGGAGAAGGGTACTCTGAGTTGGATATCCCTTAGCCATATAGGATAAACAAGTAAGTCAATTTGAGAGCCATTTTATTAAGTGGTCTTACAAGTTTCAGCACAATCAATACCAAATATTAGAGTTTTCAATACTTCTATATTGGAAACACAGCTCTTGCTGTTTAGTGTTAGGGAAAAGTAATGATGTAGGCAATTTTCAGTTTATATTCACTGTAATAGAATTACTAGAGCCACGTTCAGCGAAAATTAAGATAAAAGTGCAGTTGTTTGATCAATGTTGGATCCCTCTTCTTACAACTTTCTTCCTACTTAATAAAAAGGTAATCAGTATTTCTAGCATCACAAAAGAAGGGATGCAACTTCCGATCTGAATCCCACCTTGAAACATTTCTAAGAATAACAAAGGGTCATGTTTCTCCTTTCGAAACACAACTTAATTTCGATAACACCAAATGAAGTACAGATGCAAGTACCCCAAACACTCCAAAGAACCACTAAAGATTCCTTTTAGAGAACTGCCAATCATTAACAAAGGAAAGACACACCTCCAAAAGTAAATTACCCTTAAGACTCAATTCTATGATACAAACTTGGGAAAACTCAAACCAATAAATCGACTTATAAAGAAAGTGAGGGAACCCAAGACCATAACAACCCACCCTTTCTAAGCAGTTCCATTTTGTTCCAGGGTCTTTGCATGGCGACATGTAGCTATTTCCTAGTGGCTTCACTCTTGCACCAGGTCGTCCCTTCTGTGTGAGGGTTGGGACCAAGAATCGACTTCCCCGCCAATACTACCCTAATACAAACTTTGGAGAACTAAACCCAATAATTGGCTTGGTGTGGGGCTGATTTTGGACTTTGTGGATGATGCACTAAATGTTGATTTCAATGTTGGAGCTAGGTTGCATTCCTTTTTGGCCAAGCAACATCTAATGAATTTATCATAAGAATCTTACCATCTTTCATTGTTTGGGAACTATGGAAGAAGAGAAATAGCCGCACATGGAGATGGAATACGCTCAGCCCTCTACTATTATTGAGAAGATTATTAATCATGGATAAGGGATCTCCCCTACCCTTCTATATATTCAAAAAAATCTTTGACATTGAAAAATACGCTTAGCCCTCTACTATTATTGAGAAGATTAAATTTAGGGATCTCCCCTACCCTTCTATATTTTCAAAATCTCTTGACATTGATAAATAAGCGGCAATTTCTTCACATGCGCCCTCCCCCCTATCGTCCGAAAAATGCCTTTATTGATTTACTTGTGTCTCCTCTTTTAATTCATTAAATTAAACATTGATGCACAAGTATAGGGAAGAATCCTAGAGTGAGTAGAGGTGGAAGAATTATCCGGAACCAGAATAGTGGGTTGATTACCGTCTTCTTTCATTTTTATGATGTGGGCACTAATTTGGTGGCAAAAATGAGAGCCTTGCTCGATGAATTGAAATTGTGTGCCGATATAGGGTATATAAAGGAATTCATGTTAATTGACACTCGACGAAGTTCTCACACTGGCAGATTCGCTTGGAATAAAATATATATATGTAAAGCAAGGGAACCCAAGACATCCCTCGTTAAGGGAAGTGGGTTCAGCCCCCATATAACTGATATGAGATTGTAACATTCTAAGTTCCAGATCTGGAAAAGGAACAAGAGAAGAAAAGGTTTTACAAAGTCTCACATTCCAATTTCCACCTTTTGCAACAATCTGAATCAACCAAACCCTGAATTTTTTAGCACCTAGCTGCAAATTGTTCGTTCTGGCCCTCTTATGGACTCTCCTAGAAGTAGGAGCATTGCTTCCTTTTGGAGCTTAGATGTTTCGTATTTTCAACCTCCTAGCCCGACCTCTTAGGGCCCATTAGGGCTTCGGTCTTTGTATAGTTCTCTCCCACCCGCTTTTTCTCCCTGTGTATTCTCTCCCCCCCCCCCCCCCTCGCCCCTTCTTTTTTCTGCTTTTGGTAATGCATTTTTAATCACCAAAAAAAACCTGAATTTTTTTATAGGGTCCATTTATCCTCTCACCAGGTATAGAAGGAATAGGGACAGTAAAAACTTCAGAAGCCAAAAAAATGGGTAAGAGAGAAACTAATAATACGTACATTCCAAGTGCCATTCACAATCTAGTCTTCGGACTTTATCAAAGACATTATTCCTAACATAGCTTTTAGAAAAATAACAATCAGAAAACCTAGGAATCTAAGGATATCCCAAAACCTAGTAGAGGGCCCATCTCTAATGGGGAAATAAATAATTTGTTTAAGGAATGATAATACACTGGTAACACTATCTATTTCAAGATGCAAGTAGTTTCATAATAAATCTACAAAGATAACTGGTCTAATGATAGTCCTATAAATTTTTCCGTTAAGCTCACAAACAGATTCGGCCCGGGTCCAAGGATATGCTCCCACATCACCCAAACATTGAGAGAGAGGAAAAACATCCAAGAAAGCTTTGCATTGTCCAACAACAATGCTTTCCAAAACATAAGTGACGAGATATGGTTCCTAAAACAACAATTAAGTGACGTTCTCCTTAAGTAAACAATAGTCAGCTGAAGGGAATGACTCCCTTCACCAAACGAAACGAGGGATAAGAATAATTACAACCCCAACTCGAATGTTGAAGTGGGATAAGTAGAGAAAAACAATAATTTTCTCATCATTGCTTTTTATAATTCTATATTCAAAACCCTTTTTGTGGAATTTGCATTCTCC
The DNA here is from genome assembly GCF_018873765.1 of Telopea speciosissima. Classification (NCBI taxonomy): domain Eukaryota; kingdom Viridiplantae; phylum Streptophyta; class Magnoliopsida; order Proteales; family Proteaceae; genus Telopea; species Telopea speciosissima. The sequence goes on along the minus strand of NC_057916.1, from coordinate 81,105,046 downwards.
TCGTCAAGTGAAGGAACCCTAACCAGAGCAATGAATCTAACTCATTTAACACCTACAGAACACATATCCCAGCTGATGGACACACAAAAAAAGGATCCATCAACAAAAAATCAGGATGACAATTACTGTGTAATGTCACTTTGAATCTAAAGTGGAGGAGGAGGTCACTCGCCACACCGAAAAGTAAAGCAATGCATCTATGGCTGGATTAATGATAACTTATTATAGGAGAGAAAAGCAGCAAGAAATAAAACAATAAATGTAGTGCTAGATTCATGATAACTTATGAATATAGATGCTGAAAACTAAGAAAACAAATAACATATGACAATTGAAATAAATATAGATAGTTCTTCTTGTTGACAAGTCAAGGCCTGCTTGGACGATAGGTGTTGTTTTCACGCTTGGCCCACAGCCAAAGCGCTACTTCTCCACTGGAATGCCAAACAAGAAGTTCCTATAAACCACTTCAATCCTTAGATAAACAGAACTTGATAATTGCAAATTCTTTGCATTTATGAAACAGACCCTGGTACCACACAACAACAAGGCTGTCTATGGTTGGATTTCTATTTTAATTTAGATTGCTTTATTAAAATAAGTCTAACACATAGATTTTGGTCAAGAAATTGAATTGTGAGGTTGCATCAATTGAAAATAATTCAAGAATAAGAATTCAACCAAAGAGAGCCTTATTAAAATGAACATTTTTGCATGAACCGATTAAGTTAACAAAAAATAAGGGAAACACAAAAAAAACAAAAGATCAACATAAGAAAAATAAATAAATGAAACCAAACTCTCCAACAGCACCAAAATAATGATTCATATGAAAAATGGGCCCTTTTCTAAAGTGTACAAGTAATACCAATTGCAAAGATTGGCAGCGAAATTGCACCACATGAAAACCAGTTCCCCACCCTCATAAGCTAGGAAATCTAAAAGATAAACCTTGGGAAAAATTTTCTACACTCAAGGATTTTAGGAGGAAAAATCCACCTCGGGGATTCTCTCTATATCACTTCAAAAATACAAACCTTGAGAATTTAAGGAATACGTTAATCCTTAATCCTTCAATCTAAAAGTAGACTGCCATTACGGAAGTATTCAACACTAATAGCTCAATCGATAAAAAATCGTATATCATCATCTATAGGGAGAGGGAAAGTTTCTAACTACACCTTTGGCGGGGAACATTATTTTCAACAAAAATTAACGAGGATGAACTATATTCCAGTAAGAATATAAACTAAAAAAAAGGAGTCCACAGGATAGGATAGTAAAGAATATAAAGCACATCAGGTTATTTCATATAAAGCTGTTGTTATCTCTCCTTGGATTAATTCTAACAATATGTCAATTGAAGCTGCCCCTCCCTTGGATCAATTCTAACAATATGTCAGTTGGTGTTGCCCCTCTCCTAATCGACATTAATAGGGCTAATCAGCTCATTTACTAATAGCACTAGATTTGGGCATATCCCTCCCAGCTCCTCTTGAGAGGCAGCAAACTGTTAAGGAAAAAATTAAGCAATTAATAATTAAAATAAGAACAAATATAAATGACAAAGAACAATACCTCCTCACTGTAAATTAAGTAATTAATAATTAAAATTACAATAAGAACAAATATTAATGACAAAGAACCATACCTCCTCACTATAATGAACGACCATATGATGCTAGAATTTTATCAAATCTTTGTTGGGTTCTCAAATCACACAGTCAATTTTTTTCGGATCTTATAACAACTTTGTAAGTGTAATGTCCCATAATTTATTATTGTAACTCGTTTATTATGTATTTATTTATTTTTTTAACCATTCCAGCAAGATGGATGTGACTCATACAACGTTTGTATGAGTCATTTCCTTGCTTTTGTTTAAATAAATACACAAAACGAGCAATAATAAATTATGGGCGTCGTTTGAAAGTTTTATAAGATTAAAAAAATTGATGTGAGGTTGGGTCTAAACGATGAACATTCATTAAAATGTTCATTCCACCATGATGGTATAACATGGTTCCTAATACCTGCCTTATAAAATATAATCAATATCAATTATACTCCATTACATAAAAAAAAGATAACTATGATAAAATTTTCCATTCATATAAGTTTTGCTTCATTATAGTGAGGACCACATATGGTTCTTTGTCATTAATATTCCAATCGCCACCATGGCGTGCAGAAAATCCAACACAAATTCTTGTACCTTTTGTGTTGGATAGACTGTACTTGTTGATGAACTAAAACTTTCGATAAAAGATTTAAAATTTGCTACCAACGGATATATTAATAGTCTTCCAGTCTCATGATTTCTTAGAATCTCCAATAAACATCTTAACACCAAAAAAATTAAAATTAAAACGTTAAAAATACAGACTTATTAGGTAAATGGAGAGAATGCAAAATTAAAAAAATTCATACCTCTGAGCTGAATTAGAAATGAAATTGGTATGATCCTTGCTGGACTGCCAAGAATTAGCATATGTGTTGCCCTCTGTCATGCAACTTCAAAATCCCCTTCGAAAGAGGAACTCTGTATTCAGTAATTGTTACGCTAGAAAGGAGAGGACGGGCTATGTTCAATGGAACTCTCATTTGTTCATCGTCGAGGTATGCACCTGATAAAAAATTGTTTTTGCTATTATAGATAAGAATTCAGGGATTCAGAATGAGAACTTGATTTAAAATTTGTTTAAATTTCTGCAATTGATGTAAATACTGCTGAAATAACTAACATCAAGCTCCCAGAAGAAAATATCCCCTTGGAAATGCTCTCTGAGTGTCGCAACCATTGACATAACAAACCAAAGTACAGATACAATCAATGTTTTTGAGGAAGAAGAAACTTATGAATGCTTGAAGCTGGTAAACACCTGTTTCTTATGAGGATTTTATTAGATCACCTGAAATTACAATTGATATTTTTATGAATGTTGCTCCCAGTGGTTGAATCATATTATGTATTAACCTTCATCTAACTCTCAGCCTTTTGTTACTCTTGGCAGGAACAAAATATCCTAGAGTAAACTAAAGAATCTAAAAGAGAGATTCACTTCCTAGAAGCATCATGAGCTCCATCTTTCTTCTTCTTCTTTAGGCCAGCTGTCACTTTTCTTTCTTCCCAAGTATGTCTCCTCGATTTCCAATCCTCTTTTCTAGTCCCTCTCCTTACTTGGACGGGATTTGGTGTTAGAGGTCTATGACAGTAAATTTTCTGGGGGCGCCTCTTCTCCATCTTTCCTCTTTCTGTTCTTTCTAAATTCTTCCTTCACTCTTCTCTGTCTCTGTGGGTGGCGATCTTCTTTTCAAGCTTTTTTACTACAGTTCTGGTGGGTTTCTTTTCCCTGTTCCCTTGACTCTGTTTTTGTTTGGTTTTCTCGTCCCGGTATGGTGACGTCGTGTTTGTTACAAGGAATAGAATATAAGGAAAAGTATAAGAAGATGGATAGGGGAAATCGAACCTCTGCGCTGGCTGCTCATAGATTCAAGAAGAACCAAGATCAGGAATGTGTGCCTCTGCACTGGCGCTGCTGCTCACAGATTCCTGAACAACCAAGAAAAGAATGTGTGCCTCTGCGCTAGCGGTGCTACTCACAAATTTGAGAAGAAATTGAAGAGACAGCTCGAGGGAGTGGGATGTGAGGAGAAACGAAGAGAGCTCACAGATTCGAGAAGAACCGAAGAGACAGCTCGAGGGAATGGGGTAAATATGAGGGGAAACCAAAGACAGAAATGAGGGTACGTGGGTTCATCATCATCATCATCATCATCATGGAAATGAGACGTGGGTTGGGAGGGATGAAATGGGACCTGGATTTTCTACGTGGGAAAGGAACAGTTAAATGAATTGGTCAATATTCAAGATTGGCCTCGACCGAAACTGATTCAATCCGGGCAAATCAACCCATCCAATCCCGAGATTTCGAACCATGGTACTACTCACAAGTAACATAACAGGTCACTGGTAGAAATGCCATATTTGTTTTGTTTTTCAATTTCTTTGATTGACTATGGATGGCTGTGGCCAGTTTTGGGATCAAATCCTCTTCACACTTCTATTTTTTGCTAAATTTACAATTCTTCTTGTTCTTCTAATCCTACACTAGGCCTCAAGCCAAGCAAGATTTTATTTTTCCACCATGAAACAACCAGGTTTCAATTCGAGACCAAAAATGATTTCTATTAACTGTAAAGAGACTACTGTCAATCAGGTTGAGCAGATACCCTAATCAGTACTTGGGTGTTCTTTGATTACTCCTGCTTGTCGTTGGGGGAGTCAAAAAAAACTTGAAAGTACGGTGCAAGATTCAGTATCCATTCATGCAAATCGTGTCTTCAATGGGCGTTTCAATTTGCTCTAAGCCAGCAATTCGATTAATTGGAGCAAATTCAGAATTAGAAACTCAGAGTTTCAGATCAAATCAACCATGTGTTGGTATCCAAACTTGGACCGAGTGTAGTGATTGGTAAATGGAATCTTTGCTCCAAATTTCTTTAAATTGTGATGGTTGGATGTTGAGATATGTGAGAAACACCAAAATAGAAGGTTATGGAAAATCTCCAAAACAGTGCTGAACTTGGGCTCCAATAGTAATCGAGTGTAGGTCTTGACGGTGGAAAGCTTTGCTGCGAATATAAACAATTCTGATGGACAGAGGTGGACTAATGGGATGGGAATGAAATTATAAGGTTTGGTGTTACGGGTAACGCAGCCAAAAGAATGGTCTGCAACAGGGATCGAGTGGGATGATTGGTGTTGTGATTTGGCACTTAAAGTCTCAACAGGTTTTGGTGGATGGATGTGGAATAATGAGACTCAGATGTTGCAGCAACCTTCAACTCGCGGGAGCAGCACAACGGTCTTCAATTGATTGGTCACAACAGCAACAGATCTGAGCCTTGTTTGTTACTTGATTCTGATCTTCAAGAGGTCCTCACAGCACTCGTAATAACTTTGAATGGCAGCAACAATAAAGGGGATCGAACAGGGTAAGGAGAATAGGAAGATAAAGAGAAAAAGATAGAGACGATAGATTAAAGGGGGTTGGGGGAAAGCTGCTTTGGCTCTCTGTCTCACCCACAACTTTCCCAACTGTTGAAACAAGGAGGTTCTCCCATAATTTGATGGCAAGCTTGGCCAGCAATTTTCTATTCTCAAAATTGTTCCTTCTTTACAATAAGAAGCCTGTTAAAGTGTTAATAGTGATGCAGTTAGGCATAGGTTTAATTAGGGGCACATCATCACTTAATGGGTTTTTTTTAACGGTTAGGGTAGGTTGATAGAATATTTAAAAAGTAGGGGAGGGCATTATCATTTTTGAGAACTTAGGTATTGAGTTGATATTAAGGAAACTTAGAGGGGAGGGGAATGATATTTCCCCTAAAATCTTTTATTCGATGGAAGAAAAATAAAAAATGGCCTGAAAGCATGCTGGTCTTTAGAGAATATCAAAATCTTTAACTATTTATTGAAGTATAAAGGACTTTGAAATCCCCAGGAATATTAAAGGTGGCAACCCGGGCTTACTTCAAATTTTTTTTTTATCAGTGCCACTGGATACGTTAATCTGGTCTGGGCTTTGTTGTTAGCTTGTTGTCAGGAACAATTTTTGACACTGATGTCATGAAGCTTGTTTGCTTTCAAGTGGTAGATTAGTCAAAAGTTTGCTCCTTAATCACTTTGTTTTTATCTAATTGCATATTACTTGGTATCTTTTATTACTTCATTCTGAATATTTAAAGTCTTGGCATAACATAATTTGATGATTTAAAAGTTGTTCATTTCCGAAATATAAAGAAAAGGAAACCAAAGAAGGATGCTTTTTGTCTGTGCTGCTGTTAAGTATCAGTGAATATTTCTTTTGCTTTTACTGTTACTTTCAACTGTTAGAGAACTTGTTTCAGTATAAAATTTTCTCTCATTCATTCCCTTCTCTCCTTGTGAAATTGGTAGGTCAAAACGTGACACATATGATCATATTGTCAAAAAAATTGCTGACAAACTTGGTATGGATGAGCTATCCAAGATTTGTCTTAGACGCCATGATTGTTTATGTGATGGGCCATATTCCATGCGATTTTGGAGGAAGGAGGTGGAGCATTTACATTTAGCAGACATGCTGGTCAGCGGCAATCAGGTTGGTCATCAATCTGGAACCTGAATCTATTTTTTTTGGGTTTTAATGTCCTTCCATTTTTTGTAACCTTTGGATGACTCAATTCTCAATTGGAATTATTTTTGACAGATTTCAAATATCTTGTATTATGAAGAATTGCCTATCACTCTGGATGATTTGGAAGCTTCGCTACGTCTCCCTTCTCATCTGCTCGTAGTGGATTAGGTGTGCACAGATCTCAATAATTATCTGTGTGGCCCTTGTTTCGTCGTCTGACATTTTATTTGTTGTCTTTTTCTCTTTAGTCTTTAGAGGGGTTTATCTGTACATGCTATCTTTTTTCTGTACTGTTAGTCCATTCTTAGTGGAATAAATGGTGTTTTTCTTAGAAACAACCTCTTTGCGAAAGCAAGGTTATGGCTGCCTACATTATGACCCTCCTTATACCCTAAAGTGACGGGGAGCCTCATGAACTGGGTACGGCCTTTTCTAGAGAATTCCTCCGTCATCATATTTCTTTTGGATAGAATTTTCTACAATCAGTTACGAGGCTATCTAATTGGGTTGGCTCACATTATAAAAAATGTAAAAGCATTTATGCCTCCCCCAATGATTTGAAGTAATATCAATTTAGTTTTTCTGAATCTTTGCTGTTATGTATTCATTAGTTTACTCTGTGGATTCCTAAGGAAAACTAGGATGGATTCCTTAGTAGAAGACTGGATTCTCTTCACGGTTTTGGTGGATTCCTGCCCTGTTCTGTCAATGCTTTTATTGTCTATAAGATCGAGCTTCATATTCTGTTATGTTAGTTCCATATCCTATGTTCTCTGTTCTACGATTTTGTTTGTACTAGTCTTGGTGGAGGGCCTGTTAGGATGGGAAGAAATCTGAGAGGGGTTTAGAGTTGCAGGGAGGGAGAGAAGAGAGAATTGACACGCACAACTACTCTCTTGAGCAAATCAACAATATTAATATTGAATTCTGATCTCTTCTACTGCCGTATTACAATGAATATTTAGAAAAGACTCTAATCCCAGACTCGGGTTGAAATAACCCTTTATTGGGTTGCTTGTAGACCCACCCAAACAAAGAAGCACTCAAATCCAAAATTAGGTCACAGAATAGTCAATATTTCAATGTTTAGAAGGGGTGGTGGCAATTTGGTAAATTACCTAGAATCTTTAGGGAGAAATCTGGTAGACGAAGCAGTTGCAAGGGAAAATGGTACGAGTTGTGTAAATAATCAGAATCTTCGAGGGCTCTTGGGTAGGTAAAAAACAAAGGGACATAAAGGTATTTAGGATTTATTTAACAAGGGTAAAACAGGTGGTAAATTTTTTTTTTTTTTGGTAAAGAACAGGTGGTAAAAATTAACTAAGGGATATGGTGGAAAAAGAGATAAAGAAGGGCGCATAATGGGAAAACTAAAGAATAAAGTAAAAAGGTTTTTTGGTAAAATAAAGTAAAAGGGTTAAGAATCGTGGAAAGGAGACTTTCCTCTTCAACCTTCAGTCACGAACAACACCCAGCAAAAAGGAGAACAACTCAGATTGAGAGAACTCCCATGACAGGCCTCTGTTTGGCCTGAAATTTCTGATGTAGAGCCGCAATCCCAGGCCCTATTAAACCCAAGTGGTAGTTCTTGCAAACAGCAAGCTGGGAGCTCAATTGGGAAACCTGCAATAGAGCTTGGCGGTAAACAAGAATCAGATCTGATTCTGGCTTATTGCTCACGATGAGGAAGTCGGATGGGGCTGGGGAACCTAATATCTGATTCGCCCAGGGAAAGCGGTCTTCACACCCTAAGTTCAAATCAAACGAGTGTTGGATTTCGAATCGATGAACTCTTCCATTCGGTTCTGGTTTAGCGCTTGTAGCAACAAGGAGATGAAGTTGCAGGAAATAAACTGAGAACGAGATAAGGTCAAGGTAAAGAAATAGAAGAAGAGATTTCAGAAGAGGGGGAGAGAGAGAGAGAGAGAGATCACACGACCTTATTAGTACCAATCTGGTAACTAAACCCAAAAAACATTTCATTCAAAATCTTAAAACTGCCGGTTACAACCATGTATTTAAAGAAAAAAATAAAGACTCCTAGCTTAGACCTGATAACTGAAATAAAATCCTATCTAAAGCTCTATCAATAGCAATAAAAGAAAGTAGTACTGTAGTAGTCCTAGATAGGTAGGAGACCTACTAGGAGCCAAACAACCAGGACCTGTTAAGCTGCTGGTTCGATGGGGGCAGACTTGAGGTTTTAGGTCAATTTTAGGATTAAGGTTACGATAATGGAAAGGGGTCTTATATGGTAAAGCTAGGCAGGTGTAGGGGAGTCTAATGAACTAGGTTTTATAAGTTTTGGATGATTAGAACTTAGAAGTAGGTTAGATGGATTTGGGCAACAACTAGGATTAATGTTTTGAAAGGTGGAAGATGATGGAATCTAGGGTTTATAATAACAGGAAATCAGGTGGTCGAATGGGCTTAGTATTTAGGTTGAGTGTGGGTAGGGTGGAGGGGAATATATGCTGAAAGTTACAGCTAAATCAGATGGTTAAATCTGGAGTTATGGAGGTTTTCTTGTAGAGATAGGAGAGAGGGGTAAAAGTGTAATTTCAAACAATCGGCTGGGTAGATGGTAATGAAATTTGGATCGAGTCTCTCTTAGGGTTTGAGGAAGATTCGATCAAAACTTTAGCAGGTTCTAACGATTAGATTTGGCTGGGCAGAATTCTCACAAAAATCACCTTGCATGTGACCTAGAAGAGAAGAAGAATAGTTGCAGGTTTTAGGGGTCTAATGGATCTATGGATCGATGGGGCTGGGTTTAGAGGATTAGGAGAAGAAGGGGGAATGGTTGATGATATTGAACACTTACTTGGAGTTGCAGGTCTTCAGTGGCAGCAGCTTGAAGACAAATAGCAGATCCTCCTGGTCTACAAAACGCAAGGAGTCAACTGGAGATCCACCAGTCCCTTCACCTTGATATGACTCACAAGGCAACACTCAAAAGAGCAAGGCAGCAAGCAAGAGATTTTTCATTAATCAAATTCGTGTTCATTACTTTGCCCCTTACAACTTTATATAAAAAACTCAAAATTAGACTCCTACACTAAAAAGGAAAGGCCTAACCCAATCCTTAACCTATTAGGTAACTTAAACTGACTAGGAAACTAAATAGACTCAAAATAGAGTCCTAATCTAGTCCAACTAAACAATTAAAAGCAAAACTATTAAAATCACTTAAATTGAACCACTGGTTCAAACCAGCTTTGGACCGGTTCAATTTAAAACATTAAAAACATGAAAATAAGTATAGGACTAAAACATCTAATCTCGTACGCAACCTAATTACCCATATTTTAGGCCCATAATAGTGGCTAGTCACATAGAAAACCCATGGGATCGAAGGCCCAACATTATATATCCCAACCCTAGACTTATTCCTAATAAAATAAGCCCATTTGGGTGATGAATCTGCATCAGAAAGTTATTAATGACTCAAACTCCTAATCGACTCAATTTCAGATAAACCCAACTAATAAAACAAAAATATCCTACTAAACCCAAAACTTAACAGGACCCGGTTCGTCTTCATATATTACTAGAATTCTAATAAGGAAGCACCTCCATGAGGCAACAATGAGGAAGTGTAGTTTGTGAGCATTGAGCAGCACTGAGCAGAGACAGCTCTTTCGCAGGTTCAAGTCTGTGTTTATGGTTCTCGCTGAGCCATTTGGAGCCTGTCCCTTCTCATTCCTCCCTTTCAAGGTCCTTTATGACAAGAGTAAAGGTCAAACATCTCCAAAGATTAAAGACTATAAATGCATGAGTTGGGGCTTGGGAACACTAGAATTGAAGTCAAATGCGAAGAACATAGATGTGTAATAGATACTTACCATTTCGGATAGAGTGAACTTCTTTAGAGCATGATACATTACACAGGAAATAGAAAAATGTAAGGCCCTTTTTACTCTTCCCTGCATTCACAGTCTATGGGCCTTCCTACATAAACATCTTCTTGTTAGACTGTTTTTCATTATCTAATGTTGATTAGCTGAGTGAAAATGTGACCAGTATTCCCTAACAAGTTGGCCAAACAATGATCCCTCTCTCCTCATCAACATCGTTGGTTCATCATACTCCACTACTTTTCCTGAAACAGATGAAAATAGTAGGTGTAAGACACTCAAACTGTCAACCAAGCACTTGATCATTATCTAATGGGGAAGGGCTCTCTGAGCCGGGGTACCCACCACCAGAACCTACCCCCCTCCCCCCTCCCCCCCCCCAACAAAAAAAAAATAAAATATATATATATATATATAAACACTTAAACAATTTTCCTTCGCTGATAGGGTAGCTAGTTATCTATTAAACATTTAAACAGCATTCCTTCTATATGTCAGGTACTCTTAATTTTTGGTTCCTACATAGGCTGAAGGTGAGACTTACCATCACTCATGGCGAGTACCTTTGTGCAGTCCATGACAGTTGGTATTCTATGGGCCACTGTAATAACTGTGCAATCTGCAAATTCAGTCTTAATGGTCTTCTGAAGTATTGTGTCTGTTGCATTGTCTATTGATGCAGTAGCTTCGCCAAGCACCAATATCCGCCTTCTTCTTAGAAGAGCACGGCCCAAACAGAATAACTGCCGCTGTCCCATGCTCCAATTTGATCCATCTTCAATTACTGTAATTTTAGGTTTTAAAATGATTCATAGCTGATAAATCATAAAGAAAGAAAGAAAGACAAGGCAGACCATATATGTAACTTGCCTAGAGCATCCAGACCCTTTTCTTTCTCTTGTACAGCCTCTTGAAGCTGGCATTTTCTAAGGACCTTTCAAAGTGCATGGACATGGAAGCAGTTAGAAATAGCAAGTCACACTGAAACTGCTACTGATGATGATGCCAAATCTATTATTCAAATAACTACTCATTGTGCCTAACATGGAACAAGTTTCCATAGCAATTCTGTGCTTTTTCACAATTACATCAGACCTCTAAACTAGAGAATTGCTGTCCCTCTTCAAATCAATTTTCCTTCTAACTTGATAAAAGTTGAACTTTGTCTTAAAGGTTTAACATTTCTATCAAGTTTACGTTCTATCTCCCACAGACAAGTAGATTTCTCTTAGCCATAGAGGATAAACAAGTAAGTCAATTTGAGAGCAATTTCATTAAGTGGTCTTACAGGTTTCGACACAATCAATACCAAATATTAGAGTTTTGAATACTTAAACACAACACCTGCAGTCTAGTGTTAGGGAAAGTAATGATGTAAGAAATTTTAAGTTTTTAACTTATTGTAATAGAATTCCTGGAGCCACGTTTGGAAAAAATTAAGAACGTTGTTCTTGGTGGTTTCACAATCTAACATAACTCTAAGGAAACCATACATTAACAGTTGTCATACCTCCCATATTTCCTTGTCAGTATATTGTGATAAGGGATCCAAATTGTATCTTAAGGTCCCATTGAATAGTGTAGGATCTTGAGGTATGATCCCAATACGTGACCTCAGATCATGAAGACCTATCATGGAGATGTCAAGGTCGTCTATAATGATCTTTCCCTCTGCTGGCTCCACAAGGCGAAACAGAGCACTGATCAAAGTAGTTTTCCCACTACCAGTGCGACCAACAATACCAATCTTATGTCCTCCTTCAAATGTGCAACTGATCCCAGCTAGAGCAAGTGGAGTATCAAGCCTATATCTGATCTGCTTGACAACAATTCCTTAGTGTATCATTTTTTTCATGAATTATTATGCTTAAATTACACTCATGCAGAGACACATTCTTGCAGATAAGTTACCTTCAAATCACGGATCTCTACTCTACCCACAGCAGGCCAAGTTGGTGGGGGCCGGTTTTCTTCTATGATTTCAGGGGCTTCACTGGGTATATGCATGTACTGGTTTAACCTTTCAACAGAAATGATGTAATCTGCTAGTAAACACTGGTTTTGAACAGAGACAATGAGGGACATGTTCAATGAAAGACCATAAGATAGCGCCATTCCAACAAATCCTGCCATCAAGAGAGTAGTAATGGAAGTGTACAATATGCATGAACCAGTAGTTACTCATATCAGTGTTTCAAACAGTACGTGTAAAGAGTTTTCCCACTTGCCTAGGAGGTGATTTATAAGCCTACCAAGCTAGATAATAAGTCTGACTTCTTAAGATTCAATTAAATACATAGGATATATGACATTTACTAGAAAAATAAGAAAAGGAAATTCAATGAAGTAAAAAATAAAATAATCAAAAATAATATACACCCTACCTGCAGTTTTTATCTCTAAGAAACAAGGAAGTACTTTATTATGCATATGATAGTCAACATTTTAGGTGTAAGGCATATGCATCATGTGCCTCCCGGTTGAGGGGTGAACCTTAATCCTAGAGGCATTTTCTGTAAATCTCAGGTTAAAGTAAACCAGAAGGCATAAGGCTCAATGCACTTTAAAACAATTCAGCAACTTGTTGTCACATATACACTATGTCTTGTCTTATATAAAATGAACTACCTTGATCTCCCTGACTAAAAATGTGATTGGATAAATCTTCATACTTTGAAAATAACTATGACTACCAACATAAGCCCTCCAAAAAACACCTCCTGAAAGCTTCCCTTTCTAACAGTTACATTGATTGGTGTAACACTGTTACTGTTACAATATAGCAATCTCCCCCCACCGCCAAAAAAAGACACTCAATTATCCAATCTTAGCGATATAGGAAGAAATTAAACTAGGTTTTGAATGGCAAACACAAAGTTTGTATTCTAGTAAGCAAAAAGGAAAGGGTAAAGAGAGAATTTAAATAAAGTATTTTACCTCAAATTAAAACAACTGTTGGAAAGGTGAGTTCTAGGTGATTATTTTGTTTCTCTTCATAATCCTACACTCCTACTTAATCTTCTGCTTCAAAATATGGAGGTTAAACCAATTATTTTTTAAATGAGGGAGATCTGGTTAAATTATAATTTTAACAGTGAATGTATCAAGATCTATATGCCGTGCTTCCAAATGAGGACAAGATTTCAAATTCACGAATCTAGTTGGGATATGAAGGTTAATTAGGAAGAGAAAATAACCATAACAGCTGAAGCAAGACAATAGTAGGAACTCACCTGAGACAAAAGTTCCTGGAGGAAGCAAAACCATGGCAAGAGCAGAGGAGGAAAGAGCGGTGGCACATAACAGTTCCAAACGTTGGATCAACCATTCATTTGCTGCAAAATTGTGGAAAAAGGGGCTAGAATTTCTATCAATGACATTGAAATTCTTAGCGAAAAATCGCTCTTCATCGTCAAAAGCTCTGATCGTCGTGGCTCCAGCAATGGATTCTGCCAGATGATTTGCTACTGAAGACTTAGTCGTGCCATTGATCCGCATTAACTCCTTTGCAGAAGCAAAGTAGTATTTCTGTTGATTAAAACCAAAATCCAGCATAATTAGTTTCTGAGAAGCACTATGAAAATAAGAAAAAGCCTAATAAAAAAAATCCAGAAAGGAGAACAGGAAGAACCAATCCTTGTAATTTCTCTTCTTTTATTTATTCATTGTTTATATGAAAGCATCTGCAATGAAGTGGTGCATTTCTGTGACTATGTCTTTGCATGTGCTTATGACAAAAAAAAAAAAAAGGCTTTGCATGTGCAGGGTGAAGGGACCATTCGACAGGTCCAACAAACGATATCAAATAGGGATTATAAGTATTCCAATCATAAGAACAGTCTCATCACATTTATGAAGTTTCTTTACCCTCCATTCTGATTATCATCCAATAAAAACAGCTTTGAATTATGACCATTTGATGAGGTTGGATTTGTATCCAACTGATCACGTTTGTAGCTATATTGACTAGATGCTGGATGAGAAGTTTATGCAAATGCAATAAATATCTATAATTTATGACATAATCTAGCTAAATCCAATAGTGAGTCATTCATATGAACAGATATTATTAATCCTTGTGGCTATGTCAGAGACAATAAAGACAGCATTTTGAGAACCTGGAATTTGATAATATAATTGTTAATATGATATACCTGCAACCGTAGTGTCAAGTAGATCATTGGTATGGATACAAATAGAACTTGCCAAGTAACAACAGCCAATACTCCTAGACTCACATAGGTATTTATGGTAGACCCAACAGTTAACATTAAACTGAATGGGACATCGAGGTCTACAATACTCAAATCAGAAGAGACCTGTACAAATAAGAAAGATAAGTCAGGAAAAAAAATTTAAAGGCGTACTTCAAGTTAAGTACTATGTTAGAGATGCTCACCCGACTCAATATCCGTCCTAGAGGTGTTGAGTCATAAAAAGACATCGGTGCACGGAAAAGAGAGTTCAATAGCTGAGAAAATACGGACTTCGATGACTGGATACCCAAAACAAATGTAGCAAGTGATCTAAAGATCAAAATTAATGTTGGCACACATCCAACTACCAAGTACACCATGATTAGTAACAATTTGCTAACATTAGGATTCTGAACATTAGCAGCCATCCAAAAGTTCTGAGATATCTGCCCAGCAACAAATATGATGTGAGCAAGAATTGCAATTGTGAAATACAAGAAGCCTTTATTCTGATTTAGATATTGTGTATAAGGCTTAAAGCCTGCATCTCCAATTTCTCTTTCTTCTTGTTTAATCAACTGATCTCTTGCTGTTGCTTTGAACTGTTTCTCAGTGTATGTTTTTTTAATCTCTTCGAAAGTAATTTCACCCCTCTGGGGAGAAGTAACCTCAGCTAGCCTTTCAGAACCTGTCGTGTCCTTGTGTGCATTGGCAAGATCTTGAAATTCTTGACTAGAGGCTAATAATTCGTAATAAGGAGCAGCATGTAAGATCTCCCCTTCAGACATTAACTGCCAACAAAACAGAACTTCATCAAGATGCACCATACTTCTTATTCTGTACACAATACAATCTTTGTTCAAGTAAGGTCAATGCCCCATACCAAGTCCGCTTAAATTTGCATGGCCTAGAAGACCAATTTATCAAAATAGCTGGGCAAAGTGGTTATATTTCCCCTTTCCTTGTCTCTGTAATTTTTTTCATTTCTATTTAAATTTCATTCAAGAGCTTATTCTTTCTAATCTCCCCACCATATATTGTGGTAAATTGTCAACCACAGCCACCAGTTCTCTTCAATATATGGATATAGCAGGGGATTTAATGATTTCAAGAAACAAACACTAGTTTTGGTCAAACTATTTTGAAAGTGTGTTTTTAATAGTCAGTAGGAGTAGAACTTCGCAAAGTCTACTTTGGGCTATGGCCCTGCCGTGTTACTTCTACAGCTAACCTGATCCCTATTAGATGAAGAAATAATTACTTATGTTATTCACTAATGTTGTAGGGCCATAAGTCAATGCTCCCTCTATGTGTAACAAGAATCTCTCCCCCCCCCCCCCCATACACACACACACCAAAAAAAAAAAAAAGAAAAGAAAAGGAGGGGCATGGCTGGAGTTAGATACTGACTAACCAAAACAAAATCAAATGCAGGAAGGAAATCGACTTGGTGGGTCACAAGTACGATTGTCTTCCCTGATAGAGCTCCCATCACATATTCCTGCCACACACAGTTCAAACATTCAATAAGAGATAGTAGCCAAATAGCATAAATTGTATGCAGGTAAGAGTCTGTTTACATTAAATAAGCTTGTAGCAGTGTGTGCATCAACAGCACTAAATGGATCATCCAATAGATAAATATCAGCATCCTGATACAGTGCACGAGCAAGTTGAATGCGCTGCTTTTGACCACCACTTAAATTAACTCCTCTTTCTCCTATTTCAGTTAGATCACCGAAGGGTAGCATCTCAAGGTCCTTTACCAATGAACATTTCTCAAGAACTTCTTGATATCTTTGCCCATCCATGGAGGAACCAAACAGAATATTCTCTTGTATTGTTCCTGTTTGAATCCATGCCATCTGAGAAACATAGGCACTCTTTCCATAAACTTGAATCTGTAAATGAACAAGAAGAAAATTTATAGCTCAACAATGATTGTTGACACTATTCACTTTAGAATGTAATAAAGAACTTAGGTTTTTTTGAATAAATATTGCGGGAGATGACTACTTCTGACTTAAGAAATGAAAATGAGATCTGAAAACACTGCTAATTCCATTGTAGATTTCATTGAACCATATATAGCCACTCATAGTGATAAGATCTTCCGAGATGCATCTGTATAGGGTAATTATCATGGATATGCCCCAAAGTAATTGATAAAGCATACACAATATGGAATAAAAAAAATATAAAAAAAAACTTATGAAGTTGATGATATGTTCTGATGACCAAACATGCATCAACATTAAATCCACAAACTTTTATTCTTAATGACACTCAACAATCCGTGAAGAATGACGGCAGGTTTAATTTCTCCCAAGAAATCAGACGTCCTACATGAATTTTAATAATTTTTTTTGTGCAGATTCATGCTAATACCTGGCTATGAATGGGTGTCAATTTTGATAATTAACAGAACATCACGAAAGGATGTGCTCTCTAAAGTTGAATAAGAAAGGTGTTGGAGAAAGTACAAAAATACTAGAATTCCTAACTGATGCTGAGAATATGACATTAAGATTTTGGCTTTATGTATCAGAAACTATACCAAGAAGTTTAATCCCAAGGTAACAAGAAATAATAAACAGTCCTCACAAGTCTGAAATATTTAGTTCTCAACCATAGATAAATGATAATGAAGGTATGAGAAAAGAACTTACAGTGCCCCCTATATGTGGAACTTCACCAAGAATTGCTGCAAGAAGGGTTGATTTTCCTGAACCAACTTCTCCACAGACAGCCACTTTCTCACCAGGTTTAACCACTAGATTTATGTTTCTTAACGTGAGCTTAGATGGATTCTCTTCCCATGAAAGATTCGCTGACTTTATAGAAATAGAGTCCCTGACCTCCTCACCTTTGCACTTTTGCCTAATATTTTCATTTTGCAACTCAGGTGCCTCTAGAAACTTGACAATTCTTTCTAGTGAAACCTTTGCTTGAATGACCACTCCAATAACATCAGGGATTGCTCTAACAGGATCCTGGACAAGACGTAAAGTTGCTACACAGGTGAAAACATTACTAGCATTGAGAGGAATTCCAAGGAAGTAACATGCCCCAAAAGTAGCTGCTGAGACCAAGACGGGGGATGACCAAAACAGAAATACGTTGTATGCTTTTCTCATCTGCACTCCTGACAGCCATGCATATTCCTCAGTTCTATATCTTTCTATAACATTCTTGAAATGGGTCTCCCATGTGTACAGCTTCAACACCTTCATGTTCACAAGAGCCTCAGAACAAGCCTTCAGCCTTTCATCTTGCGCCACCATGAGCTTAGTCTGGAATTTGTTTTGTAGTTTGGCAAGGGGAATATTGCAGAGGACAGTGAGTATTATTACAATTAGGGCCATAAATGTTGCTAGTCCCACAGCATGGAAGAGAATCACTAATATAATGCAACGCTGAAGGCTTGTTGTCCATGTTTGATGAAACCAGTAAGGAAATTCACCAACTCTATATGCATCTACAGAAACATAGTTCATTATATTACCAGCTGAATGCATCATCTTAGCAGCATTTGAGAGTTTAAGTTGTTTTCTATAAATGGCTGCAGAGAGCATAGACCTGATCTTGAGGCCAATTATTCTACTTCGGAAGTACCACTGCCTTTGTGATAAGGATTCTATGCATTTTGTAATGAATAGAGATATGGCTAATACATAACCTTCATATTTGAATGCTTCTTTTCCTTCAGCAACCTGAATGAAAGCATTAAGAAATAGAGGACCAGCAGACAGTGCGATTATCTTAAGTGATGCAAAAAACCCAGAAATTAAAATTTCTTTCCAGTATAAAGAGACTATTGTCCACAAAATTGATGGTGGGGGAGACAAATTGGACAGTTTGTGTTTGTTCAGTTGTTCCATGAAGAGGGTGTAGCAGGTTTCTGCTCTGTCTAATTCGCGTAAGCGAGGTATATCTTCTTCCTCAAGGGTTTTCTCCTCACCTTTCCTCACTAAGGGGTTTAACCACCAAAATGACATTTTACTGATAAATCCAGCATCAGCAAAAGGAGTTACATTGCTATCCAAATCAGTTTTACCACTGCCATTTGCCTGATCATGCAAAGGTGTATAGAGGGCAGGATTGCTGAGAGCATCACCTGTTTCTTTATATTTGTATATCTTGTAAGTGCATAACAGAAATAGAATTGCTCCTGGCAAAGATAAAACATTCAATACAATCTTAATCGATGCTTGTTTCCCTACGGAGGCAGCCAAGATTGAAAAAACACAGAGAATCCCAGAGAACAAGCAAGCAAGTATGGACCAAAGCCTCAAAAAGGCTTTTGGAAGTTGTTTTCCCCTGAGGCTAATGATTAGAGCAAGTAGGAGCCACGTAAAGCCTTGCAATAACAGCACTAGCCACTGGTGCAGGGGTAGAATAGTCTGCATATTTCTCAAGTTGTCTTGCAGTATCCATATCCCATAACTGAAGTAAACCAACCCCAGACCACCATTAAAAGTTGCAGAGAATATCTGAGAATGTGAAAGGCCTTGGAAGCAGGAGGGTATCTGAAGCATTGGTGGTGATGGTTTGTGAATGAAGTTGAATAACAACATGAGCAGAAGCAGGACATCGAAGGCAATGACCAAGACATTGTTGATACATGAAGAAGGGTAGGCGAAGAACAAAATAGCAGAAGAGCACAGCTTTCCACCTCCATATGAACTATCACACTCCCCACAAAAAATAGTCCAGAGATCCTCCATCATGCTGTGCTTCTTTGCTCTTCAAAATCTGAATTGATATAGAAGGATATGTCAGGAAGACAGGAATAGAAGCCTTCTCCTCTGTTTCCTCATAGTACCAGTTGTGAATTGTGATTCACCAAAAGATGAATCCATGAAGTTGATTGCTTGTAAGGTTATGGGACAGGATTTTTGTAACCCATTACGTACCTGCATTGGACTGAAGATGACATCTTTTTCCTTCTGTTCCTTGAGAAATGGTAGTTCTTAAAAGTTCCTTGGCCAATGTTTCTGTGGATAAACCCAAACTAACATCAGTACAAGTACAAAATTTCGGAAAGCATAACTAAAACAATATTCAAACAGAACAAGAACCATAATAGGAGAAGGAAAGAAACTGTAGAATGATTGACAACATCATATAAAAAAGATGAATGGAAATATATACGAAAGACCAAAATTTTTGTTTTTTTTTTAATGAAACGTTTCTGAACACTTGAGCTGACTCTAAAACATATCAAACAGTCTGGGAAGAGTGACCCAATAGAGAAAACTAAAAGGAAAGTAAGATATTGTCCAGTCTGGTAACTCACCACATATAATGAATCGATCAATATCAGGGCAGCAGCTGTTAACTGCTATCTGAACTCTGAAGTGAGACACAGCGTTGGAGAGACACCAGGGGAAGGAGGAGGAAGGTCGGAAACGCATTCCCCTTCCATGAAAACTGAAATGAGGAAAGTGGGCACTGCTTGTTATATACTTATGCCGCCGTAACAGCATTTGCATGACCATAATGTCACGGACTTTTCGTTGTAAGCACACTTTTGTGGAATCAGGTTCCTCTCCCTTACGCAGCCAGGAGCTCGGCAGTAGAGGATCCAAATTGACGTAACTACTAGAGTCATCCCCACACCCCAGAGGTGGTTCCGACATCTCATAGTCATAGATGGGAGCCAGGATCATGTTCACGTACGTGAATGTACGAGAACGGTTGGAATCCGCTCTGTGAGATCCATACAGAGTGGATTCCATCTAAATGGCTGTGAGCCATTCTCGTACATTCACGTACGTGAACATGAGCCTAACTCCATAGATGGTGTGAGATTTGGGCTGCAAGGGAATCCACTCTGTGAGACCCACATGAAGTGGATTCCATCTGAACGGTTGTGAGCCATTCACATACATAAACATGAACCCAACTCCATAGATAGTGCGAGATTAGGGGTGCAAGTTTGGCCCTGTCGATCCGAACCCGCTCAATTGCCCATTGTTGTCATGAAAATCATTCCCCAATAACAAGGGCACAGGATGCGCCCAGACACATTGGGGATGGGCAAAATGACAGGCCCCACCCCATAAATGGTGCTAATCCCACTCCTATCCCATCCCATGTGTTTGGGTGCAACCTGTGCCTAAATGCGCTCCCGAGCAAAGAACAACACTCCAGTTACGATTAATAGTAAGAAGGGAAAAGGAACGTCACCTGATTGTGTCGTGTACCTGTGCTAGACACAATTAAACGTGAAATGACCACAATACCTCCATGGAAAGGCAGGGGTGTCCGGTGTCCCGGTCATTTTGTGCCCAACTATGTCTGACCCTGACGCCCAGACGGATGACCAGGTTCACGCCCAGAATCAGTCAGGTTTGTGCCATGGGTGAAGGGTTTGATTGAGTCAACCCACTGGTCCAATCCGCTTTGAGGATGATTCCCTAGAACTTCACCTGTGAATCCAGAAGGCAAAAGCGTTTCTCAACACTTTTAATCTGTTTCCCTCTTTCCCAACGGGCAACGGCACCCCTAAATCGCCATTCCCTCGACTTCCTCCTCCGCGGCAAAACAAGGTGCTTTTGTCCAATTCTCTTGCCAAGCTCCCGGACAGAGAACATTATACTCTACAACTTCATTTTCACATACTTCATCAGGCTTTTCTTCATGACGGGAAGAAGAAGGTTGACAAGAAAGACAGAGAAACCGTAAGTTCTTCTACTTGGCTACTCTTTTTTTGTGACTACTTGGTTGGGTTTTAAATTAGTTCCAATCTGTTGCTACTTTAATTCAATTCGTTTCAGGGTTTCTAGTAGAAAATGAGCAGTTTAATGTTTTATTGGGTTATCTGTAGTCAGGTCTCATCTTATAATATTTAGAGTTTGAAATGCGGTCTCATATTTGTTTGTCATAGTTTATTTAGGTTGTTCCCATATTTGCTTTCATGGTGTATAATTTGTAGGCTTTGTGATGGGATTCAAACGTAAAGCATTTAGGATTTGTAGAAGAATTTGATTTTGAATGTTCTAGTTTTGGATTTTAACTTGTTTTGAGTTTGAAGGCCTTTTTATTAGGATAGAAGAATCTAATAGATTGAAGTATTCAAGGGTTAATGTTGAGGATATTGTTAGTGAATAAAGTTCAATTGGTTGTTATTCATGCAATACTGTACGGGGTCAGAGTGATTGAGCTGCAGCCTCCTACAGAACTCCTGGAGCACATTGTGACCCGTCTCTGCCTTAAAGATAATATCAACTTGTCCTGTGTTTGTAAGGGATGGGGACATGTTGCCTGTTCACTCCGTGTGGTAAACCAATCTCCATGGCTCCTGTTCCCCCCAGCTGTGGGTGGTGTAATCAAATTCTTTGACCCTTCGCAGGGAAAGTTCTATGTTAATGAAATCCCAGAGCTAATGCATACAACGATCCGCTGCACCAAGGATGGATGGGCACTGTTTTCTGGCGATAGCTTTTTCTTATTCAATCCCTTCACCATGTCAAGAGTTGATCTTCCCTATATCCAAATGCATGATCCGATTTTTGCTTTATCTTGTGCACCCACATCCCCTGACTCTGTAGTTTTTGCCATTGAAATTGGTATCTTGTTTGAAGGAGGGTGCGCTAAAAAGATTATCAGTATTAGCATTTGTCATTCAGGGGATGAACAGTGGATGACTTTTACGTTCCTAACTGAGCGTCGCTATCTTTTTGGGGAATATGGTCCAGTTTTCTGTAACGGGTTATTCTATTGTTATAATGATATATATTCTGATTTTGATTGGGTAGGGGTATTTGATCCACAGAAACATACTTGGAGTATCCTTCATGTGACTCGACCTAATCTTCCTCTTATGGTTTCTGAAGCGATGACAGCTAAACACTTGGTCGAATTCAAGGAGAAGGTTTTATTGATGCACACAAATTATCCTGATAAGACATTTATATTTGAACTGGATTTGTCCAAGATGGAATGGGTAAAAATTGAGAGCTTAAATAGTGTAACAGTGTTTGTCAGCTCTCACTCTTCTCTTGTAGCGACTGATGTCCCAAGAATATCAACAAACTGTGTCTACTTCTCAAAGTTTCGCTGCTATGGAAAGTCTAGCTACTTATATTCTCTTGAGGACTGTAAGTACCATCCTGCTATGCAGAAGCATGAAGGGCGATCCTTTACAGAGGCTGTTTGGATCCAGCCCCTAAGATGAGTCATCTTTTATTTGACGAGCTGTTCTAAAATGTCATGCATGTTCTTGTAAAGGATTTCTTAATTTTTTTGTAAAATGAAATGTAAATGGGCAGTATTAGACTTATCTCCAAAGTAAAACTCTGATATATAGTAGTAGTAGGAATCTTGAATAGTAGATGATGTAAAGTACATTGTTGATGTCTTTTTGATAAATTAGCACGAATGCAATGTTGTAAATTACTCCTTGTTGACGTTGAAGAATCCAATACACAAGGTGGAGTCGTATTAGATACTCTCTCCTTAAGGTTTTTAACTGCCTCTATTAGTGCACACAGGGTTGATCTACGCTTAGACCTCCAAGATAAAACCACCTTACCAATCACAAAGGTTGCACTCCTAAGCATGATTACACAGGGAGTCCGCAAGCTATACTCAAAAACTCAAATATAGGAATACAAACCGATGAAAGAAAATGATAACAGGGAACATGGACTTGACATAAGTACCTTTAGAAATGAATATAACGCTCTCTTGAATCTCCTTGAATGATTGAAGTGATCACAAATGAACAGAATGCTATCACAGAACATTCACACATTGTTTTTCGAACCTTGTAACCCCACTACGTATATGGGTAGGTGCAAGTACATGTATAACATTCAATGTAATTTGTTTGGAGCCAAATTCAAATTCAAAAGAGTTCAACAAATCTAAAATTTGGAGCCAAAATCAATGCAAAAAAAGAAAAGTGAGCTCATACCCCGGCCACGACAGGTAGGTAGAAGGGGGAGTCTCTCCTCTAGAACCCTATATCAGTTATAGGACTCATGGATATTTATAAAGAACTCTTCACCTTTGAAAATTAGCGATGTGGGACGAAACAAAAATCACTTCAAAACCAAGACAACAAGAGAGCTAAAAAGAGCTAGAAGACAAAAGGGAGGAGAGATGATTTGAAGCTTTGAAAAACAAAACAAACTCCAACAAATTTTCCTTTTAAGAAGGAAAAAACTTCTTTAAGTTGCTTCAGGTGGATTTTGGTTGATGCTTGTATCATCCATTGGGTGAGTTAATCACTTGGTTTTGCTTTTCAAAGTCTAATTGTGTATTCTTTAGGTCTAGTAACTAGGGGTAGAAATCAGTTAGGCTGAAATTTAAGGCAGGTTGACAACCAAGTCCGGATCAGCTACCCACTTGGGTAGCGTATAACACTCCCCCTTATCTCATGAACTGCTTCACTTGGAATTTTTTAGCATGGGGTGGTACAGGCAAGTTGCCATGATGGTGGGAGTCGACAGCCGGAGGAAATGGCAAAGTTTAAGGAGAGATTGGTGCCGCAGGTTTTGGAGATTGGGATCATATTTCACCCTGTGATTATTGGGGTCACCATGCAAATCTCCTCCTTCATGCCTTCAAATCTGAAGCTCGAACACTAAAATCGCCGCTGCGACTGTTAGACTCTCAAATCGCTTCCTTCCTCGTAAAGGGTGGGTTTTGGGTCTTGTACAAATCAGATGTCGGATTCTTCTTCTCTGGGTTTTGGATTCCAAATTCAATAATATGCCTCTTATTATCTTATTTGGCCAGTACTAGTTACCCCACTTAGCATTGCAAGAAATTTATGATGCTTATAGCATGGGCAATTTGAGTTGCGCACAATCCAAATTCCATCCTAACTTGAAATCTTAGAGGTTGGATTGATGACTCAAGTTTCTCATCCCAAGCAGAAGCTAATACCAATATATGGATTATATGGTATTAATGAATGAGATGGGGTCTATTTGTTTTTGGATTATGTTCGAAACTAGAATACTAAAAAACAGAACTGAGAAAACTTGAATGATCTATTGTGATCACCCAGGCACCTATATTTATAATACTGGAATATGAAATTACATGACCAAAATACCCCTGCCTAGCCAATACAGCTAGGCAGTACATAAACAACTATAAAACATAATACTAAAGCACCCAAAAGACCAGAATACCCCCACGGTATTCTGGTTTACATTATTCAACAGATTATTATGTGTTAACACTACAGTGGTACCCAACAAACTGATGTAAATGGCTGTCTAAAACCAGCCACAGGTGTAGGGATTCTTCCCTACACCAGCAGTAGTGTAGGTGTAGAGATTTCCCTGCACCAGCACTAAATCAGGGGATTAGGTTTAGAGTTTATTTAATCCTTATTTAGTCTTTTATTTGAAATTGTAATCCTAATTGGGATTTAGTTTTGAATCCTATTTGGGAATCCTAGTTTTAGTTTGAGTCCTAGTTTCTAATTATTGTTGGGAGTCCTAGTTTAAGTCTGTTTTTCTATTCAGCCATGATGCTATAGATATGTAAGAGCTCTTGAGAGCCCCCACGAATTAATGACTTCAGAATTTTTGTTTAATACAATTGTGAATGGAAGTGTAAGACTCCCATCTTCATACTCAATCCCCTCCCTCTCCTATTCTTCTATTTCTGCAGCTGGTTCTTCAAGGTGATCTTCTACAACTTCAAGAGGTTTCTTATATCAGGTTTGGGGATTGTTTTCAATCACTCAAGAGGGCTACTCGATCCATGTTGGTGAAGAATAAAGTCACGGATCTGGTTGGAATCTGATTTCTCCCATTGAAGACTCGAGTTATTTGATCTTCAAGCTTCTTCTACTGCATCTTCTGAATTCTACTTTAAGTTATTGAATCTGGGTTTGGAGCAAATCCTACAAACATTATCTTCTCTTCTCATTTCAGATCTGATATTCAATTGCTGACTAGTTTGTCTGAAACCCTAAGTTTCTATTTTCCTTCTCCTACTTTCTAATTCTGTGAATTCATCATAACTTCACATCAGACCATCAAAACCACACCAAACCAGAACCGGATTTCTATCTGTGCCCCTATAGCACTCAATCCAAACCCTAGCTCCATCCTCTCATTGTAAACCCTAGATTCCCCTCTTTTCCAAAACCCAAAACCCTAAATCTAGGTTGCTGCCCTTTCAAGTTTACACACTTCCATCCATCAAAACATCTCAGGACCTTCACTGATAGACTCCCCTACCTCAACTTGACATAACCCATACATCAAACCCTAACCCTAATTTCACCAAAAACCCTATTTTTGACCTACCCAATTTACAAGTTCATAGCAGATCCTGGTTACTGGCTCCTAGTTGGATTATCTACCAATCTTGGACTACATCAAAAACTCATTGAATCTTTTATAGAGTTCCTAGTTTTAAATATAGCGACATAGTTGAAGGAAATTTCATACATCCATTAATATTTCTACCCAGAAATTGTGTTGGCACAGGTAGCACAGGGCTTGAAAGATCTGGTGGATCATATTAGATGCAAACCCTCTGTTTGAGCTGTAGAAAATATTCTCTTGTTTGATGTAAGAAAGTGGGGGCTTGAAACCTATTTGCTATTATATATATACATATTTGGTTATGCTTGAATGCTTAATTATTTAACAAAAATAAGAAAATCTGGCAGAGCAGAACCTGTAGTTGCAGGTTTTAATTTCATTTATAGAACTATTACAGTCAATCTGAATGAGAAAATTTTTACAGGTGGCTTGCAACTGAGCCTTTAAAGCTCAAATGTAACAGTTAACAAATGGTCAGACTATTATCTTTCTGGTTTGGAATATAGATTCAATCAGTTCTCATGCATTTGAATACATGCGGAGTATCATGTTCAGTGTTCATTGCTGATTCAAGAATCTGTTATGCAGTATCTTCCCCCTCCCCTTCAAGTTTTTGCAGTGTATTTGATCATTATCAATCTTCACCTTTGAAAATTGGTGATGTGGGTGCTAAACATCATTTCAAAACCAAGACAACAAGAGAGCTAAAAAGAACTAGAAGACAAAAAGAGAAGAGATGATTTAAAGCTTTGAAAAACAAAACAAACTCCAACAAATTTTCTTTTTAAAGAGGAAGTTGCTTCAGGTGGATTTTGGTTGATGCTTGTATCATCCATTGAGTGAGTTCATCCCTTGGTTTTGCTTTTCAAAGTCTAGTTGTGTATTCTTTAGGTCTAGTAACTGGGGTCGGAATCAGTTAGGTTGAAATTTAAGGCAGGTTGACAACCTACCTTTTTTATGCACTTATTTGAAGGACAAATCTAGAGCATTTGAGCTTTATTGAAATGACAAGTAGTAAGCAGTTGAGGTTGACTAAGCACAAAAACCCGACAATACATATAGGCTTTGTTTGGTTGCAAGGGGAATGCAAATATTTTATGCAAAGTGACATTTTTTTCCCAGGGGAAATAATTCTAGGTGTTTGGTTGCCAAGGGAATGTTTTTCCCACAGAGAATAAATTTCACTTGTAAAATAACGTTGCTATTTTTATTTCCAGACCAAAACACAAGTAAATTCAAAACCCAGGGATTCTCAACTTTGGGGGCTTTTCTCTCGATTTAAATATAAAAATCTTTGAAGGCTATGGAGAACCTCGAGGCTCTAACCTCTCTAAAGGTGCTGGTTCTCTCTCTCTTTTGAGATCGAAGCTTGGAAGATTGAGCATGCGTTGGAGAAAGGCTGGTTCTCTATCTAAGAAGCTTGGAAGCTCTGATTTGATCGCAAGTTCATCAACTCTGCTCTGATCAGGTACTAGACCTTTTGCATTTTGATGATTTAATTTAAATAAAATGAATCAAATTTAATGAGTGAAAAAAAACCCTAGGTTCCCCCCCTGTCGTCTCTTTGATATAGGCAAGCAAACAAAGATGCAACATCCTTCTTCTTCTTTTGTGTCTGGTGCAACGCCCTTTCTCTTCCTTGGCTTTGGCGATGGTGGTAGCAGCTGCTCTTACAACTTCTTCTTCTTCTTCTTCTTCTTCTTCTTTTGTGTCTGTCGCGTTGAACACCATCGCAACCACTTGCCCATTAGAAACTGCTTTGGCGCCCAGGATGCCTTGACAACGATGCTTTTCATTTTAGTTTCTACTAACATTCTCCTCAAGGTACTAAAACTCGGGTCTCGGTACCAACTCGACTCTTGGAAAAACCGAAACAAGTCGAGATCTCGCCGAGTTGGTGCAATTTTTTTTTTTCCAACTCAAAGCCTCAACTTTGGGTCAACCCGAGATCCGAGTTCTCGCCGAGATATGTCGAGTTTTGTCAAGTTAGGTAAGGTATTTAACTGGTAGGTGGGTTAGAAAAATAGGTTGAAACCGAGATCCGAGATCTCGCCGAAATATTGCACTTTTGAGACTCGCACGCAGTCTCGTCTCGGCTTTTCCAAAAACCGAGATCTCGCGAGTTCTCGAACTCTGATTCTCCTTGAATCTAGTCATTAGAATCTGATTTTTTTCTTCTCTAATCTCTATTGTTTAATATCATACCATGTCTTGTTTTAATATTTCATCACAATCTGGCCAATCTCATCCCATAAGTATTCAAAGATATCGGTAACTTCAGTTGAGAACAATAGATCCAATCCTTAGGAAGATTCAGATTGTACCTTTTAGGGTTTGGTAATGATGGAACGAACTGCTACTACTCCTGCAACTCAAATATGGTATTTGACTGGTCGTATTTCAAATTTATCTCGTGAAACTTGGCTTCATATTGTGTTGTATATCTTCCTTTAACTTCCTAGTTTTCTCGTCAAACTTCTCTGTATCTGATCAATGTTCATAATCTCATTATAGTCAATTTTTTATGGAGATTATTTGATATTTCAAAGAATCTGTAACTCTTTATCGTGTTTCTCTAGATTCAATCAGCAGTGATAGTAGGTCTTAGTTATGAGCTTTAGCAGAAACAAATATGAGATGCTTGTGTGGTTCACCCAAGTGACAAAATGGCTATATCTATTTGCTCAATGATTCCCCCCTCCCCTTCTATGCAACTATTGAAAATGGAATTAGCTATATAGCATGGATTTGTATTCATTTTGTGCCTAAACTAGAAAAGTAGGAATACGTACATAACTAAATCTGTCCAGAAAAAGTCACTGGTTTCATCATCAAGATTGAATTCTCCCAAAGCATAAAAAATGGTTGAGGTGGATGAGGGAGCTGAGATTTCAGTTGGAATGATCTTTTTCCATTTGGTTTACTGTAGATGACTATGGAGAAGCAGAGACTGATTCAGAATTAGGGTTTATAGGAGGAATGGCATATGAACTGTTCAAGTTGTTATTACAGATGTTATTATTCTCAATAATATATATAGCTCCTATATTTGATGAACTAGATTGCATTTGAGTAGGGTTAGGAACAAAGCTAAGAGGGTTGTTCAGAAGTACTCCATGGGATTGGGTTTGTGATTGGAGGTAATTTGATCCCAAGAGATTAATTGCTTCCATATTTGCAGGTGCACTCCATTAAAGAATCCCACCAAGCACCCCCCAACATCGAACATTGTAGATAGGTCCCCTGCTGTTTCATCGGACAAATACTTACCGTCGATTTCTGCAGGATAATAACAGAGCAAAATCAAATGAGGAAATCCATTTTTCTCATCTTAGATGAGACTAAACAGAACTCATCCCATATGGGAGGAGAGAGTCTAAGAGATGGCTCTATTTTTCACAGAAGAACATTATCCCACAAGAATTATTCAGTCCTGACAGCAACAATTTCAATTCATTTCATAGTAAGCAGTAAACAGAGAGAAATTGGTACCTGTGTAGCTAATGTAGAATGGAAGCCAATAGAGAAATGTATAAGCCACCAACTTGGAGAAGAAGAGGTCTGACTCTGATCCTAACAAAGGTTCTGTTACTCCCTCACCATTTTTCTTAGGAGATTGCACTTCATCATCTTCTTTTTAAGATCCAACAGAAGCTGGAGGTAATTTGTTTCTTTATTGCCATTAAACAACTAAGAGATGAAGGCCAAACTCATCTAGGTTCTTTGCATTTTCGCTGAAATGAAGTTTGCATTTATGGACTGTCATACTGAAAATTACAATAGAAGGGGTTGAGAGATGAAATCACTGACATAGAGTCCACATTCTCCCATCTTTACCTTCTACCTTGTAACTATTAATTAATTCTACACTGGTAAGAATTTGTTGGTGCAGATTCATCATAAAGAAGGGCAATGCTATTTTCTGCAAAACAATGCCTTAGGAAGATCAACACATTGGAGGAATTCCTCTTATTATTTTTTGAAATATCTCACCATGGTTCTTCAGGGTCTTCATAAAATTTCAAGTTAGGGTAAACTATTGCTTCCCAGATAATATAAATAGCCCCATGTATAAATAACTCTCATTACTTGAGACAGATCCTTGACAAACATTAACTCTTTGCAAAAAAACACTTACTTCATAGTCCTCTGTTTCAATGTTTTGAAATTTGGGATTGGTTTGAGTGTATTGGCTGATCAATCATGGTATCAGATGCAAATCCATCCATTCCACCATGCTCATGCATTTTTATGGTCACCATGAATGTTGGTTCCACACCCCTGCGCGAGAGCGGAAGGGATAGCTGGTTGGACAGCCACAATGAAGGGCATGCATTTCAGGTGGTGGATGGGACAGAAATTATGAGCAGGGTGCATTCGGTTAGTAGTCATTCTTGTTTACTTCAAACACCTTATGGATTCTTCTCTATTTTAGGAATGGAAGACCATTCCTCCAAGGGATGGATCTCCTCTTTGTAAGTGGTGAGGCAAAAGATCTAGTGACATTGGTACTGACTATTAAAGACTGTTCCCCTATACAAGCCAACTAGTTTTATATCACAGGTGGATGTTTAAAGCAGTTGAACTGCTGGGATTTAAGCAAAGGCATGTGGAAGCATGGAAATTATTACTTCACCAAAGTTCAGAAATAATTAGATATCTCCAAAATTACTTCAATTGAATTCATGTAAATCGCAGCATTGTATATTTGTATGGCTTTGCACGTTTGTTACAATAGATGCCTAGTGCGGTTGGTGAGCTGTGATGCGCTTCATGCCCATGCTCAAAAGATGCATCTATTGAAGGGTTTCCCTTCCCCACTTGTAAACCCATCGACCACAAACGACAGTAAAAAGACAAGAGGTAGAAGAAAAAGCCCCTAGTTTTCCACCATCTTAGAATAGAAATTTTGACAATTTTAAGAGGATTAAATAGTTTTATTAAACTTGCATGATGTAAAATTAGTGATTTATTTGCATCCCAATAAAATTATTTCCTTAAAAAAAAAAGTGATTTACTTAATCAAATGGTTCCAGATCACAAATCTCATAAATGGGGAAAGGAGGCTCAAAATAAGAACCGTTGAGAATGGCCCATGTGACAAGCTTGTTAGTAGCATCAGTAGCATGTATCCCATCCCAGCTCACATAGTTGTGTGGGTCATCACAAGCTGATGCAGTAGCAATGCTCCCATTGATCTCCTTCCTATTTCCACAATAAACTTTAGGATTGAAGTTGTAAGCACCACCACCATATCCACAACATGCTTTAGTTCCATACATGAGTCCTAAATGAAAAATGATAAATAAGAAGTGAAAAATCAAATCCATATGTGAAAATGCTAGAAAGACATAATTTGTTTTAATTATACAGACATGTTGAGATAAGCTTATATGAACAATCCAATATTTGAGCTACATGGCAGGATGATGTGATAATTTTTATTGTACGAAAGATAGGTCTAGGTTTGGATTCAAAATTTCAGGACTTAATATAATCCAATCCCGTAGTCCTTAGGTTTTCAAAGCTTTATTTTGTCATTTGACAATATCCATTTGGGTTGAAACTTAAGATGTAGGTCGAGATCTTGGGGCCTACCTGTGTACAAAATTTGGACCTCATTTACTCGGGCCAGTCCAAATAAACTTATCTAAATAAGTCATTCAATAAAGAAACCTTACCATGTAGAGTGGGATGTCTGAATAGTTCTAGCATAATGGAATGTATGTCAACATATACAATGGATGCGTTCGGAAGAGCTTCTCGAGTCTGCCGGAGTGTATCTCTGAGCATGTTGTTATAGTCAGAAACCGCATTGTTGTAGGAGACCATGCAACCATACATATCCAAGTCAGAACTATTGTGAGGGAGCTCTACGATGAACGCCGGGTAGCATCCTATAGGTGCAAGGTTAAGCACAAAGAAGGTCCTTCCCCCTAACTCATATAACTCCTGCATCCCATGATTTGATAAACAACCATTGTTTGTTTGGCTTTATTTGGTATATGCTATGAACAATTTTTTTTTTTACCATTTTAGAATGCATTATCGACCTAGAATGCATACCAAACACAGCCTTAGTATGTAATTGTGAGTGGCTGAGTGCTCACCTGGATAGTTCCAGCTATTTGAGTGGTGACTTGAGGCAGATAATGTTTAACACCTTCTATACCAATGGCTGCCAAGTTGGAAGTGAAGTCATTTTGGCCAATATAGAATGTGTATAGAGACTTCCCAAAAACATCTGGAGAAGGCAGGTGTACTGAAACTGAAAAGTGAGAAAAAAATAAATAAATAAAAAAGCTCAGGAATGGAATTTGGGTATTGAGTATTGACAGTGAAAACTAATTTAGAAGAAAAGTTCTTACCAGGAGCATCTGTGGAGTAAAGTTCATCAACCCTAACCTTGAACTCTTTCATTTGGTTTAGCTGAATGGCTAAAGAGAAAGGGCTAATCCCAGTGACAAAGAGAGAAGTATTGGGGAGTAGAACAGTGGATGCCAATGTTGCAAAGTTTGCACCATGCCTGAAATCTGACCCAATTGACTGTAGATATGGGCTAAGGAATGGAATCCCCAGAGCTTGAGCTGTTTAAGGAAAAAAAACAGAGGAAATACTATTAACAATAATACACAATTTCACAAAACTGTTTTTATGTTAATTCTAAGAGCAAAGGTAAAAGATTTGGCTACTAGGCAAAGTTTGGATTCATGTCTTAAGAGCGGTCACTGCGTAAGACAACTGGGTCTTTATCCCCTTCAGTTCCCTACCGGCCCAGCTCTCCAGTACCTTTAAAAGGGGTCACAATGACTAACCTACCTTTGCCCGCACACTCTGCCCGGGTGGGGTCTATTCCAAGTCCAGCTCATATTCATGTACGTGAGGCGTACGAGAACGGCTCACAGCCGTCCACATGGGGCCGATTCCATCTTGATGGCTGTGAGCCGTTCTCGTATGCCCAACTCGTCTACTCTCCCTTATTTGAGGCACTAGGGGAACTGGGTAGAGGGGGAACTGGAGGAGATAATTTTCCCCAGTGGAGAGAATGAGATATTGGTCGCATCAAGTGAAGAGATACCTAGCCAGTACCGAACCCAGGTCTCAATTAAACGAGAAGAAAGATTTTTAATTTTAGAGTAATTATTAAATGGAAAGAATTGGAAAGGCTTACCTAAGAAATCGATGATAAGCCTCCCATCGGAAGCACGGCCAGCTGGTTTCTTGAAGTAGGTCATACCAAAGGGACCGGACTGTGCTGGAAAAGCAGCCCAAAACCCGCCTGTGTCAGAGTTTGAGTCTCCGAAGTTGAAAATTGCACTGAACTCATCACATTTGGATTCACTAAAAGAAACCAACATCGGCAAAATCACCACCGCCACCGCCCAGTACATGACCAAAACGGCTTTGATTTGCCGGAATCCGGCAGAAGTCTCTAACGAAACAGAAGGACCAATTAAGACATGAATTGGTACTGGAAATATGAATGAAGAAAGCTCATCTTCTTCATCTAAAGGCAAGCAAATTAGATAGTTTAGTGATAATGAGAGTGTACGTTGGATGAGCTGGTAACTGCAGATTCTGTGACCGACAGATGAATCTCACCAAGAAAAAGGGTTCACATCGATCATTCTAACCCAATGGTTCAATTGGAATTGACTGGGAATCAGCCGAAATTGGTCCGAGTCCGAGTCCGAGTCCGAAATCTTTCTGGATCGGCAGGAATCGGTGTTGGGCTCGGTTTATTTCGATTCAAATGGACTGATTCAATGGATTTGATTTCACAAATGAAGCCAATAGAACGGACCTCGTGCATGGAACCTTTTGGGGCTTTAACTGTTAAGTGGTGAATGATAATAATTAAAGCAATTAGTTTATAGAATTGATCTTCAAATTGGTCATCATTGTGTTTGGATGGGTTTCAGGATATAAAAGGCATTTTGTAAGTTTGGGGTTCGACGTAAAAAGCAGAAGTAATAATCTCACATCGGATGTGAGTAACTTAATGTGAAAACTTATAAGTATTTGGGTACCCTCTCTTTAATTGTTAGGTTTTAAAAATGATCTGTTTATGAATTTACAACTAAGACCAGTCTGATATGGTCCGATCCGTGTCATGTTAGTATCAATCAAGACTCATATTGATACAGACACCTATGACAATGAATTCCTTCATTTGGTTGAGATGAATGGCTAAAGAAAAAGGGTTAATCCCAATGATACAGAGAGAAGTATCAGACCCAATTGACTATAGATATGGGCCGAGGAATAGAAACCCCAGAGCGTGAGCTGTCTAAAAGATAGAGGAAATAATATGAACCAACGGGAGAGAGTTTTCTGTCTGGGAATGTGGTTCCTGCACTAGCACGAGGGTCAATGGAAACACACTAGAAACATCAACAAGGGTGGGAATTCCGCCTTTCATTGGGGATGGGGGGGCACTACATGCATTTCGTAGGGTCTTGTATCTGGACACAAGAGCCACACTCCTGAACAATACCTAAATCCATCGATATGAATACGAAACCAGTACCTAAATCCATGCCCTACGCCTTTGGTAATCGCACAAACCACACGTCAATCCTATAAGGATAACAAATACATATATCCTTATCCCTTTAAAGGGTGAGTGAGGAGAAGTAAAGTAAAGCTCAAGAGAGACGTGTGGCTTTTGTTGCGTGTGTGTGTGTATTTTTTTATATTTTTCTTCTACCCATATATAGAATTAAGGTCAGAGTCAACAGTAGCTAAGTCCGGATCCAGTCCCTACGTGGGACAGGTGGAAACAGATATCACATCCCTCATGGGGTTTGGGGGCCGTCTCTAACACATAGGACCCACATTCTATGGAGGGTGTGAGATCTGTCCCCACCCGTCCCCTCAGGACGGGATCCAAACTCATAGTAGCCAGCCTAAGACTAAAATAGTGGTAAATTGAGACGTCGAGTGATGAGGTGCTCAACCAATAGCCAGCCCAGGTCTTTAGCACTTTCCATATAATGTGGAGAAGATTTATAAAGAATTTTTGGATCGGTTGGTTGGACCTGTAGAAGTCCACCCAATCAGGTCAAAAGTACTAATTCACGCAACTTTTAGGAGCCGTAACTTTTAATTCGGGTGGAATTATCGGAGCCATAATATCTTTTTAGAAACGTCAACTAGTACTCTACATGATGTCCAATTAATTCATATATTGGACCTCAAGTTTTGGGGTCAAATTCACACGTTTATGGAGTGTGTCGAGCCTCTAACGTGTGATTTAGGAATCTTAGTTTTCTATTTTATTTTTTTATATTATGTTTATGTTTCCTTTTCCTTTGTAATCCGACCTCCTTATATAAGGGTCGTTTTGAACTAAATAAAATTATCTTGAAGCTTATAACCTAATTGTTTTGTTTCCTCCTCTTCGACGTTGAAATTAGGGTTTTCGTTACCGTGAGGATTCAAAGGGTTGTCGGTAGTACAACATGATCTAACTCTCATTCTTCCTACTATGATAGAAAAGGATTTTATTTGTCGGAATCCGGCAGAAGTCTCTAATGAAAAAAAGGACCCATTTGGAGTTGGTCGTAGCATACACAAATCCTAAAATCCTACACTACCACATTTCTTCAAACGAAATTGACTGGTAACCGTGGAGATGGATCTCGTCGGAAAAAAAAAATGTAATGCCATTCTAACCCGAGATTCTACAGAAAATGATTTTATTTATATTTTTACCCTTGGTCAATTTCCTTGAATCAATATTATATCTGTCACGACTCACGAATCACAAATTATTACCCCCAAAAAAAAAAAAAAACTCACGAATCACAAATCGGTCTCCATCGATACCAATACAAATGACCTAACAAGATGTGCCAATTTCATCCCAGCCCTAATTCTTGGTTTTCATAATTCAACGGCCATACAGCTTCGTTTTAGAGATTAGATGCACTGGATTTTATAAGCATCAAAGAGTCAACTTGGATACTTTGTTGAAGCTTTCACTCTTTGAGGCCATAGCCATCCTCTTGAAGAAAATTAAAGATATACAGCTTCAGCAGATACGTTTCTTCAATATTGGCAGAGCATATGCCAAATATGCCACGAAATGGGAAAGTCTGGGCTCATAATGTCTAATATGCTTAATTTTTCTGATAAATCAGATGGTTGTAATGGTTATTGAAGTGGGACGTCGATTAATAATAGGTTTACTATGCATCGTGTTTCTGGTAAAATCAGGTAGTTGCAATGGCCGTAAACCTTGTATTTGAATAAGGGCAAAAAATTTCTCTCTAACAATAGGAAGACAAGATGCTTATAAGGTTTTTGTTTTTTTGGAGGGGGGGGGTGGTGGTGGCACTGAATTGTGCCCAGTTTTTTGAAATTTCTGACTGGTGGAGGTGATTTCAAACCCTGGGAGAAAAGAAATATTTCGTCAATTTTACCACATTTTGCTCAAACTTCTGGCAATTGCACCAATTTTACCAGATTTTGACACACTAGAGGAAGAAAAATATTTCACTAATTTTGACAAGTTTTCTTTGAAATTTCAAACATTGGTTGGTTCTTGATGATTGTACAATTCAAGAGAATGCAACAATGCACATGATCCTTGGAATTATGGACCATCGACAAATAAGAATCAAAAGTCCAAAACACAGATCCTCTGTTAACAGACATTTTGATCCTCACATAATAATCTGGTACAAAATACCCAGGCTTTTTGTATCCATTCCAGATGAATTCGAAGATACAAATCCAAAGCTATTATTTGAACTAAGTTGATTGTTATTTTATTTTACAACTATGAAAAACTGAGAATTCTGTACGTCCCAAGTAACACAACGGAAACTGGAGCGAAAAACAATCTTGTCAATAAAATAAATAATGACCACCCAGAAAATGACAAATGGAAAAGAATCAAACAACAAATAGAACAAAATTTTGATCATTGATGGACAGATTTCTAAAATTATAGTCTCAAACACACAAGTGATGACACAAAAACATCCAACCAATCATGCTGCAACCTGTCCAAAAAGCAACTTACGGATCTGCATGAACACAAGATGAATATGCTTGAGGTATTGCCATACAGATGAATAAATAATTACAGAAATGCTGAAATCTATATGCATCAACTACAGCACAGAAATGGAAAAAATAGTGCACATTGTAAGCTAATATATGGGAGATTGACTTGCATTCTACTGGTCTCAACTACGTTATGCAACAGCCAATAGGTATTAACACCAACACAGAAGCAATAATAACCATCTGATTGACGGACCTCTTTTTAAACAATCATTATTTTATTTTATTTTATTTATTTTGTTGGGGAGGGGGGCGGAGGGGGAAGACAAGTTTCTGACCATAGGGGGTACCCGTACTTTGACCTGACATTTTTTGGATAGATAAGAGTAATGATTGCCTCCGACTAAATGTTTGCTATATGTCCATGCCATAGGTACACTTATGCTGCTTTTGGACCAGATGTACACACCATGGGATAGAATTTGACATTGAAATTCGAAATGATCTTCTAATAGAATCAATGATAAGCAGAAACACAAATGTCCTTTATGAATGTAAAAGGATTGAAGTTTGTTGAACTAACAGTGCAGATGGCAGTGATTGTGTGTTGGTTGTCATTGTTGTCAACACAATGCATGTGTATTGTTGTTGTCAACACAGTACATCTTGGTGCAGTTCAGTAAACAGAGCGGCAATATAGATTTATGAGTGACTTACAATGTTTACAATTGCAGTAATAGTATTACTGGGGTTTGATAGTGTACACAGAAGTCCCACAGTGATTGGGAGTCTTCCAGGGATAACTCTGTCATTTGCAGGCATGACAGTGCATGTACAGTGTGCAATATGACATGGCAGTAACATGGTAGTATTCACAGGCTGAGATGAACAGTATATAAGTGGCACAGATGATGTGGCAGTGGTTATTGGTCAGTTGGCAAAGCTAGACTGGCAAGTGTATGACTTGGCAGTGCAACATGGACACTTGGCAATTGGGCAATGTTTTAGAGGCTTGTGGGCATGTCCGGCAGCGAGTGGCAGTCCAAAATGGCCCCCTACAGTGCATATTAGTCCTTACATATGTCCTGGAAGTTTTTGGGAAAATAGATAGTCAATTAGAGCATTCAGGAATTTGATAAGGGGATTTTGGTCATTTTATCAATTTCAGGCATTGTGGTGAAGCTCCCTAAACCTTATTGTTTTACAGCATTGGGCAGTGCGCAGGAGCAAC
The DNA here is from genome assembly GCF_018873765.1 of Telopea speciosissima. Classification (NCBI taxonomy): domain Eukaryota; kingdom Viridiplantae; phylum Streptophyta; class Magnoliopsida; order Proteales; family Proteaceae; genus Telopea; species Telopea speciosissima. Next base: position 81,067,261 of record NC_057916.1, on the reverse strand, counting down.
AGGTGAAGGCAAATGGCAGAACTGGATGGAGCAATCTACATAGAATTGTAGTTCATCAAGTCGCATCTCCAATGCAACTGGAAGTGCGTCGTTTTGATGTCGGACAGAGGAGGTATTGCAGTTTCCGCATAGTGTTGATGAAAAGAAACTAAATGGGAGAGATTTTTGCAATTCTGGATCATTTGATTGACTTTTGATATGTAGAGTAATATTTCTACTCGCCAAGAGTGCGTTGTCGCAAACCGCGCTCAATAATGTTGAGAAATAAGTAAGTTATGCCCTAGACACCTTTTCGGGCATGTCGTCTGATTCCATTATTGAGGCTGAGATTGAAGAGCATTTAATGTGCATGCTACACCGCAGGAAAGATTCACCTGCGAGCAAGCTTATTGGCTGACCGCATGAAGAAAGAGTACGCTGCTGCTAGAATCTTTGCCTGATTCAATACATCACTCGTGCATTAAGTGCATTTGATACGACTCTCTCGGAGCTTGTCATTGATTGGGGCAAGTCCCAAGTCAGCTCTCATACAATCATTTTGTACTTTTATCTTTCCTTACAATAAGGGGCCTATTAATAGCTTAGGCAAGCTTACAATAAAAATAGAAACTTTCTAAAATAGCAAGTAGGGAAATAGAAAAACTAAAACCTAACTAAAATAGAAGGAAACTAGAATTAGAAACTACTAGGCTTTATAGCTCAGCCTTCTAAAACAAATAAGGACACTAAAATAGAAACTGAATAAAGGGAAAAAGAACTCTGTCTGGGAGTGTGGCCTACGCCTGCACTCCCATGAGTCTATCTCTCTCCTCCCCATATGAAAAGACAGCTTTGCCCCCTTGTTTTAAGGAGGAGAGAGATAGACACATGGGAGTACGAGAGAAAACTGCTTCCCCTAAATGAATTAGCAACTAGGTAGTTGGAGATGATCTCCTATCAAAATCATGGCCAACAAAGGCCTCTTCTAGGAGGTCAGCTGGCTGGCTCGAGCTGATCTTCCTGGCTGGTTCGAATTGGTCCAAACTGGTTCACATGAGGCTGACTTGAACCACCTTGGTTCTTTTGTTTCTTCTTCTTACCAGAATCTACATCATTTACATCCCAGGAAACTCATGGGAAGTTTGTAAGCTTAACCGAGCTTTGTATGGACTGAAACAGTCTCCTAGGGCCTAGTTTGGTCTGTTTCATAAAGCTATGGTCTCCATCGTTTATGAACAAAGTAATGCAAATCATGCTTTGTTCATAAAGAGGAAGCTGGCCATATTTCTCTCTTGATTGTTTATGTTGTTAGAATATATGTACTCCAGAATACCGTGGGGGTATTCTGGTCCTTTTGGGGTATTTTTATGTTATTAAGTGTATTTAGCTTATGTCGGCTATGTGGGTTTTAGTCCCACATCGCCTAGCTTAGACTATTTGTAATTTTCCCTCTATTATAAATAGAGGGGCTTACCTATCAATACAACAAGCCATTCCATTCTTTTATTCCCTCTTTCTGACCTACGGTTCTACCAACATGGCATCAGAGCTGGTCTGATCTAGGTTAGAGAGAGGAAAAAAAACCCTAATTCTCCCTACTTTTCCTCAATCGATCTCCTCCTTCTTCTCCTTTTTTCGGTTTTCTCCTTCTTCTGTTCTTCTTCCTCTCAACCTGTAAAGGGGCAGCACTAATGAGGTAAACACACAATATCGATGATTTAGTTGCTGCCCCCCTACCTTTCTACTTTTTTTATTAAAAAAATCTGCTAAAGATTGGTGAAAGATTACTGATCAAGTTCTGCTTTCTGCAATGGCTGCAGGTATACTGTATATATATTGCATTGAAGGGATCTCTTCCTTGAAGAAGTTCCTGGGAACAAAGTTTGAGATTAAAGACCTGGGAAAATTGAGATATTTTCTGGGCATAGAGGTAGCCTATTCAGCTCAAGGGATTACCCTCTTACAGTGGAAATACACCATTGATCTCTTATCAAATAAAGGCATGCTAGGGTGTAAACCAGCTGACACTCCTGTTGAGCCTAATTCCCAGAGGCTATTGACAAGGGTAGCTACCAGAGGGTAGTTGGAAGACTCGTTTATTTATCTCATACTTGTCCAAATATCGCCTTTGCTAGACTCAGTACATGCATGACCCCTATTCATCGAATATGGATGTTGTGTATCAAATCTTGAGATATCTAAAGGCTGCACTTGGTAAGGGTGTCCTCATTTCATCTCATAACCACCTTCGCATTGAGTCCTACACAGATGCTGATTGGGCTGGCTGCCCAGATGATCGGAGATCTACATCTGGTTACTGCACCTATGTTGGTGGTAACCTAGTTACCTGGCGAAACAAGAAGCAAGCAGTTGTAGCTCGATCAAGTGCAGAAGCAGAGTTTCGGGCCATGGCCCATAGCCCATGGCATTTGTGAACTACTCTAGCTTTGGAGGTTGCTTCAAGATCTTGGATTCCCTCTTGAGGGGCCCATGCGTTTGTACTCTGACAGCAAAACAGAAATCAGCATTGCCCACAACCCGGTCCAGCATGATAGAACCAAACATGTAGAGATGGATCGCCATTTTATCAAGGAAAAACTGGAACAAGGTCTGATCTGTATTCCATTTGTCCCATCTGATGGTCAGTTAGTTGATGTATTCACTAAAGGTTTGAGCACTAAGAGTTTTGTTTCTATTGTTCGCAAGTTGGGCATGATTGATATCTATGCACCAACTTGATGGGGAGTGTTGTAATATGGGTACAAAGGTATATTTGTCCAGTAGGGTTTAGCTTGTGTTGCCTTACGGGTATAATTGTAACTTGTACTTCTTATGATATATTATAAATAAAGAAGGCTTGCATCACATCGACATAAGTTCAATTCCCCAAAATTCCATCAATTCTATCTCTCAATCAAAACTTGCAGTTTCGACCGAGATATTTTGATTTCGCAAGAAATCAAGACGAGATAAACTGTGACATTAAAAAATCCCTTAACTAGACAGGTTTCGACCAGTTTCGACTCCGATGTTGAAAAGATGTTGCAATAAACTGCAACTTTAAAAAAAAAAACTGTTCATCCCTTAATCTGATCTCTCTTCATCTTTCCAAAAAGTAGAAAATATGAAACTGGTGAAAACACAACAGATGATTTTTGTTTTAAACAGAATGTTTGCATTACAAAGCATCAGAAGCTTTTTCTTTCCTTTCCATTTTATTTTTGCAAATTCTATCACGTTAGCACAAGAATGAATAAGGTTCTCACAGCCAAGGCACAAATGCATTCCCAAATAGAGCAATGCAAGCAACCCCAACAACATAAATATGTTAGTAACAAGATGAAAATAATATAAAAGCTTAACTGGCATGTGGGATGATACCTCTGGCAGTTTCTTTCGGAATACCACATCCAACCTCGCATCAAGGGTGTTCTCGCAAACAATCTTGCCATCACTAGAAGCTAACACAACACCTCCAGAGCTGCATAAGCAATGGTTATCATCAGACAAATTATTTTATACCAAAATTATGATTTCAAAAACATAAAAACTACAAATGATTCATGAGTCTCAGAATTGTCAAGCTCAAGAAAAAACAAATCATAAAGATTTATCTTTTTCATATCATCCAAGAAAAGAATGAAAACCATGTATTGTTTATAATTCAGTTTATAAAATATCTGGTGACATTAGTTCCAAAGCCAATTTAAAAGCGAAAAAGCTTTTCCTTAGAAACAACCCAACAAATAATAAAATTGCTATCCATTTGATCTCAAGAAGTCATATGATGGTTGTCAGCCTCAGATACACCATATTTAATGGATCCTATCCAATATTTGCACACATGGTTAACAAATTTAATTCATGGGTGACCTTTCAGACAGAGCTGAGTTGAGGAAATCAAAAAGGGGAAAGAAATCTTCTACTTTGGGGAGCAATATGATATATTGCACAATATTCAAGGAACTTACCAACTACCCACCCACTCTCCCCCCCCCCCACCCAAAAAAAAACAATGTATGCATGCTCTAGAGCAAGAAAGGTTCCAACTTCCAAAATGGAAGCTAAATTTTGAAGTCAAGCAAGTTTATGGTAAATATAGATTATGTGAAGACTGAAGAGGAGAAAAAGGGAAAGAGAGGGAAAAGTGATGCAGTTGCCTTGGCTTGACTGGACTGCAATGACCCTCTTTGGAGACCTAAGCCAAAATGAACCCGGTCGAATCCGGTTTTCTGGTCTAAAGGGGGCTGGTAGTTGACATTAGATGTAATCATTAGTTTATTTCATTAAATTTGGGTGGGCCTATAAGCAATCTGAATTGGGTTCTCAAACCAGGATTTCACCAAATTTGTATCAGAGCAAATTCCTACAGCCATGGTGAGTAATAATGAGTCAACACTCTCAATCATAGTTCTCAAAGAGGCAAGGCGACCCAATGGAGTGCAGGGGTGCCTAAGCGCATAAGGCACCCACTTAGGCGTTGCCTAGGCAACCAAGGCGCCAAGTGTTATTTTTTATTTACCCTTTTTCTAACATTATTTAGTATACTACAATATATACCTTAAATCATCAAAAATCAACATTAAGCCACATCAAGTCATCAAAAATCAACATAGAACTAGAAGACAACAGAACTCAAGAAGCAAGCTATTGGAAATTTGAAACAATCAAAATATAAATGTGGTTTATATTGTTCTTGGAATTGGTCAATGTCCTGGCATTCCTAGCCTCACATTTGGTTTATACTATCCTTAGAAAATATGATCTTATCTATAAGTAATTAAATAATCCAGGGTGTAGAAGTGATGGTAAGGAAAGCAAGTGTATCTGCATGACCTAAAGTAGTAGCAGAAGTGGAAGCCCCAGAAGATGTAGAAGCATATGTCTCAAGACTTTGTATTCGGCACATCAATTGATGAATCTCATCACGAAAGATGGAAGAAGAATCTCCTGAAGGTGGACCAGATTTAGTGTCATCGGAGGGTACAACATCAGAACCATCATCAGGCAATGCATGATTGACCAAATGTTGAGCCCATTCTGATTTTCCATGCTTAACCCAGCAAGTCTCAACTGTATGATTCAGTTTTCCACAAAAAGAATACCGTCTATTAGCACAATCAATACACTGCCCACCAAAATTACAGCCACCAGAACCACGGCCTCAACCAGCAGTGAATGCAGAATTTTCTTTAGTGTTGGAATCATGCTTGGAAGGAGAAGCAATCCGTTGAAATCGGGAATAGGTGTCATTGAGAGTAGGAACTGACTCACCAACAAGCAAATGACCCTTTACAGCCTTTAGATTAGGTTTCACATCAGCAAGAAATTTAGAGACAAAATATTCATTATGTTGGGCTTTTAGCTTCTCAATGTCGTTAGTAAGTGGCTGAAACACATTCAGCTCTTCATCCATTCCTTTGAACGTAATGTAGTATTCATAGAGAGACTTGTCAGACTGTTGAAGTTGGAACAGCTTCTCATACAGGTCATAGGTGTAAGTCATAATCTTTTCTTGGGAATATGTCTCCTTCAAATCATCCCACACTCCCTTGGCTGTATGGAACATGGCATTGGCAGCAATATCGGGCTCCATGCTGTTCCATAACCAAATACGAATAATCGCATTGTCCTTGACCCATTCATTATAATCCTTAGAATCAGATGTAGGAAGGCTTAAAAGTAATATAACGGAGCTTATCCTTAGCCATGATGTAATCTCGAACAGCTTGAGCCCAAAGCAGGTAATTGGAGCTCCCTTTGAGCTTGATAGAAGTAATCTGGACATTAACATTGTCCATAGTATTCTTGGACTCAGCCATGTCACAAGAAAAATAATATATCCAAAAAAAAAAAAACAATATGAAGCAGGGTTATGACAACCCAAAAATCGATTTGGATTGAAAAAGAATAGGAGCAGCCCAAATCACCAAAAAGGAGATGCTGGAATACACAACCAGCAATACGGAAGGCTTCACCACTATAGAGCAATGCCAAAAAACAAACCAGGAAGAAACCGATGTACCAGGGTTTTGATGAAGAAGTCAAAATCGATATTAAAAATAGTGGAGAACCATGAAAGACAAAGTAGCATCACCAACGATAGCAACCAGAAGCCACAAACCCATAAGCTCCATAAAAAAAACACCAGAACCAGCAGCACAAGAGAGATCGAATTCATAGGATTCTGACTGAGATCGATACATCAAGAGTAGATCAGAATTCAATGTAAACTTCAATAATATCAAGGCGTTGCAATCAAATTAGAGAGAGAAAGAGGGAGGAGAAGCAAACAATCCAAGAGAAGAGGACAGCCTGCGGCTTGGACAGAATAAACAGCCGCAGGACAGCTCCCTTAAATTTATAATAATGAACGAAATAAAATAAATGCAAAAGACAAGTATACCCCTGAACCCCACGACTCTTAAACTTAACACTAAGAATCCGAGACCTATCTTCCCCCCACCCTCTCTTTCTTTTGGTCTCTTTAACAATTTTCAAAATGTTAAGAATGATCCACCCCAAAGTATTTGAAGACGCAGAATTCACTCAAAATTAAGAAGGTTAGTAAAAAATCTACGATCTACTCAGCACAGAGTGCAGACGCATGGTTTAGTCACTAGAAAATATCACATCTCTGTACTCTTTTCTTTTTGAAAAGTAGTAAGGTGGAGGCAAGACTTGAACCCAGGTCTTCATTACAACATGCCAAAGACTTTACCAGCTGAGCCAGCTAGCACCTTCATAAATGAAGCAAGATGTATCTTTTGCCTATACTTATTTTGGGTTCCCAAGCAATTGGAAATTTTGAAAAAAGGCTTAGCTGACTCGGGTTTGACATTATTTTTGGGCAGGCACGTCTTTGGTGGAACCCAGATATCTGGAATCAACTATCTAAGCTTTTCCAATTTACATTCTTGGTTTTCAAAACTTTTAATCAAATATTAAATTCCATGCATTAAACTTCCACTCCCAGTGGTTAATTTTGGTATGACACTTTATGGGTTAGGGTTGGGTTTTGGTGACTAATCACAATCCCCCCTCCCCACAAAACAAAAAGTTACACTGCAATTAAAATTAGTCCCATTCATGCCTCATGGGATGAGACAGGTTCGGCTTTGGGAATATTTAATAGGCTCAGGATTGTCATTGATGAAACCAGCCTCGAATGAGGAAGAGGCAATGCCTAGATAACCAGGCATCCTAGCCGAATGGAATCTAAGTTATAACAGCCTAGGCAAGGATTTATTTTCTTCTCTTTTTTTTTATTTCAAAGGAAGGTACAAAAACGTACTAGGATTTATACTCAAGTATATCAACTGGCTACAACATCCAATTCGATACTACAAGAGCGAGACATTAGCAATCCTGAAGGATATAAAGGGTTCCTCATTTCAAGTGTACAAAACACAAAAAGACATCACAAACCCTGTTTGTTCATGATTCCTTAAAAAGTCACGACTAAAATGAATTTACAATTCCTTTACTCGTAAAGAACAATTTATTTACTGAAAAGACAATGGTACTATGGTAGAAATACAAACCCAATAATTTTTAATGAATCAATGAGTTTAGAACCTCTAGATCAGAACATTGAGCCTACTAATTAACCTTATATATTCATTTTAGACGTACATGTATAACTTGCCAGACATGCTATAAACCTGTGCCTGGTGCAACTTGCATGGGGTTTACAAAGGATAGGTTTAGGCATGGTCTAAAGTCTGATTAAGACCATACCAATGCCGACGCCGGCACAGAAAACAAAAACACATAAGCGCTTTGAATTTTAACCAACTTCATATCCATGGATATGGAATTACAACAGAAAGGGGTGACACATATTAAAAGGGGAAATTTATGTCATGAACGTTAATGAATTGTCATCAATTTCATGAGGAGACACTTACCATGTGGCACATTTCAATGGATATAGGTGGATCCTCAGGTGACAAAGGATCTCACAAGTCACACCAATCTCACTAGTCACTAGTGTAGTTTCAGCCAAATATGAATATGTAATAGAGGGCAAAACATGGTTTAAAATAATAAGCATGCTGTAACTTTCAACATATAGAGAGATAGAGGGTAATAGCATTTCTGTAATTTTTCACAACTTTGTCCCAAAATTTTGACTCAAATATCATGCTTGTTTTGGGACGAAATTCGACTAATTAGATAGGTGTGTGGTCCTCTATAACGTGGATCCCATATGTTTCCTGGTCTGATATTGGTGATAATGGCCCCATATTCAAATGAAAAATGCAGCAGGTCAAGATAATAAAAGATGTAAATTACTGATTTAGAAAGAAAACAAAACTGTTAGTAAAATTCTCCAAAGGATCTGTTCACAGCTCCAGATAGATGGAAAACTTTACCAGAAAGGTCCATGGGCATGATGCTGGGTAGGAGCAGGAGGCAAACAGACTTGCTCGTCAATGATAATTTCAAGTTTGGGAACATTAGCTTTCTTTGCATACTCCAGCTCTACTAACTCTAAAACAGATTGAACCAAATATAGATCATCTTCCCGACAACGCAATAGGACAGCAGGCTCTTTCAGTCGGATCAAACTCTGCAAGAGAAGCAAACCATACTATTCACACACCCATAGGGAAAACTCATGAAATAATCACCAGAAGTCCAATTTTCCTATGTTTGAAAAATATATTAACCAATTGCATGGATATTTTTCCATTATATTATTGAATACAGTATCAAAAGTTTTTAAAAGGGAAAATATCATCCCCCTCCCCTCTAAGTTTGCTTAATATCAATCCAATACCCAAGTTTTCATAAATGACAATACCGTCCCCTACTTTATAAGGATTCTATCAACTGTACCCTAACCGTTAAAACTGCCATTAATTGATGACGTGAACAAATCCAATTTACCTAAAACCCCAGATTACCCTTAATTTATTTTAATTCCATTTTTACCCCTCCAAAAGGGGATGGTCTTCTTTTTTTATTTCCACCATTGACAATCTGCAACCTTTCTCCGCCATGCCATTGACGATCTACAACCTTCCTTCCCTTCGCCATTGACGACCTGCAAGCTTCCGCCAGCACCACCATCATCGCCACCATTGTCTGAAGAGGGGTTAATGAGATTTGGTGGAGGGGTTTTTGTTTGCACCAGGAACTACACTATCAGTCCCTATGGAAGGAGGATTACAGTCACGATCCAGGTAAGGATCCATGTCCGAGAAGAAATAATCTCCAGATTTCAAATCCTGAGCTTCGATGAGCTTATTTGGGTTAGGGTTTGGTAAAAGCCAAGAAGCGGTTTCAGGTTCTTCTCCGTCACCGTCGGCATCGCTGAGGTCATCGTCATCGTCGTCGTTAGATTTGTTGGGGATGAGGAGATCTTCTGTACATGGTTTTCCTCTGCCATCTTTCTGGAATATGCTTGAATTTGTTGATTAGCTTAAAGCTTGTTCAGGCCTTTTACAGTGATCTCTGGTTTTTCTGCCATAACTACCTTCTATCTCTCGTGGATTAGAGGGGAATTCAAACTTGAATTCAGGATCCCAATCGATGCTTCTTTTAGGGTTTTGAATTCGTATTACTTATTTGACCTTGAACTTTTCTGTTTTTAAAGTAAATGATCAATCTTACCAAAAAAAAAAGAAAAAAAAGTAAATGATCAATAATATCACGGATCTCACAGGGAGTTTCCTTTCCTCTTCCCAACTTCATTTTCTTTGTTTTTCTTTATGTTGGAGCAGGTCAAATGGATCCGTATGTGTTGATTCAATATAAGAGAGGTTATGGTGGTTGGTAATTCTATTGTGGATAAGAAGCTAGATTTTTTGGAGCTTTGTTTTACTAAATGTTTACAGAGATTTGAAGCCAGAAAATATAATGATTCAAAAAAATGGTCACCAGAAGCTTGTCGATTTCGATCTCTCAAAGAAACTTTCTGCAAAATCTCTAGAACCTTGTCAGATTCTTCGATTGAACACAACGAATTCCGAAATCAAATCCATCACTTGCAAACGATCTCTATCGCTTTTTCACTGCTTTGGCTCTGGCTCTGGCTCTGGCTCTGGCATTTCTCCTGTGGAGGCCGGTGGGGTTGCAGAGGACGAGGAAGAAGAAGAAGAAGAAGAAGGGAGTGGGTCCCGCTGGATTTTATATTTTGAGAAATAAAAATAAGGAAAAATAAATATGGGTGAGTGGGGGCAAAAAGAGGGGTAATTTTGTCTTTACTCATGTCTTTTTAACCGCGTTACATACTTAGGGTACAGTTGATAGTAACTTTATAAAGTAGGGGAGGGGGAAGATATTTTTTAAAACTTGGGTACTGGATTGATATTAGGCAAACTTAAGAAGGGAGGGGGATGATATTTTCCCCTTTTTTTTTTTAAATATTCTATTAAAAAAATTCAAAATGAGCAAAAGTGTTGTAAGTTTTTTTTTTAGTGAATAAATAATTTAATTCATTACCAAAGAAAAGAAAGGAGGGGGGGGGGAGACAACGTACAAGGGCACAAAGGCACAAACAAATTACAAGGCCCACCTGAGAGGAGGTAAAGCCTGTAAAATCCAAAGCCCACGTGGGCATAAAACCAGAGAAGAAAGCCCAAGAATTACAAAAGCCCACAAGAGCTAAGAAGCACAACAAAAGGAGAAGGGCAGCCAAGTAATTTCCAGGTAGGGAAGCAAAAACCCTAAACCAACTATCTCAGCACAACTTGGACAGCTGCCAAGACGGAAAAATGGAGCATCGCCGGCAAACGAACAGCCGCAGCAGTGGGGCGCTGGCCTTGCGGAGGATCACGGCCAAGCAGGAAGCAGGCCAAGCAAAGGTGACAACCACGTCAGAGAGGCACCGGCCTTGCAAAGGGTAACGGCGAAGCGGCTGCCAGCCGAGCATAGCTTGCAGAAGGCAGACTATCCATATGCCAGTAACATGGCGTTAGCCGAGCGAGCCAGGCGGATCAGACAGAAGACTGACCGAGAAGGCTTGCGGCCAAGCAACTGCAGTCCAAGTGGGCTGGCAACCAAGCGACAGCTGAGGGATCTGGCGATGCAAGACGTCTGGTGGGAGAGAAGGCGAGCGGGGCTGGAGGTGAAGAGACGGGCCAGCAAACCAAGCGAAGAAGGCAGCCAGCGAGGGAGGCCACCCAGCAAAGTGAGCGTCGGAGACGAAAGCCAACGAAGGATTGCGACCAGGCAGGAGAGACCACAACGAGCTTGGAAACAGGCCTAGCACGAGGGCAACTTGCAAGGAAGCAAGCAAAGCAAGACAGACGTCCACGAAAACGACAAACCAAGAGGGTTGTCGGCAAGCATGACTGCAGACAAGTATGATGACCGCAAGCTCTACGCAGGTCCAAACGAGGAGACCAAGCTCCAAATCCCGAAGAAGAGGAGAAAGAAGAGGACGAAGAAAGGAATGGAGAGGAACAGAAGGAGAAGGGGGAAGGAGGAGCCCGACCTCACCGCTAGACTCCAAACCAGAAGAAGAGGAAAAAAGAAAAGGAGGATGAAGAAAGGAAGGTAGGGCGAGAGGTGGGGAGAAAGGGAGAAGGAGAAGGGAGGAAGAGTGGGGAGGAGCAGCCTGACCGTGAGGCCGGGCTGCTCCTCAGCGGTGTCGCAGGGTTTTTTCTCTCGCTAGGTGAGTATGGGATTAAAACTTGAGAGAACGTTGCGTTGTAAGTTTTATAACAACGTAAAATTCAAAATTTATTAACCTAAGTTCAATTTAGCCATTTTCTTATCACGACTGATGTAGTTCAAGAGAACAAGACGGGCAGCACCAACCAGGCCATCAAACTGAACCAAGAATGGAGTAATATATGTAATTTTGAGTGTCCAATGGGTTGTATTGGCCATGGGCTTTATATTTTTGAGTTTACTATTGCAATGGGCCAATTCTATAAGCCCAAATATTAGGGATTTAGATCCTACGGGACTAAAAGTTAGTTTCTATTTTCTGTTTTTTAGTCATTAAGAATATAGGTTTCTCTATTTTGAGTTTCTATTTTCAGGTTTAGAAAGTAGACTTTCCATTTTATGTAATAACAATATTGGAGTCATAGTTACTAAAGGAATGTTTCTAGAAGAGAGAGCTTAGAATAGCAGTAGTTTCAATTTTCAACTTTTCCACTATTTGTAATGGTTGCTTTGTTATTTAATAAAGAAAATGACTGGACAAAGGCAACGATTTGAGAAAAGAAAAAAAAGAGTTGTTTTACAACCATGTTTCTGTGAGAGACAGTTGCTCTGGCCTCTGTGAGAGAGTGTGGTAAGAGGCCCTTGTATAGATAGGTGGGATACCTTCTCTACAGTAGGTGAGATACCTACATATCCTTCTTCCCTTCTTTTTCTTTACCATCTTCTTTTCTGCTTTTATTTTGTTTCACTGTTACTGAGTTTCATTGGGTAGTATCAAGATCATCGAAGGAGGTTCAAGCAGTGCTGTTAACCTTTTACTGGTGACATCATTCCCATTCGATATTCTTAATATTAGAGGAAGGACCAGACCTGCGGCACCTTCTATTCTGTGTTTCTGGACAGCAATATGCAGTGGTGAATTCTGTCATTCACCCAGTAATTTAAGCTCAACTTTTAGTATGTTTCTCACACAGCCCTGATTTTCCTTTGATTGAAATCTCTTGACCATCCAATGGTTAGAGTCTTCTCAAGTACTGAGTTTCTAATTCTGAACCTTCACCTTCTAATTTTGAATCTCTAATTTCTTCTAATTTGGGCATTAACTTGGCCAACTTTGAAGAGGTAACCTACCCCTGGTACCCTACCTACGACTGGACCAACATATCCATCCAAGTTGGTAGTAACTAAATCTAGGCAGTTCCTATTTCTGAGTTTTTTTTTTATCACTTACTGTTCTGCCGGCTGTCAGTACCTTGATCCTTACTGTAGGTTGGGACATCAGTACCCTACCCCAATATTAATAATATTGCAATTCTTCTGAGAATATGTCATATGATGTTTGTAGACTAGACGAGGCAGGAAGCTTCTGAAACTCTTATATATTTGATGTAGATCAAAGCATGAAGAAAATGGTAAAACACTGTTCACATAAACAGTGATATGGGCCCCACCTGGACAGCTGGCTTAGAGGAGTTGATGTTAGGTTTTATTTTTATTATAAGACTTTTATTTAGTTTCCTATTTATGTTTAAGTTGTACTCCTAATTGGGAATCCTAGTTAGTCTAGTTTCTATTGTGCTGGGAATCCTAGTTAGATTCTAGTTTCTATTTCGTTGGGAATCCTAGTTAGAGTCTAGTTTCTAACTTGTTTATTTTGTCTCAGTCATTGGGCTATATATATGTGATCAGCTCTTAGGAGCAGGGGCTCGAGTTGTTTTGCTTTGGCAAGTGATTATCCTGTGAAAGGATTGGTTGTGGGAGCTAGGGGCCTAGGGTGAGAGTCTCACTTCCTTATTTCCCCTTCCATCAATCTAATCGATCCCCCTTCCATCCTTTATTATGTGAATTGAGTCGACAAGAAGTTGCTGCATTACTGCTGGTTATTATTCTCCATTAATCATCTACTACTGCTGCTATCGAAGATCAACACCAGTTGCTGGAATTCAGAAGATTATTCAGCCATATCGATTTCACCAAAATAGGGTTTCAGAACATTGACAGACAAGATCAATTCTGTTATTTGGCTGATCACGGTTGCATCGGGTTTTGGGTTTCTTTCCCTCATCCAGGGCCCTACTCGACTACAATAGCAGTTCCACATTGCTGCTGGTTTGTGAGTTATTATTACTTCTCTTACCTCATTGATGTTTGGGCCTATATTTGCAATCCTGCCTGGGATTAGACCTTTTCAGGTTCTTAGTCCTACATTATTTGGTATCAGAGCGGATCACCTCCTAGTGTTGATGTTAATACAAGGAAGATGAAGTCAGAAGTTCCTTCCGTTGCTGGGCAGAGGGATCTATTCTTCTTCCTTGATTGGTTGGATTCTCTAGAGAAATATTTTGACTGGCACAACCCAACAAAGGCGCATAAGCTTAGGTTTGTTTACTTTCGATTAACTGGTTATGCTAAACAATGGTGGAAATCTCATGAAGAGAGACTTAGAGTTAGAAGATGTGAACCTAGGACTTGGGAAGAGATGAAGTACGAGTTGAAGAACAAGTACCTATAGGAACATATATGCAGAAAGCTTTCACTTCAACAAGATTACCACCAGAAGGTATTTACACTTGAAGAGAGCATGAAGCAACTAAAAGACCAAATGACCTCTTTTGAGCAAACTTGTAAAGCCACGGTCCCCACCGCCCTCCACCTCCAATTGATGCTACCATGGAAGTCGTTGAAGTTTTGAAGATGGAAAAGCAACAAGAGAAAGAACCTCCAAGCAAAGAACCAGAACATGAAATTGCGGTTAATGTCAAAGACATTCCAGAAATTTCTGTCGTCAAGGAAGAGTCAGTCCTTGATGTTTTGAATGGCGAGGCTTACATTGAAGAATTTTGAAGGAAGTAAAGTTGAGGCAATGGACGATGTGGAACTTGATACTATAGTTGACGAGGTGGTTGAAGAAACCATTGAAGAGACACGAGCAAATTTACGGATATAATTCTGGCAAATTCACCCCTGCTCAAATTAATTATTTAATCTATGAAAAAGAAATTCTTGCCATTGTTAATGCTATTCAACGGTTTAGAATTTATCTTTTACCTGAGAAGTTTCTTATTCGAACTGATAACCAAGCCGTTCGAGATTTTCTTAAAACCAAAGTCAAAGAAACTAACTCACGCAGGATTAATTGGGCTAATCAAATTAATCAATATCAATATGAAATTGTGCATGTTAAAGGTACTGACAATTTCTTGGTTGATTATCTTAGCAGGCCCCCATGAATCCTCACCATCCTCCTGATAAAGGTAAAGGTAAAGGTAAAGCCCGAGCGACACCACATCGCAAAGGCAAAAAGGCCTCTCCACAAGGCTTACTCCCTACCCCTCGTGGCGGTATTCTCATTAGAGAACCCCAAGTAACAGCGGCAGTACCTTTCCAATGGACTACCCCTAATTACACTCGAGTTCCTGCCACAACAGCGGAATTCTCTCCTTCCCCTTCTCAACCTTTTAGTCCCTATTTCTTCCCCGAAAATAGTCAAGAACAGGACAGACAGGATCCCTTCTACTTATTTAACATGACCCATGCCAGCTATTCTCAGATTGTACAACAACAATCAGCGGCAATTGCTCCATCTTCTTTTGGTCAGTCTGTGACAAACACAACTGATTTCTTTCATCATGATGGAATACCTACCAAGTGGTACCATCAGATTAATTCTTTGTGGAAAACGCAAGTTGCCGGTCAGAAAAAATAGTTTCGCAACGCGCTTACCGCCTTCTCAAAGGCTCTTGGTACTTTCTATTCCAAGCAGCTCACCCTTCAAAATATAGTACTTGACTCAATTAGACACACTGATTGGGGCGATGTTACTTCCCCGAGAAAGTACAGACTTTCTTGATTGAGATTGTATTGAAGATCATTTAAAAGATGCTCTCTTCCATAAAGCATATAGAATCGCTTATATTTAAAAGCTAAAGAACTCCTCCCAGGAAATATTTCCAATGATACAACGTCATTGTAATGAAGAACAATACGGCGATACGAAACTTTTTGCTGGAATTCCCAAAAATATTCGAGAGAACTGTATCTCACAACCAGAGGACTCATCTTCTACCGTGCTCACGAACCTTGGAGTATTGCTCTGTTGAATGGGGACTTGTTGGCCAACTTGTCTTTTCTAGTGACAATACCGCCGTCCTCGACCAATTGCCCATGATGATCAGAACAATGATCGCCCATGCAGTCGCCAATTGGAGATTCTCTGGTGGACTTGAATTCACCATCTACAGCACCCTTGGTTGGCGTGAACGCGAACACTTCTACCAACCCTATCAAATCTGGCATCTTCAGCCTGCAGCCTGTTACACACTACAGGAGCCCGCTCTTATTACAGATGAAGCCGAAGCCTTGAATATCTTCGTCACCGATTCATGATGGACTATGAGGTCCCACGATGAAGTTCTTGCCGATACTTTTCAACTTATCGACCAGCTCCGGACATTCTCTCCGGCCTCGACATTCGAGCACTCTCCTCGTCGATGTTGCGAAGCGATTGAAACTATGGCCGCCGCCGCCGTCGAACTCGCTGCCCAAGAAGCCGCCGATGCTTTTCTTGGTGGACCTTCTTTTCAGTCACGGCTCGACATCACCTCAGGCGGCCGACATCATCTATGACATCATCTACGATGTCGCCGCCCTACGTGTACCTCGTCGAGCACATGGACCCATGAGCAGGTGTTGAATAGTACCAGCCCCCTACGTCGGCACTTACGTCGCGATCATTGTTCGGATTTGAAATAAAATTTTGGAATCCGAAGCCGACCTCTCCTCTATATAAGAGAGTTCATTTCTCATTTAGAAGCAGACTCTCTCCGGACTACTCTCAGCTCGGCTCTCCTATCCCCTCTCATCATCTCCTTCTCTTCTTCTATCTCCTTTTCGATACCTTCTCTAAGGATCGACCCCTGCATACAAAAAAGAACATAAAAGGCTAGAGTTTGAAGCAGACAAGGTCAAAGACACCTGTAGAAGACCCCATGGACATGACTGTTGATTTCGAAGTCAAGCACATATGAGTTCATCATGCCACCAGAGTTCTTTGAAGAGAAAGTTTGTGCCTTGAAGATTACATTCCTAACATCCACGAGCTGCCAGAGTACTGTTTTGGGCTGAAACTGAACGTGCACCACACCAAACTTGCCCCTAAATTCTATAAAACTCGAGGACGAGTTTCTTTTAAGTGGGGGGAGAGTTGATGTAAATCACAGCATGAAGAAAATGGTAACACTGTTCACGTGAACAGCACCCAAGTACTATTCATGTGTCACTGTTCACATGAACAGTGATATGGGCCCCCACCTGGACAGCTGGCTTAGAGGAGTTAATGTTAGGTTTTATTTTTATTATTAGACTTTTATTTAGTTTCCTAGTTATGTTTGAGTTGTAATCCTAATTGGGAATCCTAGTTAGAGTCAAGTTTCTAATTTGTTTATTTTGTCTCGGTCATTGGGCGATATATATGTGATCAGCTCTTAGGAGCAGGGGAGATTTGAGTAAATAAAATTCGAGTTGCTTTGCTTTGGCAAGTGATTGTCCTGTGAAAGGATTGGCTATGAGAACTAGGGTGAGAGACCCACTTTCTTATTTCCCCTTCCATCAATATAATCAATCCTCCTTCCATCCTTTCTTATATGAATTGAGTCGACAAGTTGCTGCATTACTGCTGGTTATTCTTCTCCCTTAATCATCTACTACTGCTGCTATTGAAGATCTACACCAGTTGCTGGAATTCAGAAGATTATTCAGTCATATCGATTTCACCAAAATAGGGTTTCAGAACACTGAAAGACAAGATTGATTTTGTTATATGGCTGATCAGAGTTGCACCAGGTTTAGGGTTTCTTTCCCTCATCCAGGGCCCTACTCGACTACAATAGCAGTTGCTCATTGCTGCTTGTTTGTGAGTTATTATTTTTTCTCTTACTTCAATGCAGTTTGGGCCTATATTTGCGATCCTGCCAAGGGTTAGACCTTTTCAGATTCTTAGTCCTACATTAATATTCTTCCCTATTCTCATTTTTTACAATGAAGAAAATTTTATTAAAATATTAAAAGGTAATGTAATTTCAATGTATACTCAGAATTCAGAATCAGGTTGATGTTTCGTTTGAAAAACCAGAGCATCAAGATTTGGTAGTTGTAAGTTAAATAAGAAAAAATGACAAGGGAGTTGTCCCGATAAATGACAAGCTCCGAGAGAGTCGTTTGAGGTGGTATGGTCATGTTCAACGGAGGCCTAGGGACGTCCCAGTAAGGAGGAGTGATATAATCCCGATTGAAGGAGCTAAAAGAGCTAGGGGCAGGCCTAAAATGACCATAGGACAAGTTGTAAGAAAGGACATGCATAGACTAGATCTTGTACAAAGTATGACCTCGAATAGAGCCAATTGGAGGGCAAGGATCGATGCAGCAAACCCCGTTTAGCTGAGATTCTCTTGACTTGTTGGGCTGTGCCTCTCTCCTCTTACTTTCATCTTCCATTTTTTTTTTTTCCCCATCTTGCATTAGTCTTTTACCGTTGTTCATTTCTCACCTCATTACCCACATCTCTTTTCCCATCTCTTCATTCCCCTTTTTTGTTTAGACCTCAGGTTTCCCTACTTTGTTTTGTTTGGATCCATGTAGCCGACCCCATTAAGTTGGGATAAGGCTGAGTTTGTTATTGTTGTTGTAAGTAAAATAAGAAAAAATATTTTTTTTAATGAAATTTTACTATTTTGCATTTTAGTATTAATTTTTAGTTTATTATATTGAATACATCTATGGTTTATATAAACATTAGGATTCTCTTTTTTTTTCCCTTTTTCCTCTCTTAAAGGTTGAGATCAGAAAAGAGAAATTCTTAAATCCTTGGAGATATCCCCCTGGCAACAAATAAGCGAGATTCCTGAACATGTTTATATTATTCAAATTAGCTCATCACAAATTCTGATTCCCATTTTCTTATTTCTATGCATCTTTTCTGTGCCCAGTCCCCCCCTCAAAAAAAAAAAAGTACTATGTCTATGCATATGTGCTTGTGATTGTTAGAGGCAAGAAGATGGAGGAATGAAGCAATTTGGATGACTTTTGGAAATGTTTCAATTTATTGGAACAGATAGCAACAGCCATTTCATCGGACATGCGTATTTTTTATTTTCCAATGGATTTACATGTTTCATTAATGGAAATTTTTGGATGTAGTGAGTAATAGGCTCTGGTTTTCGCTGTTCAAGAATTCTTGTTTAGGCAGTTCATACCATCCATACATAGTGTTTTGATCTAAGATTTCAATTCTTCCATGTTTCAGCAGTACCATATTGTTCCATGGAGCTAAGGTCCAAAATATGGATGATACAAGTGTTTCTACGACTCTACTACCCCGTCAATTCTGTTCCACTTAATCCCTCTTTCATGACCACATATCTTTCCGGCTACGGAATGGGAAATCTTTCTCCTGTCACATGAATCAAATGGTACGAGTTGATGACAGCCATGCACCATCTGTGTCTGCGTTCTCAAAGGCACCCCTCTCTTTCAAGAGGATTCGCGGCATGTCAAGCCCTGGTAAGGTTCTTCGCTTTGCATCGAATTAAACCACATGTTCCACTACTTGTGCGGGCCCCCGCCAATTCCTTTGAGTTTCATGCTGGCAAATGTACTCCCAGGCAGGATATCTATGGTTTATATAAAGATCAGGATTCTCTTTTCTCCCCCCTCCCCCTTCCTTTTTCCTCTCTTAAAGGTTGAGATCGGAAAAGATAAATTCTTAAATCCTTGGAGATGTCCTCTTGGAAACAAATAAATGAGATTCTTGAACATGTTTAGATTCTTCAAATAACTTCATCACAAATTCTAATTTCCATTTTCTTATTTCTATGCATCTTTACTGCCCCTCACCCCCCCCCCCCCCTTCAAAAATAAATAAATTTTTGTTATGCCTATGTGATTTTATGGGCAAGAAGATGGAGGAATGATGCAATTTGGATGAATTTTTGGAAATATGTTTCCATAATTTCCTAACAAAATAACCTACACATAAATAGAACATCAAATCTCCAAGGTACTGACCTGAACAATAAGGTCTTTCAGAAGATTTTTGTACGCAGGGTGGTTGTGGAAGCTCAGGAGGTCCTTCGATGCTGCCTCCTTCATGGAGTTAACCACATCATCTTGTGCTTGAAGAACTTTAATACGAGACGCATTGAGCTGCATTGAGTATTCTCTGCGTGAAACCAACGCAGGACAATATATCGGTGGAAAGACAGAGGCTTAACTTTTCCGCATAATCGCATTCTCTATTATATATCCGCTAAAAAAATTATTTACATTACTTTATATTTGAAGAAATGAACCAGGGTTGCTCTTGGATTGAAACAGATCAAGTATATGATATGCATGAATAATGTCTATAAGCAAGAGCACACTCATACGAACTAAGACAGAAATAGAAAAAGAAAGCAAACTTGGTCCATCTTATAAGCTGCTTCACAAAGTATAGCAGGTATGAGTAAGAAGTTTTAACATTAATTAAAGAAACAACCAATACTGAGCATAGGTCATATATGTTTTGAACCATCATCCCATACAAATGGCTTGTACAAGGCGTGACTACTTAGATTGACCATGTCTGAAAATTACACATTTACAGAGGGTTAAAATGCATATGCATAATAAATCAGTCTAGCATCTACTCAAAATCTATGATCATAATCTGGAAGTAACAAAATTAAATTAATCTAAAATACGATGCTAGGGATTTACAATTCCAATTGAATTAATTGTCTGAAATGAGGACTGAGTAACAAAGTTGGCAACAAGGATAAAGCCAAATCGAGAGACACAAAAGAGAAGAAGTGGCAGAGTGAGCTTGAGACTTACATTTTCTTCCGAACTTCTACTTGCTTCTGTTTGCGCTCATATTCCTGTCTCATCTTCCTTTTTTCAGCTTCAACCAATTGCAACTTCTCGATGTTGAACTCCTGCAACAAAGAACAATTGTCACCACCGATATCCGTATTTATGGCATCTGCAGAAGCAGTCCCAAGTAATCGAGAAGGGAACAGTTGATATCATTAAACCTCCACCACTGACACTAGACCAGTATATGTGAATCTTCAGATACGTAATGAAGAGGACAAGTATATGAAATTCAGAGGAATCAGTTCAAATTGCCAGTTTATAGGAATTAAACCAAAAGTGATTTCCTATTACGGAGGAAATTGGCATACTTCTTCAGCGGAGACGGTGATCTCATTGGCTTTCTCTTCCGCCTCTTGGCGGATGAATCTCACCATCTGCTGGATCTGCTTGGAAACGTCTGCATCATTCATCTTCGGATCAGAACGTACAGACCAATGGAACGGAGGCTTATGTCCTTCACCGGTAAAGGGTCTGGTCTTGCCTCAGAAGTCCGACCACGCCAGGCGATAGCGGAGGTGGAACTGTGGAAGCTTAAGAAAGAAGCGGCAATACATCATATTAAGGGAATAGTGGTTCTACCCAAAAAATTAAATAAATAAATAAAGGGAATAGTGGAATGCACGCTTACACCAATTTGGCTCTCCTCAGTCGTGGCGGGAGCAGCAGGGTCACTCAAAGTCAGCAAAACTAAGGGGGGTTACGGTCATTTCACAGAGGGACCCACCGTCACCGCTGGAAGAGAGCCAGATCGGATCTCACCTACACGTCATCTTGAAGTGGATTTAGATCATCTACGGGGCAGCCATCGTCCTGCCCTGCTAGGTGAGCTTGACACGTGGCCTTATCCCAATCCAACGGACGATTTTTAAATTAATTCAAAAGTGAGAGAATCTGGTTTGTTTGCTTATCAAACCTGGGCCGACCGGCTACAATAGATCAAAATCAATCAGACGGCTTGAGTTTCAAAACAAAACATAATTGTGCTTCCCGTCGTCTTCTTCATCTCCCCACCGTCGCCGCTACCACGCCACCATCTTGCAAGTTGCAGAGGATGTTGGAGAAGGAGGAAAGAGGGGTGGGGCTGGGTTGAAAATGAGGCAGTACTGAAGAACCCACTGGGACACCAAATAATTCAACGCAGACGACATCGAATAAACTGATAAAACTTGAAAAAATAAAACAAAATCGATGATATGTGTGGGAGAGATGAAGTAAAACCCTCGACGACCCTTCAAACTTCACTTCAAATCTCCCAAATCTCTCAATCCAAACCCATGCCCTACCTTCAGTATGACTTAATTACATTTTCTTTCCCTGCATTTTTCCCAATTACATTCCAACCCCCTCTAGTTTGCAAAAAATTATTATTACACCCTCACCTTTAGTGTCCGTCTGTTAAAGGGTGACCTGACTTAGTAATATTTTTCATAATCTCCAAACTAATCCTGGGTGCTTGTGAGATAACCCTTTTACCCTCGTCCTCCTTCTCCTGCAACCTCTTTTCTGTCCAAAAAAAAAAAAAAACAGCTAATACAATGACATTAGTGTGAGGAATGCCGATCCGATGATGCGGCTGACGACCAGCGACGGAGTACGCGACGGGAGCGGGTTCTATGTTGCCGTTGCGCTCGGCGTCAGAGCAGTTGAGAGGTTTTCGTCGTGTGTGAACTACTGACCACTACCATGAGGCAGTAGCCATTAAAGTAGAATACAAAAAAGGGGTATGATGAAAGGCTCTAGCATCAGATTCACTGAACTTATGCGGCGGTGTTTTTTCAATTTAAAAACATTCATGGGATCCAGCATGGTAAGGCAAATCGCCCTGGCCGCTCAGCCCGCTGCCTTCCATCTCCCTTATACTGCTGTCGCTGCCATCGTCGGGTACCCTCCTAAATCTCTGATGGCAGGCAGAATTATTAAAAAAATAAAAAAAAAAAAACCTCAGGCAGCCAAGGCTGCCATTACTGGGGGAACCACAGTAGGGCCTAGCTACCATTACTCTCTCTGTTGAGTGCAACAATTTAAAAAAATTTAGTCAGCAGCCAATGGTGCCATGATCGCGAAATCAAAACCGCAACAGGGGTGGGAACCTAAGGACTTTATCAAATTTTTTTGGGTTGTTTTCTGGCATTGGTCGCCAGAATAAGGTTCTCCGGCATGAGGCGGGTATTCGCAGGGCCGTAGGACGTCGTACAGAGCCGCAATCGGCGGCTGAATCGTTGGTAGAAACCCTCCCGGTTTCTATTTTCATATTGGGTGAGAGGTTACGGACGGGGATATTCCCGTCATTAAGAATTTTTTTTGGGGACCTTTTTGTCAAGACAGTTCATTTATAAAAAAAATAAAATAGTCTTTTACAAACTAAAACTAGCCCATGCTAACAATCTAACATCGTCTGCCAGAGGCGGTTTGGGTGTAATTGGGGAAAATGCAAGGAAGAAGGCATAATTAAGCGATGGTATAGGGGAAGGGCATGTAATTTTTTCTTTTATTCGAAAGTAAATTTACTGATGATGATAGCCATGTGTACAAGATTTGGACTCTCAGCCACAATATGGAATGCGACCACTCTATCCTACACACGACAGTTAGTGTCTTCCTACCCAGGGCATCTGCAACATTGTTCATTGCTCACGGCTATAAGGAAAACTTTTGTCCAAAGTGCCTGATATTATTCATCATCATACAATTGGGAAAACATTGTTAGGGATGTAAATTGATATTAGTAAATTCAAATTCGTTTCATATACGTATTTATTTATGGGCATCCGTATCCATTTAGAAATATCCAGCAAAAAAAAAAATCTGATCCAATTAGATATCCAAATAATAATAAAAAATTAATTACTAATGATCTTGAGGGTTTTTGAAGATTCAACAAGTTTTAAAGAATGAGGAAATGAGAATCATGAGACTATGACAACTAAAAGACATGGATTGAGAGTGAATCGTATTTGCTGAAGGAGGAAGGTCTGAATTACACAAATCAGAGATGTAAACGGATAGTCAAAAATTTGAATTCGATTCGCAAGTGTATCTGTTTAGGGATATCTGTATTTGGTCATGAAATATCCGAATCCGATCACATCTGATCCCTATTCAATCCATTAATCAACGGTTATAATTGAAAGAAAAAAAAAAAGGCAAGCAAATTAGAGAGAACATGGATTTAGTTCACAATATTTATATCGGTTATGGTCGTTTGCAAAATTGATGATATAGATCGTCTACATCGGTCTGATACTAAATCAAAACACTATTTTTTTAAATAAAAAAACTCAAATCCATATCACATCGACCTATCTGTATCGATATCGATCATGGTCAATATTGATTGATTCGATACCGATTCTTAAAACCTTAACAAGGAAAGCCAATCCAAGTTTTAGTTTAGGGACCAAGTTTTCCTCGAGCCACGGTGAAAGAGGAATTCCTTCAATGCTAGGTAGGAAAATCCAACTTGAATTAGTTTGACTGATCGTACAAAACTATACCCATTTGAAACAAACCCTTATCAGGTAGTTTTGGATTAGGATTTTTTTATGCTAGTGAAAAACAAATGACCGGACCAATCAAGACCGGAAAACCGAACTTGGAATCAACCTGTTAAGAAATCGTAAAGCCAAGAAAAAAAACCATGTTCTACATATTTTGAAATTTGAATTGGCCTTTTTTCTTGGTAAACATTTTGAATTAGTTGAGGCATCTGCTAACTTTACAAGGATCCTCTTTACCTAGGGGTGTCAATGGGTCGGGTTGGGCTGGGCCTACCCTAAACCCTAATCCAACCCTAGAGGTCCTAACCTAAACCCTGACCCAACCCAACCCTGGCAAGGCCAAGAAACCCTCAACTCTGACTCGATCCTGCTAGGGTTTTTCCTAATCCGACCCGGCCCTGATTGACCCTGATAGGGTCGGGTTGGCCCTGATTGGCCCTGTCTTGACCCTGACCCTGACCTTGATTTTGTCTATAATCCCATGTGCCTTTAGGGCTTTTTTTTGTCTTTTGCTTCTTAATTTTTTATTAGGCTATATATATAAATAAATATTAGATCAAAATATATATATATATATATATATATATATATATATATATATACTATATATAAATATCATACTACTATATTCATTTTCCTATCGTATCTTTCATTTTTATTTAAATAACACTAAATACCACGATTCCTCCACTCTCTCTTTCTCTTTTTTATTTGTATTTTATATTTATATTGGTACCCTTTAGTACCTTAATAATTTTTTTTTAAATTAGTTAATTTTTATTTAATGGTACTCTTGCGTTTCCTTCCTTCTCCTTCATCTTCCACAGAGAAAATCGATCCACTAAATTGATGGTACATCTATATGGTGCTCATCATCTCTACCAAACCCTTCCTTTTCCTTCCCTCTCCACCCTCTGTTTCATCTTCCCCATTCTTATTCTCTCTCTGTCTCATAAGAAAAAAAAGATTGAGGTCTACATCAGCCCAAGCAAAGATCGAGATATTCAGTGTGTTTCTGTTCATTGCTTCATCTTCTCCAAGCTGTGTTTCTCCACCCTCTGCTTCATCTTCCCCATTCTCATTCTCTCTCTCATAAAAAAACAAAAAGAAGATTAAGGTCTACATCACCCCAAGCAGAGATCGATATATTCAGTGTGTTTCTGTTCGTTGCTTCATCTTCTCTAAGACAGGTGCAAATACCAAGAAGGGGAACGCAGCTGAGACAGACAAAGTTCAATGTTATGAGTCCGCTACAATGAAATACTTGGGGTTTTTGCCTGCGTTGATACCCGATGAGGTTTGTAATTTGATTTGCGTTAAAGCCTTATGGTTTTTGCTTGATTAATTTTGAAGAGCTATGGCTAAGCAGGTCATCATTTGGAAAATACATATTATATGGTCTTCTATTATATGGTTCTGTGGATTTGAGTTCAACTAAAGCCTCTCCGGCTAGCCACTGCCTAGAGAAAACCCCTTTCCTTTCTTCTCTCTGCTTCAATCCAGTTGTCTCTACGTCAATCCAGTTGGATATTTTACTTGTGTTTCATATTTCTAAATCTGACCTTCAGTTTTGAACCCAACTTCACTGGATTGTTCCTCGTGATAGAATGGCATTTTGAGCAGAATTTTATAGGAATCTGATTTGTTTTGAGTAAGCTATTGACTTTCCTCCTAATCTGGATTTTCCTTTATCCCTGCAATCATGTCGTGAGCTGATCTCCAACGGGAAGTTCATATAACCTTCTTTCAAAGTTAATTTTTGCTTCCCATTGGATTATAATTGTTAAAATTGAATTACAGTCTTGCAGTATGCAAGTTGCATTTGGTTCACAATCATTGAAGAAAACAAAGTTAATATTTGAAATAATGTAGTCATTGTTTCCTTCCATTAAAGTGGCTAGCATTACCTTTTTCAGTGGTGCACTATTTTTTTTTTCTTCTTTATAATGGTTCTGAATAAATCTTATGTATTGATAGATTTTATCAGCTGTCTTTTAGTCCTCATAAGGATCCTGAAGGGATTATGGATCTTGTCAAATTTCTTTTCCCAAAGCTTGTAATACTTGTAGATGGTCAAAAGCCTAAAATGTGATAACACTGAAAAGGAGAATCCAGATGAAATTGGGAATTGAGCGTTATGATTCAGTGAATAATGAATCAGTGTGTGTTCCTTCAGCTCAATTTTGTGAAATAGATGCTACAGGCATGTTGATCCAGATTAGAATTGCTTGAAGCCAAATCTCAAGCTCTTGAAAGCAGTCAAGAAGGTAATTCTGATGTGGGTTACACAGATCTTCAAGAGCCTATCATTGTGACATTTACGAATGAACTGTTGTCAATGCTTGGAGTGGTTGAACACAAAGTTAAGTTAATGTACTATTATTAAGACTTTTGCACTCACTTTCTGAATAGAGGGGGGAGTAGACATCCAACAATTCTTTGATTATCTACAATTGGAGTCATTCCATGTCTCTGGTTGTTCAAATGATAGCTGCCTTTAGAAGTTCAAGGAGGATGTACATGGTGAATCAACAGTAATACAAATTTTTTTTAGCTGCAGTTGGCTGGTAGGTGATGACAAACTGGCATGGAAAGTTATTTCAGTGATGAAATAATATTGGGATTCAACTACAGTTTCTACACCAACAATTAGCTAACTCATTGGGACACAGACGGATAAACCTCTTTTTAGGAAACAATATTGGTGGATTGCATCCCAGAGATCTATCTTTGTTGGAATCTCTCATGGTATGTGATTTTAGGCTAGAGAAAACCCTCTCCTTTCTTCCCTCTTTATGTCTCTATAGTTACTATAGTTTAGAATATCATCTATATTTTTTGTAAATTGGATTCACAATGTTTCTCCTCCATTCATCTGATGTTTTCCTTGTGGTCGTGATCTTATTAAACAACTTGATTATGTAAGAGAAACTACAAATTCGTAAGCTTTTCCACATTTCTATTGGGATCCTGAATTCGAATATAGAGAATTTTTAAGACGTAATTTCTTGAACTAACCCATCAGAATCTAGCCATACATCCCTTCTGAGAATCAATTCTAATTCTGCCCCAAAACCTAGATTTATGGAAAGCATAAGACTGATTCATATATATTTAGAAAATTTAAGTATAATTTCATTAAAAAAATCACGGGACAGTATCAGGGAATGGGAGCTGCTTAGTTAAGTATTAAATCAACCAAGGTTCCATGTACAGGCACATTCAGCCAAGGCAATAGTGCTCTCTATTCATAGCAATGCTTTCCCAATAAAGTACAAAGAGATAGAGGGGTAGTGGATAGTGGGTAGTGGGCTTCACTTATCATTATCATCATATCTCAAAGAAATAGTGGTTATGCTTTAGTAAGAAATTTGACTTTGGGACTCTCTCCCCTCTTATAATTTTGGTAAGAGGAAGGCAGGAGTGAAGGGGTCCCATGTTGTTTGTATTTTAATGAGAAAGCAGAAAGAGAGAGAGAGGAGTAGTGATGCTGTCTCTGAGGAAATCCATTGAGCAAACACAGCCAACCTGTTATTCACTTTTCACAGAGTTCCATTTAATCCCAAACACAGAATTATCTTTAGATTGAAACCCAAATGCGCTAAAATCCCTGCAACTATGTCATTTATACTACTAGCTTGTATGTGTAAGATGAAGAGTTCTTTCTGAGGCTATCATGGCAGCTGAGGGCCAATCTCCTTATATAATCCTCAAATTAGTGCAGATTTTGTAACAACCATGAGGGATAGTGGACCACTACAAGTACTCTGTGTCCTTAGAAATGTCTGTAACCATTTTCACTCCACTTCTCTTTCATGGCTTCCTTTCCAAGATTGGGTGCAGCAGTAAAATAGAATAATATCAAGTTATGGTCTGTACTTTGAACCCATCAATTAAAACTAACTTTCCTAACATAACAAACCCAGGCATTTCCCTTCATTTGAGATTCTTCAATTATCATATAGCATAACAAAAACTATAACTCTGCTCTCTTCTATATATGAACCTAACCAACTGCTCCAACTCTCCATATTCCAGAAAGAGAAGCCCTGTTGTAAACATGTCTACTAGGCATTTCCCCTTTCTCTATCCCACCCTGTTGGGTTGAAATGTCAAGAGTGGTCTTTACACCCTTCTTTCCAATGGTACCATGATGTACAATGTCTCTTTGGCACTCTTTACTCATGGTTGGGTCCATGAGAAGAATAAAGCAAAACCAGGCATGAATCTCCTCTTCTCTCCTCAATGTCATCACTTACCTGTTCCAATGTGGAGCAAACCCAATAATCAAGCAATCTTCTATAACTACATTGGTGGAACGAAACTACTACAAACAACCATGGGTAATATCATAGTGACAGACAGAGTGATTGTGAGACAAGATGGAAAAGGAAATTTCTCAAGCATCAATGATGTTGTATCTGCATCTCTAAACAAAACTTGCATCAACAGTGGATACTTTGTAATTCATGTTGCTGCTGGAGTCTATGGTGAGTATGTATCAATTGATAAGAACAAGAGTAATATTATGATGATAGGAGATGGTATCAATCAAACTGTGATCACAGGCAACAATATTGGCAATGATGGGTGGACTACATTCAATTCAGCAACCTTTGGTTAGTCTGACTTCAATCTGTTTTACAAGTGTGTGATTCTTGCGAACCAAATTTTTTTAAGGGATTTGTTTCATTGTCTCTCTACTCGAACAATCATATTGTTCTCTGTTACTTTATTATTGGAAGTCTTTTGTTTCTCCATTGTTATCTGTTAATCTTTCCCAACCTCTTCTTTTGATACTTGAGCATATATGCAGAATGCTTCTGTCTAAATTTTCTTGGTTTATCATCTTTTTTTGAAATTAATGCACAATTGGAATATATATCATGATTCATTTATTACAATATTCGTTGTCTGTGGAATTGATACGAGATGCTCTATGATAAGTTGAAATTACAAGATTCTGTATTATTCCTTCATATGTTTATTGTTTTTTAACTGTATCATTTTTGTAATTAATCCTTGTTTTATTGAATTTAATTTTACTTTGATACGTACTTATATTCTTCTTAATTACAATTTGAATGTTTTTTCAACTAGATTACCATGTCATCAAAACAAAAGTTAACAGAAAATCAACGTGAAAGATATAATGAGGCTAAAAGGACGAAAAGACGAAGTCCCCAAAACTGGTTGCTTAAAGCACAACTTACAGAACCAAGGGCTACAACATCAAATGCTGAAAGCTCAGAAAATCAACCATCTTATATGAAAGGTTAGTATTATTTAAAAAAATGTAGGGGTAACCATTTTTAGGGTAAACATGTTGTACAACCCTTGAGGTTTTTTCATTTACCTATCTACCCTAACTCACTTTTATATTTAGAGTTACAGACCCCTAGGAACGTTTGAGCGTCCTTTATCAGGAACACAAACATGAGAGTGATGAGGCATAAGATTAAGAGATGTGTAATAAAAATAAGAGCAAATTACTTAGACCTTCCTTGACCTTTTTAACAATTCAGGGAACATTCCCTGCCCTTCTAACAACTACTCAGACCTCCCCTACTTTTTAAACTTGATTTCACTAAACCCAAGTTTGTTAACGGTGTTAGTAAATTACCTGCTATGACCAAAATGCCCTTACACCTTTCCCTTTCTTCTTCTTCTTCAACCTCCTGCCACTGCCATTGAACAAGGATTTCGATTGTCCAAACATTCTTTCAATAATCAGATTCCAAATACCAAACTAGAAAAAATAGGAGATCCAATCAAATCAAATCCACGGCTAAAAATATAAGTATATTGTTCACTGGATAAATCTAAAGCAACTCTCATGATCTTCAATCCATGAAACATTGATAGAAAACACAAGAGCGAGTAACAATTAAAATAGATCATCAACTCCATCCTAAAAACCGTCATCAATCAACAGAGTAACTGCGATGCCGAGAATGCTAAAGGAAAATGACAGAAAGGAAGCATTGAAGGTACGTATGTAGAACATTTTGTAGATGAAGTAGAGATTAAAATTTACAATAATGAAAACCAAGCAGAAATCTGCTAAACAAAAGAATTAAAATAAAAGAAAAACATATCAAATCTAGAGCCACACTTACGAAGGAAAACAGCAAATTGCATTGTAAGTTTTAACTTCTAATAGAGAACCTAGATTTGACTGAAGTAGAAAGAAATTTTTTTCCAAAAATTTCACCAGTCGCTCCCTGCTCCAGCCCCGTACATTACACACACCAGAGGAAATCAGCCTTCCAGGGGAGGAAAATTAGCATCAGGTCTATCCTATATTCAATAGCAATAAGCCAAGTAGCCAGCAACATAGTAAGACAATCAGATCTAAGGCCTTTCAAATGTAAAGCACCCTAACTTTCTAGCTCAACCGAAGAGAGAACTTTTTCTGTCAACTTATATAATAGGCATTACTTTTCACTTCTGAAACTAATAAGACTCTAATTCGTTAAAGAAATTCTGATTTTTACCCCTGAAAGTTTCCTGTTGCTTTGAAATTTCACTATGTTTCGAATCTTTGTCTCATTTCTACATTGGTTCTAATTTGTTTCCAACCAATCTGGATTGATCGATTCTAGAGTTTTGGAACTTGATTCTAGGGCATGAGTGGATGAGGTTGCACAGGAGTGGGAGCAAGTGGAGGAGAGTGGGGGTTGCGCCTTCCGTAGATAGGGTTACAGAGTGGTAGCAGCAGCAGGGTTTGCAAGAGGAAGAAGAGGAAGAAGTAGGGAAACGGGTGTAAGTGCAATAGGGTAACTTCGTATAGGTCAAAAAATTATAATTGGCATCTTTTTTGGTTTTTCCAAATTTATCCGTTACCTAGCGTTAAAAAACTAACGGACTGAGGCTAAGTGAAGCCCAGTATGAAAAGCAAGGGAGGTCTAAGTAGTTGTCAGAAGGGCAGAGGAGGTTTATTGAATTATCAGAAAGGTCAGGGGAGGTCTGAGTAATTTGCTCTAAAAATAATGATAACCTAACTTGATATGGTTGCAAGAACAATGGTAACCGAAGTACTTACTTCAAATTCTACACTAACGTTCCTCGATAATGATTCAGTGGTTACGGAGGAGTTGTAGAGTAGTTCACAATTAGAGGACTTCTACATACCTATGATCCACAAGTGGCTAGAATAGTAGTGGGGAAATGAGGAGTTTAAAGTAGTTCCTTTCAATAAGAGTGTTCCTTCGCTGTGATTTAAGGAATGGATGAGTTGTTGGATTTTATAAGGTTATTTTTCGTATTTTAAATAGTTTAGCGTCATCAGATAGCATGATTCACGTAACGGAATCTAACTACGTAAATTCCAGGGGGTCTGTGAGTCAACATTTAATAGTCAGGGTGTGAAATAGGTGTTTGGGGAAACCTTAGTTTGTGTAAAAGGTGTTTACTCATATTTTTTATATTTCTTTATTATACTATTTAATTTATTTTTTAATCAATTACTATTTGAACCAGAATGTTCTACTTTACATGTACTCCAAAAAGTACCACCTTGCAAACATTGTGGAGCAAAGAAATTTCAATATGAAACTCCGTCATTTTGTTGCTCTAATGGAAATGTCGTTTTAGCATCCACAACAATTCCAGATGAGTTATATAATCGTTTTACATCTCAAACATCTGAGGCTATTGAATTCCAAAGATTCATACGGGCTTACAATAGCATATTTTCCTTCACATCTTTTGGAGTTCATGTCGATAAAGATCTAGCAAATGGTAAACAGGGTATATACACTTTTAGAGCTCAAGGACAAATATACCATGAATTACCTTCAATCTTTCTAGAAGAAAGTCAACCATGCTATTTGCAATTGTACTTTTACGATACTGATAACGAACTCCAGCACAGGATGAAAAGACTATAAGAATCAAAACTTCAAGAGCCTACAGTCTTGAAACTGATGGAGATTCTTTCAAATAATCTATATGCTAGCTAGGTTCTTTAGAAGCTTGAAAGATGTTCCTTCGTTGGAGAATTATAATATAATTATCAAAAGTGATGTACATCTTGATCAAAGAGTTTATAATGCACCATCAGTAGATCAAGTTGCAGCTATTTGGGAAGAAGGAAACAATCCAAATAGGAAAGAAAAATGTGACATAGTAATTGAAGGACATTCTGGTAAGAAACATCAAGTAAAACATTATTATGGTTGTTATGATGCATTGCAGTATCCTCTTTTATATCCAAATGGAGAAGTTGGATGGCACAGAAGAATTAAAAAAAGAGGTGAACCATATACAATTTTACATGATATTACATGCGAGGAATCTATATTTAATGCAGAAGACAACAGTGAAGGTACATTAGAATTAAACGATTACATTTTTTAAAAGGTTTAATATTTAGATGTCAACATAACTTTAATATTCCAAATTGTAGGTTTCGATGAGTAAAAAGACTAGAATATCTCCCAGAGCATATTACTATTAAAAACTTCAAATTCGAGATGGTCATCGTTCTATTCTTTTATCTGCTGGTCGACTGCTACATCAATATGTTGTGGATATGTACATTAAAATTGAAGCAACAAGATTAGATTTTTTTTTATCAAAACAATCAAATATTCGAGCAGAATTATATCAAGGAATAGTTGATAGTGTTGTGGCTGGTGAAACAAGAGGAGATCAAGTTGGTAGAAAGTTTGTTTTACCTGCATCTTTTATTGGAGGACCAAGAGATATGCGTCGAAGGTATCTTGATGCTATAGCGTTAGTACAAAAATTTGAAAAACCTGATCTTTTTATCACAATAACATGCAACCCAGATTGGATTGAGATACATGAAGAATTGAAACAAAGTCAAGTACCTCAAGATAGACCAGATCTTATAGCCAGGGTATTTAGAGCAAAGTTACAGGATTTAAAGGATCAATTATTCAAGAAATGCATTTTTGGTGAAGTAGCTGCACATGTACATGTCGTTGAATTTCAAAAAAGAGGGCTTCTACATGCACACATATTGGTAATTATGCAAAAAGAGTACAAGATAACAAATGCTGATCATTTTAATAGATATGTTTGTGCCGAAATTCCAAATTTCGATGAATATTCTAATTTACATGAGAATGTTGTAAAGCATATGATGCACGGTCCTTGTGGAAATTTAAATAAGCATAATGCATGTATGAGGGATGGAGTATGTAAGAATCGATATCCTCGCCCGTTTAATCAAAATACTATGCAAGGTAAAGATTCTTATCCTATTTACAGAAGAAGAAATGATGGAGCACAAGTTAAGGTACGTCGTCATTACTTGGATAACAGATGGGTTGTTCCTTATAATCCATATCTTCTATCAAGATATGACTGTCACATTAATGTTGAGATATGTTCTGGATTGAAGGCAGTAAAGTACGTATATAAATATGTGTATAAAGGTCATGATCGGGTTTCTGTTTCTATGTCCCATGGTAATGAAAAATATATCACAGATGAAATAAAGCAATTCAGAGATGCAAGATGGGTATCTGCACAAGAAGCATTTTGGAGAATTTTTTAATTCAACTTGAATGAAATGTTCCCATATGTTATAAATTTACAATTGCATCTACCAGATCAGCAAATGATATGGTACTGGGAAAAACAAGATTTGAATAATGTCCTTCATTCAAATAATATATATAAAACGATGTTGACAGAGTTTTTCAGAATGAATTCTGTTTATCAGGAAGCAAGAAAATATCTGTACAGAGAATTTCCAGAGCATTATGTGTGGAACCAACAAGGAAACTGTTGGACACAAAGGAAGGTCAAACAATCAATAGGACGAGTTAATTCAACTAAGCCTTCAGAAGGAGAAAGGTTCTATTTAAGATTGTTATTAAATCACATAAGGAGTCCAACATCTTTTCAAAATTTATTATGTGTTGACGGTTTCGAATGCTCATCTTTTAAAGAAGTCGCTCAAAAGCAAGGACTTCTTAAAAGTGATAATGCTATTTCGGAATGTTTAGAAGATTCAACTTTCTTCCACATGCCTGTAATAGTTCGTAAACTTTTTGCAATGATACTTGTTCACTGTGAACCTGGTGATGTTAGAAAGCTATGGGATGATCATTATGAAGCATTGTCTGAAGACATACAGAAAAGAGGTGGAGGATATGAATATCATGAATTGGAAACAATTAGAAGTGTCAATTCATTCTTACAAAGCATGGGGAAAAGCACCAAAGATTATGATTTGCCAAAAATAGAAGAAAATTCAATTCATTTAAATGAATCTCATCCAAGAGAAATAGCAGATGAGTATTCCATAACAGTTCCTGTTGAAGATTATGAAGCGTAAAAGAAGTTGAATGCAGAGCAATACAATGCATACATTGTTATTCTAAATCACGTGAATGAAAATCAAAGTGGTGTTTTCTTTATTGATGGTCCAGGGGGTACGGGAAAGACATATTTATATCGTGCTCCGCTTGCAACGATAAGATCACATAATCAAATTGCGTTGGCAACAACAACATCAGGTGTAGTAGCAGCAATAATGCCAGGAGGTCGAACTGCACATTCAAGATTTAAAATCCCAATAAATCTCAATGATTCAAGTGTTTGCAATATCTCAAAACAAAGTGCCACAACTGAATTAATAAGAAAAGCAAAACTTATTATATGGGATGAAGCTCCAATGGCAAAACGACAAGCAATTGAAGCAGTTGACAGGACATTACAAGATATAACAAACAACTGAGAATCATTTGGAGGAAAGGTTATGATATTCGGAGGAGATTTCAGACAGGTACTTCCAGTGGTTCCTTAAGCTACAAGATCAGAGACAGTAGATGCAAGTTTAGTAATGTCAAATTTATCGCAAAAAATGAAGAGGTTTCAATTGAAAACTAATATGAGGGCAATAGTAGATACATACTTCAGTGATTTTCTGCTACGTGTTGGCAATGGAGAAGAACCAACAGAATCTGGAGATTTAATCCACATTCCAGATGAAATGGTAATAGAATTTGAAGGTGAAGAAAAATCAGAAAATGAGTTGATAAATGCAATATTTCCTTCATTACAACTTCAATCTAATTCGACAGAATACATTACACAATGAGCTATCTTGGCAACGAAGAATGACATAGTAGACAAATTGAATGAGAAACTAATTTGTCAATTTCCAAGAGAAAGTGTTACATATCATAGCTTTGATTCAGCAACAGATGATACAGAGACTCAATATCCAGAAGAATTCCTCAATTCATTGGCTCCAAAGGGACTTCCACCACATAAATTAGTTTTGAAGAAGAATTGTCCAATAATGCTATTAAGAAATTTGAATCCTTCTCAGGGCAAATGCAATGGTACACGTTTGATTTGCCGTCAGTTTAAAAAAAATGTTATCCTAGCAGAGATTGCAGTTGGACAATATTCGGGTAATCTTGTTCCTCTTCCAAGAATCCCACTATCTCCAGCAGAAAATGAAGGATATCTTTTTCATTTAAAAAGAGAGTAATTCCCAATTCGGCTTAATTTTGCTATGACAAAAAATAAATCACAAGGCCAAACAATACCACATGTAGGAGTATATCTACCAGAACCAATATTTTCACATGGACAATTGTACGTAGCATTATCAAGAGGTATATCAATGTCTACAACCAAGGTTTCGGTGAAGAGAGACTATGAAAAAAGAAGAAATAGAACTTATACAAAGAACATGGTCTACAAAGAAGTATTATTACAAAATAGGTAAAATGAAGGAATTTAAAATTTTAAAAATATTTAGTTTCAGTCAAATAACTATTATTACATAGTATCACTAATATTATATTTTTTTACAGGTTAAATGATTTTGTTATGTCTCTTGACGAAGAATAATAGATAACTTCGTACAAAAGTAAGTTAATCATTCATTGTTTTTGAAAAAAATTCATCTGCATTTGCACCACCATAGCTCTTCTATAGAAAATTGGAAGTTTTTGTAAACAGCCTAATTGGCTTTCCTTTCATAGTTGATGGTTTCCTTTTGGTAATTGGTCAATTTTTCATACGATAAATACGGAAATGTAGTATTCTAAAGTTAAATACCTCGAATGTTCTGATAAAACTGTCATTGGCAGAGATGATGTGCTTCAAGAAAACACAAAAATTGTGTTTGCAGCTTGTAATCCTGCTCATGGTAGATAGGCAAAACTCCTTGCTGTCTGAGGTCTTCTGCATCAGAAATTAAGATTGCTGCAGTATTTAAGCATTTACAACATCACTCAGGATCTCATAGGTGCAACTGAGAAGGTATGAATTGTATTTGAGGTGTAATACTGTTGTTTAGAGTTTTGATGCTAAATTTCTGTCACACAAACAGATTGGTGGAATGTTAGGCTATAGCATCCATGGGACACAGCAGTCCCAGTCGAAAGCCTTTATTGATTTCCGACATCACTTTAGAGTTACTGTCTCTTACAATACTAAATCATATTAGTTCTCCTTATGGTATACTACATATTTTTGCCTGGCTTAACTGCTTGATTGATTATTGTA
The DNA here is from genome assembly GCF_018873765.1 of Telopea speciosissima. NCBI lineage: Eukaryota > Viridiplantae > Streptophyta > Magnoliopsida > Proteales > Proteaceae > Telopea > Telopea speciosissima. Next base: position 81,030,743 of record NC_057916.1, on the reverse strand, counting down.
GATGGCAAAGGTTAATGCACTTCTTGACCAAGAAACACGAGTTGCGGGAGATGTGCCTGATGAATTTCAAAGAATTGTTCGCTCACTCCTTTGTTCTGAATCTTTGATCAATGGGAAACGGCTTGATGCTCCTGGTAATATGGCAGTAAGCTATATAGAACAAATCTCAAAAACCAGTGATGTGCTATTGAAGCATGTTAAGCATGCTGTGGTGGATCTTAAACTAAACAACATGTTGAGCAGTCTAACTCTGTCAAGACCTCAGTAGATGATAGCGGAAAAATCAAATCTACTGCATTGGATGGTGGCCATCAATGGAGTAGAATTGATGTTTCATCTCCTTCTACTCGGAATGAAGATTGTAACATGAAAGAACAAGGGAAATATAGCTCTCAAACCCCTCTATATAAAAGTCTTGGTTATCATATGGTGAATTGGTAAGATCTCATTTCCATCCCCCTTTATTCTGTTTTAAGCGTTTTGTTTATGAATCTTCAGTTTCTCTTCTGATTACATAAGTAACAACTCTGTTAATACTACCTACCAACTAATAATTCAAAGGTAGTCTTCTACCTCTTTATCTCTCCCAAATGGACCACATTTTCTTTACATAATAACACAACCATTAGTGTTTTAATCATTAAACATATGAGTTAAAGAGTGATTAGAACCACTGTTGTCTAGCTGGGGGCTTCAGTAAGTGTCACAGTAAGGATAAGGGTTCTGGTAATTGAAGTAATAGCCAGTGGTGCGAGGGATGGCAGGACAACGACTGTACATCATCTGAATATACTCTGCAATTGCCACAACCTTTGGCAGAGATGATGTGCTTCAAGAAAACACAAAACCTCTATTTGCAGCTTGTGATCCTGCTCATGGAAGATGGGCAAAACTCCTTGTTGTCTGAGGTCTTCTGCATCAGAAATTAAGATTGTTGCAGTATTTAAGCATTTACAACATCATTCAGGATCTCATAAGTGCAACTGAGAAGGTATGAATTGTATTCGAGGTGTGATACTGTTGTTTATAGTTTTGATGCTAAATTTTTGTTACACAAACAGATTGGTGGAACGTTAGCCTATAGCATCCATGGGACACTGCAGTCCCAGTTGAAAGCCTTTATTGATTTCTGACATCACTTTAGAGTTACTATCTCTTAAATGCTGAATCAGATTAGTTCTCCTTAAGTTGTACTACATATTTTTGCCTGGCTTAACTGCTTGTTTTTTATTGATTATTGTAGATGGCAAAGGTTAATGCACTTCTTGACCAAGAAACACGAGTTGCAGTAGATGTGCCTGATGAATTCCAAAGCAATGCCCCACAAACAAAGATGAGAGAAACCCCTAGCCAGAGTTAAAACCAAGGTCACACAAAAATTAAAATGGTTAACATTCTCAGGCCTGATTTACATGCACGATTCCCATGCGATGAATAACCCCTAACCAGTGTTTTATTGTTGATTCTGATCTTATTATCAATAGGATAATTACGGAGACTGGAATGGTGCTGGTGCACATACTAACAAGTAAATGATTTTTTCCCCCTTTTTGTGTATAGGAATGTGCTAGCTATAAATGTTCTACTTCTAAAGTGTAGATTAATTTTGAATTCTGAGTGAATTTTCTTGATTTTGGCTATGAATTTAACTTTGATCAGCAAGGCTATTGATAAGCTGGGTCTGCAACACAGGGAGCATATGAAGCCTATGGAGAGGGTAATGAGAGAAGATTGATAGGTCGCCATGAGACTGTTGACATCAATATATTCATTTAGGTTAGTTACAAATAAGTTAAGAAGTTTTTCTTAAATTCTTATTTTGCAGGTCTGGCTTTTTGTATGTGTCTTCTTAATGGCTACTAGCCTTAGGATGTATGCAACTTGTCAACAACTTCAGGCTCATGCTGGTACTTCCCTTCCTCGATCCCTCATCTTTGTGTTTTCTTTTAGTTTTAGTCTATTGGGTACGTGAAGAAATTAAGCAATTTATAGGATCTATTTGTGCAAGTGGCAATTGAACAGTTCAATGAGAATCCGTTACCTTGATTTACATAACTCCATCTATATATCATCTTATGTAGAAGGGATTTCTGCAAGTTGGCCGGAAAGTTAATTTGTTGGGCAAATCCTCTTCTCTTCCCGGCTGGCAGGGAACAGTATTGTGCCATGCGTTGGATAATTTTTTTTTTTGGGTTTCTCTAATAATCTTTGTGAGAACAAAATCTGTTGTCCTTTAAATCAGTTTGCTGAGTACCATCTTGTTTGCTTGGATCAGATGACTCTGGGCCAAATTAGTAAATTCTGCATAAATCAAGTCTGATATTTAGTTACATGCTTTTAGGGCTATTTAATCTCAGCATTGTTCTTAAGTTATTAATTTTTTATTTACAATTAACTACCTCCAATGTTTAAATGACTTGTTTTGCCTGCTCTGATTATGTCAATGTGTACCACATTTATGTTGTTTGTATACAATCTCAAACTTGTATGGCAAGTGTATCGAACTAGGGTTCTCTTATTTCTCTTGTAAACTATTGTATATATATTGTCTCTTGGAGACTATACTAAAATCAATGAAAAGATAATACATTCAAACATGGTATCATCCGCTCTTGGCTAACGCCCCTCTTCCTTGTTCGATCCTGGTTTCTCCTTGCCAATGGTCCAATGTTGGGTAGATTCTACCATTGATCTGAACAAGACCGGCTGTTCTTCACAACTCTGTCCTGCACACACATGAGGTCCTTTTACTTTTTTGTTCCCTTACAATTTGTACAGTGAGTGATGTTGGTGGATCTTGTATTATTTATTGAATTGCCAAAGGTATTAGCCAATGCAGCTTTTGGTCAGATTTGAGAAAGTAGTGTATGAGGTTTAATATGGGTCAATACCATGTAGAGACTATAGAGTGTTGTGAGGCCCATTTAGTTCCTACTAATCATGTGAACTGCAATTGTTAGGGTTTGATAAGGACCAAGCATTGCTCAAGCTCCTACATCACCAACAACAATTCTCGCAACTTTCAAGCTACTAAATTGGAATTTTGAGGTGAATTGCCTCCAAATTAGCTGCTATCATTTCTATGCATGCTGATAGGTTGCTTTCAAAAGCAGTCATTCTTAAATCAAAATAATTGCAAGTCCTTAGGAAATCGGAAGTATGATTCCTGATAAATTTAACTTCTGGTTGGTGTATGATGATTGTGAATTGGTGATTCATTGAGTTTAGTAAACCCATTCAACCCCTCCAATTTTTTATGTCGCCTAATTCATACTAACATGATTGGGTCCATTGTCAAATAGTGAGAAGGTAAGTAACTAGAGGTTTACATATGAGGTTTACTTATCCTTTCTGTAGATTTGCAGCTTTGAACAGAATCAGACACGTATCACCTGAGAACTATCTGGGGTCAATACTAATTTTGAATTGTGCCATATATTTTTTCTCATAATTTTATTGGCTTTTGATTATTAGAACATTGCATGGTCAATTCTTCATCTGATGCTTTGCAAGCCAAATGGTTGTGGCAATGCTGCTTTATTTTCTTATATTTTATCCTCTTACAAACTACTCTACCTGTACTTGAAGATCCTACAAATAACATTCAGCCAGATTATTACTCAGGCAAACTATTTGAGTTTCTTCTACAATTGGGACAAGGATTGCAACATCTGTACTTCATAATTTTTGGGGAGGAAGCAGAAGAGGATGAGATGCTAATGGCTATGATGATTGCTGTTGTGTGCCTATCAGATTTAACGGCAGACAGGTGCATTTAGGTGCATTGGCATCCATAGGCCAGCAATCTCAACTAACTTATGAAAGGACAACATGGAACCTGAAGTCAAACAATCAATTCTCCTTGCAACTGCAGTTTCCATAGTTCCTTACCATTTCCAGCATGCTCAACTGTTTTTGAAGATGAAATATCAAAAGCAATAAAGATAGCCCGCAACATCAGATAGAGAAAATGTAGAATTTAATTCTGGTATACAAAGATAAACGTCTACAACCTGAAGATTGATCAGTCCAATAGAAGTGAAAAGATTCAAGGAAGCAAAAACACAGTTAACATGGTCTTCTCTCGATCTTCATTCTAATCTCCAAACCTCTACAATTAAGAACCTAAGTGCACCAACAAGTCCTCTAAGCAAACAAGCACGCTCATGGCTCTGACCTTCCAGACTAAGCTCCTTTATCTTCAATGAACATGCACCATCTACGACAGGCAATTGCACTTCCAAATGAATATCATGCATTTGTAACTGACAACACTTGAGTATAACAATAAAAAAATAATTGGTAACCTGATTTCTTGAAGAATCGATGACGGAAATCTTTCCAATGCTCTCATGCAAAGCAGTGCCCTGAAGTTCACAACAAATGTTTTAGTAATTTTTCTTTTAGAAGTAAAACCATTTTATATCCATTACTTCTGCTAGCGAGGAATGTGTGCTGCCTGTGGCCGTGTTTGTAGATGTGTGTGCAGCTCAGGAATTGTATAGACAGAAATTTTTATCCCATGCTTCAAGAGTAGATACGGATAGTGAAAATCGTACCAAGACACAAGGGAAAAAGAGAGAGAGAGACTTTGGGAAGGAGTTACAAAGAGAGAATGGGAGGGGATAGAGGGGAGAAGTTTGAAGGGAGATATGTCCTTAGCCACCATATCTTGTGAATTAGCTCATTCATATGATCCTACAAATAACATTCAGCCAGATTATTACTCAGGCAAACTATCTGACTTTCTTCTACAATTGGGACAAGGATTGCAACATCTGTACTTCATAATTTTTGGGGAGGAAGCAGAAGAGGATGAGATGCTAATGGCTATGATGATTGCTGTTCTGTGCCTATCAGATTTACCGGCAGACAGGTTCATTTAGGTGCATTGGCATCCAAGGCAGGCAATTTGTGTGCGTTAGTGGTGTATCCCTGCTTCCACAAAACATTCAACGCCTTGGGTAGCGTAGATACTGTGACAACTATGCTCAGTTGTCACTTTGTGAAATACAAAACTATAGAAAACCTGTTTTAACGTATTCCATTTAAATTAGATAGGTTCAACTAGGGTTCATTTATATATTTCATAAGTACACCAATATCAACAGGGTAAAATTGTAGCAAACTTCTGGCCAAAAAAAAAAAATGATTTGTTATAGGAAGTATATTAAAGAAGTCTGAGATGTTGTACATTTTTGAATCACCGTGTTTGATTACACATTTCATAAAACGGAATATATAAACATGTTTACAAATAGTTGGTACCGACACCTTGCAACGTCGCAAAGCATCTTGCTACTGTACTCTTGTTATCACGTAAAAAAAAGGGGTGAAACTGATTCACAGGCTACACGACATAGCACGCATCTTCACACAAGCATAACTGTTTTGCGCCTCACCTTGTCGTCTGTACGGATTGAACCATGCATCATGTGCCACCCAAACAGTGATGTGCATGGCAGCAGGTGTTTATGCAATATCGGCCAGCACCATTCAGGAGTGATAGCTTTCTATCTTAAAACATTGCAAGCTGATTTTATAGTGAAGGACCCTGAAGTTGTGTGTGCTCAAAAACATTTGTCTTGTCGATCAGCTATAGTGATCTTAAAGTACTTAGTTACATTAAAAACAGCTTGTAGTGTAGGGGGCTTCCCATCTTCGAAAATGACCAAACACTACCCTCCCAAAAGTATGAAACCGTGGGTGAGAGATCAAAAGGAATAGTGGCAGGGCTCAACACCTCCTCAATGCTTTGATTCCCCACAAAATTATCATACCAAAAGCTGAACAAGTTGCGGTTTCCTATCGACCAACGTTCTGCATCCTTGACAGAATCTCATACCTTACGAATACCGGGGAGAATTGAGGAGCTTCCAATCTATTTCTTTAGGGTGCCATCATTTTTCCGCAGACACTGAACCCACCCTTCTGCTCATCCAAGCAAATTTGGCAATCAGTATACACACAGCACTCATAGTGAAAAAAGGTAAAGCCTTCAAAACAAGTATTCGACAAAAACATGGCTTAAATACCTCCATGTTTATATAGTGTGACTATGAAGAAGATTGTAAGCCAAAAAAAAAAAAAAAAAAGGAGGTACAAATAATTGTACAATGAATGTAAAATTAACTAATACGAGATAGGGGAAGAATTTTAAAAAACTTGTCATAAAACGGAATCTCTTAAGTTTCTCCCTTTTCATATTTATATAAATTCGCATCATATTTTCCAAAAAAAATTAAGAAATTCATAAAACAAAATATCTTAACATTTTACCAACAAAAATAATTTGTAATGTTAAGAATTTTTAATATGGTACGTATTGATCAAACGATATGGGATACGAAAAGAATGGGTATCATAATTGATACCAAGTTAAATAGATAATGATATAGATCAATTAAATTTAGCATTATTCTCTTAAAAATATCCAGATTTAAATTAAAATTTTGAACCTTCTCCACGTAAATACAAACAAATTTAAAAGAGAAAAAGTAATAAGAGAATATAAAGGGTTATGATGCAAATCTACAAAAAGATGAAAAGGGTGAATGTCACGTTAAAAAGGAGGGGCAATATTGGAAAATATGGAATTAAAAGGAATAAATTATCCTGTAATTTATTGAACTTGTACCCGACGATAGACACCAGTTCAGTTCTGAAACTGAACTATGGAACTTCAAATCAGATATTCTTTCATCCTCAGATGCGCTAGGATTTATGACCACTACACAAAATATGATCGATTCAATAGTATTTCGGTTACTGTTACTGCTGGATGGACAGAGAATGGGTACAGGCAAGAAGGACGAAGAAGAGAATGGGATTTCAATCAAATGGGATGAGTTATATTGAGGAATAAAATAGGATTAAAATTTAAAATGGTGTTTTCTGACATGAAAATCATTTATATTGACCCTTTAGTTATCTGTCTATTCCTCTACTTCACTTAGCCTGACTAAAATCGACATGATCTCTCTCATTTATTGTATTTATATACACCTTTCATTTTATCCTTTGTCATTAAACTAAATTTTAATCTCTATATCAACTGCACCATCCAAAATTTACCAATTCATTTTCCTCACCAAAATTTAAAACGCTGACAAGTTAATCAATCATCTGTTAAGTTATAGAGTAAAATCAGAGGTTCTCTCAACATTGTCTTCAACATAAATCTGCACTTTCGATGTGAGTTCTCTTCTATCTAATATTTAAATAACTTTACATCATAACTTTATATTATTTCCATGATCTTCTTTCTGCTAGTTGGGTGATATTGTTGTTGTAATGGTGGGGATGAATACCAGGGTTTGATTTTTTATGTCTGGAATCATGAACAGAGCATTGGGATTCCTTTTGATTGGGATTCGTTGGTTGATAATCCAGTTGAATGGGGTTACTGGGCCATCAAAGCTCTAAGTCTGCTCTCTAAGAAACCTTCACCCTTCTTGAGCCTTGTCTTCCATATTTGTTTAATTGAAAACACATTTTTTTTTTTTTCTTTATTCACTGTGGAGATTTTCATGGACTACTTTATTGTAGTTCTTAGCTGGAAGTCCGAATTTTGGTTCAACGTTAGATTATTTCAATGGATTTGATAATTTAATAAGGTCCATTTCTCATTGATAAGTTAGAGGCAATATACATTGGTACCTGAGTTTTGAATCTTTGTGACTACCATAGGGTTATCATTGATATGTTTTCTACACCATATGGGACCAGGACAACAGAGCTGTAGAAATTTTTGATAATGGATGAGGCTGAGATACTCTAAGTTAATGGAAGACCATTATTTTCTCTGTTTACTATGGTATCTCTCTTGAAACCAAGTGTTAGGATTTTTGCAATTAGAGGACATCGAAACTGCTTTGGGAATTTCACACCCCAAAGTTGGTTGGGATTCAGATTTGAGTCTTCTTACTTTTACTGTTATTCTGGGGTAGTTTGGTTTTTAAGTTCTTAATTGCATTCCAGAGTTGAGTTCTGTCTGCAAAATTTTTTAAAATCTAAGTTGGTCGGAGTATTATTGCCAACTCTTCTCTTTTGCCCTTACTATTTTGGGGTGCTTCATTTTAGTAACAGTACAAAGGTTCATAGGATCAAATCTATACAAATTACATTTCAAACTCCAAAATATTTAGGACAACAAAGAATAGTTTGACGACTTCATTGGAATCAACTAAACTCAAACGTTCCATGGTTTCAGTAGAAATGATCAAAACTTAATCTTGTGGATAGTTTTTTTTTTTTTTAAATAAACTAACCTAATATAAGTAATGACCAAAATAATGGTAGGCTATAATTTCTAGGGCACATTTTTTCTTGCCCCGTAACTTGTTCTCAATTCAAAGTTTCCTTTCTTTCTTTGAATTTCATCACTTCGTTGTTTTATTAACAAACGTAAATTTCTATGTAGATGCATGTGTTTCCCTTTGTTCTACTTACCATTATCTTGCTTTTCTTATTTGTTTAATATAATATATTTAGTATATCTAAGGCAGGTTTTACATTTGGAGGAAAATTTGGAAATGTTCTATTCTCTAGACATAGCCAAGTGCAAATGGTACATAAAATATATAACCATGTTTAATATATATTTAGTAAATTTATTATTACAATGCTTTATTGTGTTCTTATTTTGGCTAGCTGAATCTCTTTCTCCAAATTACAACAGGTAATTACATTATTCTCTATTACAATTATTTAATCTGTTAATTATATATTACATTCATTTATTGTGTCATATTATTATTTTATTCTTTGTTGACAGGTCCTTATATTGAGTAACCTGTTTCTATGAGGAATTGTATGACTGTTGAAGGTTAATCTATTGAGGGACCTATTTCAGTAATTAGAATTGAGGGTTGTTTTAGTGAATCATTTAAATTATTATTATTTTAAATGTTTATTTTTTTATTTCAATATTCTAACTGAGACTAACAAAACACGTTATTGCCAAGAAAGATGACAAACATTTTGAACATAAATCAATTAAAAGCAAATGATAGAAATTAGACACTAAAGGTGACAATACTGCACACAAATAGCATCAAAGAATACAACAATCAAAGGGGGTTGGGAAAGATTAGAAAGGTATCTTTAATTGACGATCAGGTACGTTACAAAAAATTAATAAATATTTAAATTTAATGAATTAAATAATAGTAAAAAAATAAAGTTAAAATCTTATTTGTAAAAAATATAAATAACTAATAAAAATTTTATTTTGGAGGGAACAAAAATACAAGCAGTATTGTTTAATGAGATTATAGAAAAATTGGACGATACAGTAAATGTTGGAAAAACATATTTAATTACTGATGGATTAGTTAAAAAGATAAATCCAAAATTTTCAAATGTAAATAAGGAACATGAATTAACTATGATAAACACGACAGTAATAGAAGAAGTACAAGATGAGACAGATGTAGTCAACATCAAATACAATTTCACAAGTCTTCAAGAGTTGAAAAATCAGAAGGACAAAAAGGACAAAATGTTTGATAAGTAATCAGAATTTTAGTCTATTAAATAATTACATATAAATTAAATTAAATATTAATTGATTATGAAAATAAAAGATTAACTTTATTTGTTTACTAATATGTCATTTTGCAGATATTATTGGAATAGTTACTAAAATGAAGAATTGGACAACAACAAGAACACAAAACAATGGAGCAATGAATAAAAGGGAAATTGAAATCATCAACATGCAGTAAGATTTGTTAAATTAAAATTATTTTTTAAACAATTTAAGATTACTACTAATAATACTTTGAAATATAATTGGTTGACAGTTCTGAGCCAATAATGCTAACATTATGGGGAGAGTATTCAACAAATGAAGGAACTGAATTAATGAATTTGGAATCAGAAAATCCAGTCTTGGCTTTCACAGCGATTTCAACATCAACATACCAATGTAATATATAAATTAATGATTTAAATAAATATTTAAAAATAATAAGAATAAAAAATTTATTTTTAAAATTTTCAGGATTTTCACTTAATACAACTGGAGGAATGATGAGCACATTTATGTGTGAAATTTTAGGACATAAATTATACATTTTACCACATTGGACAGAGTTACTCGGTGTTTTCTTGTGCTTTTCAGGGTTTAGGTGAATTCTTGTGAAAATGAAGGAGATGATGCTAAGGAGATGTTTTTAAGCTTTTAGAAGTGTAAATGGATGCATAGCCCATCGAACCAGCTTCGCAATGGTTCAAACGGAACTTAATTCCGAGTTGAAACGAAGAAGTTATGGCCGTTTCCGTAACGACGCGTGAAAATGGTCTGCAGGGGTTTATTTATAATTATTGACAGTCGGATGGGGACAAAGTGAAGCGGAAGTTCGGATTTTAGGGACCTTAATGCAATTATCAGAAGTTACTTTACTGTACCCGAAAGATTCCATTTGGAAGGCTCTGGACAGTCCAACTTCAACTTGAGATATCTTGGGCTCCCCAACTCCGAATTGGATGAAATTTGGGTCTATTTTGTGTGATTTTTCGCAAGGAACACAATGGTAAGACCTATATAAGCACCCCATGCTCCAAGTTTTCTGAAGGACATAATGGGTATTTTATTTATTCTTGAAGGAATCCTAATCATCACCCTTACTCTCTCTTTCCTCCAACTTCTCAAGGGCACTTCTGGAATTCTACTTGGGATAGATTTATATTTTTTCATCTATGGAAGGTTGAAAAATCAAAGATGCTTTGATTTTATTGCTTGGAGAAGATATCTAAAAGAAAAGGAAAGACACTTTAGAATTGGAAGTTTATTTTTAGAAATAGAAGGTATGTAAACAATCTTCTCTTCTTCTTCTTTCTATTTTTTTCTTTTTTCTTAGGATTCAAGGCATTGTAAAAGAGGAAAGAGAAGAGAATATTCTCTTTTCTTAGGGAATATTTCTCCTACACTTCCATCTTCTCTCTTCTCCTCTCTTCCACCTATAAATACCCCCTACCTCTCTTGTAAAAATTTGCTCATTCACTTAGTGAAATTTCTTCTCTTCTTCTCCTTCTAATTTGTGATTTTTGGCTTTTCTAAGTTCTAGTTTGCTTTTATAATTTTTAGTTAATGGTTATAATAGGTTTAGTTTATGCTTTAATTTCAATTTAAGTCTTCAATTGGGTTGTAATTTCTTAATTCTAGTTTAGGTTTTAAGCCTTCTAGTCTAAGTTCTTAAGTTGATGACAAGACTTGAAGATTTAGAAGAGAAGGCCATGGTAAGTTTATGCAAGTATTCAAGCTTTTCATTTACATTCATGCAAGCACATCCAGGTTTTACTATCTAAACTCTCAATCTCATTCTCCATCTCTTCTATCTCTCTCTATCTTCTTCTTCTTCCCCCTCTATTTCTTTTATTTTAATTTTATATGGTTGTGGTTTATGGATGCATTTTTATTCTCTTATTTCTTTTTATGTGGTTAGTATGTGTGGCTGCATTTTTATTCCTTTCAATTCGCTTTAGTTTGATAGGTTAGATGCTCATGTGTTAGGACGCCGACGCCGATTTAATCCCTTAATTTTGTTAGATGTTTATGAGTTAGGATGCATTGATTTTCGTTAGTTTAATTTAACACTTTAATTTGGTTCATTTTGCATTACTTTTAAGTTAATTAAATAGAGTGGCGTATATCTCCTCGTGTTCGACCTGTAGCTACGATTGACCCGTACGCTTGCGGTTTTATTTTAACTCAAACAAGGAACAACAATGAAAGTAAATCTAGAAATTCCCGAGACTGAAGAATTAAAAAAATGGTATGTATCAGATTATAAATATATATATATAAAACTAACAAACATATATAACTTTTTAATATTATGTCACAGGTACAAAGAAAATCGTGAAAGCATCAAAAGAAATGAAGAGAAAGCAGAAAAAGACCAATACAAAGAAGCAGAGCTTGTTAGAATTCAGGATTTAATAGAGAAAGAATTTCTTCAGATTGGGTAAATAAATATATTATAATTAAACTTATTCAAAAAAAAAAAGGGTTTTACTTTTACTTAGAAGATTCTAACATATACAAATTTACAGAAAATGTTTTACATTAAAGGAATAATATCAAAAGTTGAAAGTGAAGAACAATGGTACAACGCATGTACAAAGTGCAATAAGAAAGTCAAACTAGAAGGAGCAAAAGCAACAAGTGAAACTTGTGGAAATGATGACACAGAGTACACACAAAAGTAAGATTTCATCTGAAAATTAAGTTAAAAAATAGAAAATTTATATTAATACTAATTTAACATAACAATGATATTTCACTTACAGCTACTTGGTAAGATTCAGGGTCTCAGATGACACAGAAACAATAATTGTTACATTGTTTAATGATATTGAGAAAATTACAGGATGTTCGGCAGTTGAATATACAGAAGCAAAAGAAAAGGTAAAAAAATTATGTTGATTACTTAAAATTTATTAATTTCTAAAAATACTTATTATTTATTTAAATATTTAAATATAAATAATTAATGTTTATTTTCTATTTTGTAGAACAAAGATTGTTTCAAATTATGCATAGCGAAAATATACTGTTTCTACTTCAAAATGAATAGCAAAAACAATTCAAGTAGAATATCAAAAAGAATTGTAGCAGATACATTGAAGGAAAGATTCATTACAGATACTGTGAAGGAAAGTACAACTGTCAAGAAGAAGAGCATTGATATAGAAGAGAATGAAGAACAAAAAAAGGAAAAAATCAAAATTGAGAAAGATTAGATTTGAATAGAGGACAGAGACAGATATAAAACAAGTATTAAGAAATTAACTGTAATAGAAAGTGTTTTCCAATTTTATTGCCTCGATTTATTAATTATGTCATGGACAATGTTTCGAGTTATGTGATTAAGTTACAACCTCTTGTTACCTTTCTTTGTGAATTTGTGATATCAGTTGTGGTCTCTAAAGAGCTTTTCACTTTACTTCTTAACTAGAGAAGTACTTTTAATATTATTGAAACATAAAATTAAAGGATAATTATTGGTAGTATGACCCCTATCTATTTCTCTTTAGAGTAAATACTTCACTTGTTCATCAAATTGTTCCTTTTCTGTTTACAGGGATAAACAACTCAACTGACAGTAAGGAATGGAAAATTAGACCTCTTTAAATATAAATAAATATTTTTTCTCGGTTACATGTTTGTCTTTGTTGGACTTTCTATTAATATCCATGTAGGGGAAATAGTTAATGACAAAGGGAATATATGTCTTTCTGGAACATAGGACATTCATGATACATAGCAATCGATGTATGCTTACACATGCATTTGCACGTGGCTCTTTACTAGTATATATATATATATATAGGGTCGGGTTGGGCCGAGCCAGGCTAAGCCCGGGATCTAAACCCTAACTCGAGCCGACCCTGCCAGGGCCAGACTATAACTAAACCCAAACCCACCCTCAGGGTTGAAAAATCAGGGTCGGGTTCTGACCGGGCTCAGGGTGGATTCGAGCCAACCGGGCTTTATTGACACCCCTATCTTTACCTGGTTTAATCCTAAGAACTATCTACCTTGTCAAACCCTATAATCTTTTTTAGCTTTTTATAATATTTGATTTTCATAAAAAAAAAAAAATAATAATAATAATAATATGATTGCTGATGTAATTCTTTTTCCACCATGTCTGGACTTGGAGGAGTGATGCTAGGCAGGCTTGTCAAACGGTACGGTTTCGGTAATACGGTACGGTACCAAAAATAGGTACCCAATACCGATATCATACCGTACTGTTTAAGAACCCTATTTTCAATACCGCAATCATACCGTTACGGTACGATTTTGGTACGGTATGAAAATGGTATATCAAAAGGTATATATATGGTACGGTTTTCGTACGGTATGAAATTGGTATATGTATGGTACAAAAATGGTATAAATTTGATTTTTATAAACGGTATGTATATAAAAACGATATATATACAATACAAAAATGGTATGCATACGGTACGAAAACGGTATGGTTTCATTTTTACATGTTTACACCCCAAAACGGTACGGTTACGGTAAAACGGTACGGTTTCGGTACAGACCGACGGTATGATCATAAAAACCGTTACCGTACCGTACCATGGTCAATACCATTTGACCATACCGTTACCGTTTTTGCAACGGTGCGGTTTGGTACGGTTTTACAAGGGCGCTTTCGGTTTCGGTATACGGTTACGGTTCCAGATTGACACCCTTAATGCTAGGCATAGTTAGAAATCCAGGTTTTCTGACTCGACTCATCTTTTTGAAAACCTGGTGACTCAGCTTTGTCAAACCTAGTCATGGCGAGTCATGTTTTTTTTATTTTAAACACAATTAATATGTATAAAATATAAACTAATAAATGTGTGTGTGAGAGAGAGAGAGAGAGCGAGAGATAGAGATAGAAGGTCTCCATTTTCTAATCTGGCTTAGATTACTTGAAAATTGGGTGATTAAAAGGTGGACTAGGGGTTGTTTTGTTATTATTTCAAACGCCATAGGGGTGCATGAAATTTGCTCTTATATAAATGATATAATCTATCCTTGATTTCCTTAAAAAACAGAATTTTTTACTGCTTTATCCTTTGGTCGTACCATGTAGCCGATATGGTATCGACATGATATTGGGATCAGCCACTAACAAAACCGTTATGTATCACCCGATATGGGTGATACGATATTGATACCTCAAACCATGGCGCAGCCCTGCCGGCCTTGTGCGCCGTGTGCACTAAGAGGCCACAACTAGCCCCTTGCCCTGCACACCCTCTTACCCATAGATGCCACTTTGGTCATTTTGTTGTAGTGTTTCAAAACTCCTCTGCAAATTATTTTTTTATAAATTCCCCAAATATCCAATATATTTGGAACGGTGGTTGTTGGTGGATTACTATCATGGTTATAGTGTACGGTATCGGATCAGGTATCGATCACTTGCAAAACTGATATGATGCCGATACGGGATTGGAATAGATCAATCGTATCAGACAAAATTACCTTTGAATCTCCTTTAAAAATATGAGTTTTTTAACTATTTTACCCCTTGTCCGTACCATATCACCTATACGTATGGTATCGACACAATATCAGAATGTCTACATGGAAAATCGATATGTATCGTCCCTAGAACCATGATTTCTACAAGTTCCTACCAACCAAAAAATTCCAACACTGAGTTAGGACACTACCATGATTCGAGGATAAATTTTTCTAATTTTTATATTTATTTTGATTTTTTTAATAAATTAAAAAAAAATGTTTTGAATATAAAACCTTTTAAAAATAGTTGTTGTTTCCCAAAGTTAAAAAATCCAAAACAAGAGAAGAAAAGAAGAAATATCATACGGGTGATAGATATCTGTTTTGCAAGTAATCGAACATGGTACTCCATTGATACCATATCGATGACATGGTATAAATAAGGGGTAAAATGATCAAAAAAACTTATTTTTAAAGGAGTTTTCGGAATAAAATTATTTGATATGATCGATCCGTTCCGATACCGTATCGGTCTCATATTGATTTTGCAAGTGATGTACATCCCATCCGATATCGTACACTAAGAAAATCCATGAGGTCTATTGTATCATTGTTTATCTCAAAAAATAAATAAACAAATAAAATCTCAATCCACTAATATTCTCTTGGACGGATGCGGTTTCTTCTTCGGTAGTTTGTATACAAAAGTTAATGTCCCACCAAAATCAATCTCAAAAGTTGATTGATTAATCAGGGTTGACAAAGGCCAACTGGCCAACTCCCAAGGTCATGAATTCAAATCCCTTATATCCTCCATTAAAGCTCTCTAATTTCAAGACAATGAATTGCATGTGATCAGACGTTACGCTAATAACTTCTATCCGGGTCTATAAGATCCCTCTGACGCTGCAGTGAGTGTACGTAATCGATGATCTCGTCCAGCTCTAGAGCCGTACCTGATATCTGGTAAAATCATTTATTTTTCGTAAAATAAAGAAGGCCATTTATTAAAGCAATGAAACATAGACACGATTATTAAGATAACATGCAAGAGTTACCCTCATTTTCCACAAGTTGGCTGCCCGGCCTAGTTCTCCAGTTCTTCTAGTAAAGGAGGATGAAATGACTTCTCTATCCGTGTTCAAACACTGTGCCCGGATGAGGTCCACCATCCCCCTATTAGAGGAACTGGAAAATTGGACCGATCAGCAAACTCGAGGAAATAATTTTTCCATTTCCCACTTGTCCCACTTGAACAGAAGTCAGATACCAACCGCATCAACTTTTCTACTAGACAATGACTACACTACTCATAAAGATAAACAAATGCCAAACGAAGAAAGGTACCAATCTGCAAATTCCCAGAGGTCGGGCACCACACGCATACCCATTATACAAGATATTTTACAAGGGACTCTGAAGGCATGAGGACATTGGGAATGCATACATTGCGGGTATTATGATAATTTCATCATATTTTTTAAATCTTATTTTATGTCTAGTTTTATAAATTAAAAGATCCCTCTGTATTCTAGTTTAGATTTTCAATATTTTATTTTAAATCAATGCATTAGATTCATTTTGTGTATCTCTCTCTTCCCCTTCCTTAAAGGGTAAGAGAGTCATTTCAAATGGAGAAGAAAGAGATAGAAGTTCATATTCATTATATCCGTATCGATTGCGGACAATACCGATACAAAATCCACAGACACGACAATTCTTATGCCAATTCCTAAGACCGTGTCATTGGCATTCATAAAAGTATAAACTAATAAATGTGTGTGTGTGTGTGAGAGAGAGAGAGAGAGAGGGGGGGGGGAGACAAGGTCTCTATTTTCCAATCTGGTTTAGATTACTTGAAAATTGAGTCACCAGGAGGTGTTTTGTTATTCTTCCAAACACCAGGAGTACATGTAATTTGTTCTTGTATAAATGATATAATCGACCCTTGATTTCCTTTAAAAAAATAGAATTTTTGACTGCCTTACCCCTTGGTTGTACCATGTCACCGATATGGTATTGGCACGATATTGGGATCAGCCACTAATAAAATTGTTATGTATCACCTGATATGAGTAATACGATACCAATACCTCAAACCATGACACAACCCTACCAACCTTGTGCGTTGTGTGCACTAAGAGGCCACAACTAGCCCCTTGCCCTGCACACCCCCTTACCCATAGATGCCCCTTTGGTCATTTTGTTGTAGTGTTCCAAAACTCCTCTCCAATATTTTTATAAAATTCCCCAAATATCCTTGATTCACCCCCATTTGGAGCAACTATATTTGGAACGATTGTGGTGGATTACTACCATGGTTCTAGTGAATGGTATTAGATCGGGTATCGGTCACTTGCAAAACCGATACGATACCATATATGGATCAGCCGTGTCGGACAAAATTACCCCTGAAATCTCCATTAAAAAATGAGTTTTATGACCATTTTACCCCTTGTCTGTACCATATCACCGATACGGTATTGGCACAATATCAAGATTGTGTACATGCAAAACCGATACGTATCGCCCTAGAACCATGATTACTATAACAATTTCTTGAATTTTTATCTGCTGTTGTAACTGGAGCGCTGCTGTACGTATCGTGCAATGCAGCAGCAGTCATGTATGCACAACAGACCCTACTATGCACACATGGGCACTGCTATACCGCACGATGTGCACAGCAACGCTCCAGTTACAACAACGGATAAAGGTCCCAATTTCCTACCAACCAAAAAGTTCCAAAAGTGAGTTAGCACACACCCATGATTTGAGGATAATTTTTTTATTTATTTTGATTTTTAATAAATAAAAAAACTGTTTTGAATATAAAACCTTTCAAAAACAGTTGTTGTTTCCCAAGGTCAAAAATCCAAAACAGAAGAGGAAAAAAAGAAAGAGCATACGCACGATATATACCAGTTGTACAAGTAATCGATCATGGTATTTTTTCAATTCGAATCAATGGCATGGTACAGATAAAGGGTAAAATGATTAAAAAAAAAAGAAACCCATTTCTAAAGGAGTTTCAGAGATAAAATTATCCATATTTAAAAAATAGTTGTCGTTTCCCAAGGTCAAAAATCTAAAACAGAAGAGGAAAAAAAGAAAGAGCATACGGGCGATATATACCGATTTTACAAGTAATTGATCATGGTATTTTTTCAATTCGAATCATTGGCATGGTACAGATAAAAGGTAAAATGATTAAAAAAACAAAGAAACCTATTTCTAAAGGAGTTTTAGAGATAAAATTGTCCGATACGGATATTGATTTTATGTGACGTATACCGGATCCCAACCTGTGTACTAAAAAAATCATGATTGACATTGTTTCATTGTTTACCAACATAAAATCAAAAAAATAAAAAATCCTCAATTCATTAATATTCCCTTAAACGCGGCTTTTTCTTCTATACATAAAGGACAATAATCCATCAAAATCAATTTCAAAAGGTGGAGGAGCCACAAAGGTGAGCCTCGTACCGAGTACTGAGCAACGAGGAGGAGAAAAAACACAGGGTAAATCACTTTCTCAACATTAAATTCTCTTTTTCTCCCGTCTCTCCCCGTCATTTATTGTTGTCTTGAAAATTAATGTGTCTCTTTCTCTTCTTCTGTGATTGTACTCGTCTCTCCAATTAAATGGATCTAAGGTGTACTCATTGCAAATATAGGTTCAATTTAATTAAAAAATATGATTAATTGAGATACATTGGGATCAATGAATATCCAGTTATAGGATTCGGCTCGTCCCGAGCACATCGCCCAATGAATATCCAGTAAAGCATCTAGGGTTGTGCGCATGTAGGGATACATACCAGGCCCAACGAAGGCAAATATCTCGATGTGCACAGTAACCCAGCCGTTGGATGCCTCACCGGACTCCCGCTGGGCACTATGCTAAATATCATATACAGTCGCACTAACCAAGTGAAAAAGGTATGCTTTTGGACCATCTTTGCTCTCTAGGCCTTGAGAAATCACAGAGGAGAGGTACAGTCTTGACAGGTTACAGGCCTTCAAGGGAACCAACTGGAGAGGAGAGGTGGCCAGGCCTTGACAGGTTACAAAGGAAAGGTACGGCGTGGTAACGTTACAGGCCTTTAAGGGACCCAACAGGAGAGCAGAGGAGAGGTGGCCAGGCCTTGACAGGTTATAGAGGAAAGGTACGGCATGGTAAGGCGAGGTTCTCTTCCTTGTACGACTAGTCTAGGACCTACAATGCCACTACAGCACGAGTCCATCATTAATATTTGTGTTCTTCTTTTGTCTCTTTCAAGTGCTTGCATTTATGCTTCAATGGTCCTTCCCACCTAACAGGATGAAATCTTTAAATGCATGATAGGAATTTTATTCCGATGCCGTAACTGCAGCGTTGCTGTGCGCGTCTTGTAGTACAGCAGCGGCCATGTGTGCATGCGGGTTTTACTGTACACATATGGTTGCTGCTGCACCACATGATGCACAGCAACGTTGTAGTTACAGCTGCGGATAAAAAGGTTTTGCTTGATAGGGATCGGTTTGAACCAAATATAAATAGTTCAGCTCAAACCAAGACAAAGTCTTATTGGGCTGTTTTGATTTGGCGGCTAATGACCCCAAATTCAAATCGAAAGAACCTGAAACCAAACCAATCTATCCATATAAGAAACCGATAATAAGATGAAGCCCATTAAAAATCTTTTATTATTATTATTTTGTTTATTCATAATTTTATTTAAATGTGTATGCTAAACTAAATCCAAATCGGGTCAAAATTGAAACTGACTCGATAACAAACCGATACAAGAAATTGATGTAAACCTGAAATCAAACTGAACTGTAATCAAACTTTCCTTATTGGTTTGATTTTGGTTTTACCATTCCCTCATAAACCAACTCAAACCAAACCGAAACAGTCTAAATCAACCAATTGACACCCTTGATATTATCCTCTCCAATTCTTTAAAGTGGGTTAGTACGAAAATGCTAGGTGGAGATGTCGACACCTAGTAACTACTGCATCCAACGGTCCATATTAATCGAGCCGTTAGATGCAACAGCTGCCAAGTATCGACATCTCCACTTGATGTGGAATTTGGGCCACACACAAATTGTTTGCTTATTTCCTTTCTTTATTCTATGGTGATAATGGAAATGTTGAATTAATTCACGGTATCTGTACCAGTTTTGTTCATTGGCCAAATTGAAACCAATATTATTACATGTTGAAGGTATTTTTTACTCATTTTATTCATTTATTTATTCAAAAAAAATTTTAAAAATTTCTCCTTCGCCATGGATGACATTGATTGATTTAATTTTGCCATCTCTTCTCAGCTTTTACTAAATTGTTGGCTCTGAAATAGCATTGTTCCTTCGTACTGTTACAAACAATGACTGAAAGAATAGACCAGTGTTAATGAAAAAGTTTTAAATCAAATGAAAAAGAAATGGTATTCAAGAGTAGTGATTTTCAGATTCTCAGACACTGCTTTGGAATCGAACCTATTGAGGTTTAAACGTCATGAAATTGAAATGGGAAAAAAAAAAGATATTTTCTCCCTAAACATTGATTCACGTATAAATAAATATTTAAGGATAAAATGGTTTTTTTAAATTAAGTTAGGATAATACATAAGTGAGGACAATTAGGTTTTTTCATTTATAAAAATAAAACAAAAGGTAAGATGGTCATTTTGAATTAGTTTAGGACAACAAATAATTGAGGGTAATTAAATCTTTTTAGATTTAAGAAAATGGAGCAAATGGAAAAATTTTTAAAATCTTGACATCTAACGGTGGTATTTAACGGATTAGACCTTTCTGGCATTTGGGATGTAAAACAGGGGTGGTACATGGAATATTGAGGGGTGGTACGTAGAATATAGAGCCACTTAGGGGGATACGAGGAATATGGAGTGTATTATTGGGGGTATGTCTACTTTACCCTTTTAAAAAATTCGATCCAACCTGACCTGTTACAGTCCTTATAGAGAAGGTTTTTTTCATTTTTCTAAAAATTTTGATAGGTCACTCGTGCCAAACAGAGATAGGATAACTCAAATATGAAGGTTCCAAGTTAAACCAATATAATAATTTAAATGGAATCTTTTGTGCATGTGCATGGAGAGCTGGTTATGCATAGAATCATAGGACGACGGAGGTGTAACGGATCCGCCATGATGAGAACCATCAGATGGGCATTTAGACTCGTGGTGCTAGAAAGAGCGTCAGATCACCTCTGATGGAGGAGTCTGATCGTGTCAAATATTTAAAAAAAAAAACCAATAGGATTGAGGAGATTGCAAAGTGCATCTGAACGCACCCGCTACAGATTGACAGCCCATGAACTTCAAAAAGTCACCTCGCAGTGTAACAGTCCACGTATCAACCCATTAGTGGTTCGTACAACGTGAGAAAGATTGAGCCTTCAAGAATCCATGCAACGCGATCTACGAGACTCTTTATGAGATCCAAATCCGGATTACAGAAATGAAATCTCATTTCTCATCAACAACCACTTTCAAAAGTATTGATCAATACGCATATAATATTTTGTCGTTTTCTCTTCAACCCCGTTTCAAAACTACTTCATGAATAATGCATTAAAGTCCGAACCCCTGTTTTGAAAAACTTGTCTTAAAGGTAAGGATCTGACGTGACCCTACTGTTTTGAAAAACTAGCCTTAACTCTTCCACAAGTGGGGAATCTCGTCTTCTCTTGAACCCCTTTTCAAAACTATTTCATGAATAAGACATCAAGTCTAAACTTTCGAGAGATCTAACATAACCCTACTGGCTTGAAAAACTTGTCTTTTAACTCTTCAAGATTTTTGGCCATAATTCTTTAATAAAGACCTAATCGCTTAAAGTGAAATGAGACTAACGATTGATGATTTAAAAAAACAAAAGAAAAATCGCATACACTAGTGCAATTGTTAGCTGTCTTGTTAAGCTTGACTTAATGGTTGAGCACTCAAGCAACCTTCACTTCGAATCATTAAGTTTTAATTGTTATAAAAAAAAAAAGCTGACGATTGATTAAAGCTCTACGATTGTCTAGGGACATTTGTACCCATTTAGGAATAGTTGGAAACAAAAAATTATCTGATCGGGATCGGCCGATCCAATTACCTTTCCACTTAGATGTCCAAGGTATGGGTTTAATCTCGAGATGGGTCTCAGTTGATATCGATTCGATATCAATCGATCTGATCCGATACCTCAAACCATGGTCCCACCTCCTTTTCTTTCTATTAGACACAAATAAGGATGGACCCCACCCATGAACGGACAAGAGAGCATGGTTTGTAATCTCGAGTTAGATCGATCAATATTGGCCGAAATGGATCGATATGAGCTATCATCGATCCCGATATATGACCGATCATGTCTAAGTCTTATGAATTGATGTCCGGATCGAATAACGAAATCAACGTGGAGTTTTTTAGTTAATGTCGATAGTAGATGAGGTTAAGGAGAGATGAAAATAATAAGGATTAGATAAGTTCAAATTAGGAATTAAGCGTGATTACTATTTTTTTTCACTTTATTTTATCTTTAATATTTTTTTAATCGATATTAGCGGATTTTAGGACCCTTTCATCAAAACCTAATTTTTTATAAATTTTGAACGATCCGGATCGATTTCAGCCTTGACCAATCCCCGGATTAAGAACGTTGGAATCGTGTCACAAGGTGATGAAAGACGAAAAGACATGTGATAAGACGTGTAACATATTTATGAGTTTATCAGATGATGGGATAACATTGTAACCAAAAATATGGGGTCCACCCAACGTGGACCTGAAGGAAACGTTTTGTGATTGCTTTTAATATCCCTTTTAGATATGTGACAGGGTCTGGACTCTGGGGTAAGATGATAATTTCATTGATTTACCTGACAGGGGTCGGGGGCATGAGGATACTTGGCAATTAAAATCCTCTACAATACATGGCGGGGGCGGCGGTGCATATCGGACGGCACAGCAGAGATCATGTGGGCCATGTGAACTCTGTTGTACCATTGGATGTGCACTGTCACCCCGCCGGTACTGCAGAAGATCCTGGTCCCGATACTTGGAATGCATGCATTGCGAGTAAAATGGTAATTTCATTGACTTACCTGACACGGGTTGGGTGCATAACGATACTTGGAATGCATGCATTGCGGGTTGGATGGTAATTTCATCCAACTTATGTGATAGAGTCAGGGGGCATGAGGACACTACGGGGCAGCGTTCTTTTTTGCTTAATATTATATGTACACATTTCTATAGCAATATATATTTATTCCAAATCAATACACTAGATTCATGATCGTGCGATGTGAAACGTATTCCCAAAAGATTGATGGGTTACAGATAACCTGATGGTGTTAAAGGAAGGTAAAAATCAAGGAAAATATCTTGATTTTTCCACTTTATTTGGGAAATTAAAACAGGAGTTCTTTATTAGTATGGTGCAAAGATTGCAGAAAGAATGCATTTCAAATTCGAATGATGGAATTCTTGAAGGAAAAAGAGATTCTATTAGCAATTTTCCATCCCCGTCCTTCGGGTTTATTCTTCCGATCTGAATTCTAGAGGATCTGAGTCGCTATTTCAGTTTTTATTTGATAGATGGGGTCTTTACTCATTTGGGTATAAGTTTTCGGAATTTCGTTAATTCTATTTTACTATTTATTCTGTATTAGGTAAAAGTCTAATTTTTATTAAAATAGGAGCAGAGATTGATTTTTGAGTTATCCCATTGGATACCTCAGGGTCAGAGGCTTCTCATTTTAGGGTTTCTAGTGTTTCAAGTGAAAATATTAAAAAGGGATGCAAACCCAAGTCTTCCACCGTCTTCTTTCCGTCTGCGACTTGCATTAGAGAGCAAAGGTCCTCAGTGTAAGTTTAGTTTTTTATTTTCCTCCTTCTTCCCTTTTCTTCTGAATCTGCACCACTGATCTGTCGCTTGAAATCTTTTTCATTTTGTTGAGGCGTTTCCCTTTTTTTCTTGTTCTCTTTTGGATTATTTGTCTCAGATTTGTTGAGGCGCTTCCCTTTTTTTTCTTGTTCTCTTTTGGATTATTTGTCTTATTTTCTCAGATTTGATTACAATGGCAGGAAACAGGTTAAAATGGTTGATGTCCAAGAAAGAAGAATGTTTAAAATGGTTGATTCTTCTGGTTATGAAAATGTACTACTAACAGATGTATTGGGACCCATTAGGGTCTTTAACCCAGTTAATCATGACAGTAAAAGTATTATTGTATATCCTGAAGCAATGAATTTTATGGATTATGGAACAAAACTTTTACAAGATTTGATAAAGGATTTACTTGAAGGTATAGAAGACTTGGGCAGGGAGTATATAATAAATAAAATTATTGAGTCTCTGGTGATTGTAACCACTACCACCCAATCAAGAAGTTTTTCCACTCTTAAATTCATCCACCTGAGGCCGCCCAAAGGTAATGATGTTGATTTTAATAATTTTATTTTTCTATTCTACTTATATACTCATCCCCTCCATTTTTATATTGTCGTTTGTCGTTTAATTTTTTATTATTATTGTAGGTAGAAGATCAACTGAGGCGGAACAAAGATCATATATCTATAGCATTTTTTATGAATTTGGAGACTTAATACCTGGGTTGAAGAAGTGTGTTTTGTTCAAGGATTTTTTGGGTCGAATGTAAGTTTTTTAAGTTTCGATATCAATTTATAAATAATGTTTGTAAATTATTGAGTAACGAATTTTTGTTTTCTTTGATTTGATAGTGAAGTAAAACCGGTGCTTTTACATCACCCAATAGTTTGGGATTCTGCAATGAGAAGGAATTATTGGTCGATCCTTGTACAATTAATGGACGAGGTTGATAGTTTAAAACAGCTTACTCCGACAGCTATACGGTTGAGAAAAAATGTTTGTTCAGCTGTGGATCGTTCTTTTAAATCACTGAATAAATCAAAAGCAATTGTTTCTCCAACTTTGTGGGTTAATTATGTTCCACCGTTCCCGCCGTACAATAAATATCTGAATAATGCACAAGGGACAAGGTATAGCGATCAAGTTGGCATAGTTAGAGTCTTTCGAAATCTTGAATCTCATGAAAGAGACTTGGTAAGTTCTCTTATTTTAGTTGTTAAAATTTAGTTTACTCAATTTTATTAACATAATTTATTGTGATGTTTATTAACCCAATTTATTGTAATTGTAGTTTTCGAATTATGAGATACAACTTATGAAGAACATGCCGTATCTTTTTCCTGAAGTAAGCGAAGCAACTGGGTCGCTAAATTGCCATGTCTCTTCTCTTAGTTGAAGCAAGAAGTTAGCGCTGCTACCGTTTGCTCTTAAATTGTAATCCTATTACATCTTTTAAAAGACAGTATTATTATGGGAGGTAGATGTTGCTACTTAAGGATCCTAAACTCCTAAACTGACAGAAAATTCAGAAATTGCCATTGACCACATTATTTTGAGTTTCTTTGATTCTGGTGGGCCCTTTACAACCCAACTTTATGTTGCACAAGTCACCTACAATCGTTCCGAAGTCAACTTATTTTGGAATGTGGGCTCGACGAGTAGAAAGGAATTCCAGTGATGTGGGCCCAGGCATAATGGGCTCAAGTTTGTGAGTCACCAAGTAGAAGCCACAAAGATTGGCCCACTTGATCAATTCAATTCCTAAAGCCAGGCGTTTTTTCCCCTTTTAGTGCGCTTTTTTTGTATGGGTTTTTTTGCCCCCCTTCCCTCCCTTTTGTTTTGTCCTTGCCTTTTGGTTGGGCTTAGTTTGTCTGTATAGTTATAGCTAGTGAAATTTAAGCATTGACGTATTAGATTTGTTGTTGTTTTCCATATTTCTAGTTTAAAATAAAACTGTCTTATATATTCTCCAAGTTTCTTCTTATAATCCCAAACATGATAAATTGATAGCATATGCAACTTTTGGATTAAATGTTAGCCAGTCTTTTTAACTTGGAATGAAGCATGGTTGAAATTTGAATGTCAACTCACTCTATATATGATAAGGAAGGACATTGACTAGTATCACAAATCAAAAGCATTACGGATGGAAATTAGCCATTAGGAATTCCTGAAATACCATAGCAATATGTAGAGGTGTACAGTGACAGCACTTCCAAGTGTTTAATGGAATGTATGCAACTCAGCCTTATCCATTCAACTGTATTCAGGGCTATATTGCTGGTAATTCTCACACAGTGCATGTCTTTTCTCACGATCTCTAAAGTCATTTTAGCCCTGTCCCTTGTTCTTTTATCTCTTCCGGATTGGACCGTATACCTCCTTCCTGGTGCATTCAGAGATAAGAGTTGCCTTTGCCACCTCCCTTTGAAATGTGGGGAATGAAATACAAAACAGGAGGCTGTCTATATTGCGTAGACAACAGAACTGCATGATCTTGGTCCTTAATTCATTTCCATGGTTGAAAGAAACTGTTTGACTCTTACTTATTCTGGGTGGACCAGATAGGCAGTATAGGTTACTGTGGTCCAGACAATATCAGATTATTGTAGACCAAATAAATATGAATTATTGATGAATACCATCTTCACAGATAAAATTGTTGTTACCAGGAGGCCTTGGGTTCAAGCCTCCTATCTAATATCTTCCCTAAACTTGTAACCAACAATTACTTAGCTCAGTTGGTGAGCCGTGGTGCGTTTCATGCTCATGCTCACCAGGAGGTCTCAAGTTCGAGTCTCCTGGCTGGTACCTTATCCCATCCCCGATTCGATCCTCCCCCCTCTATACAAAATATATATATAAAGCTCCCAATTCCAAAAAAACAATTGTTGTTGAGGATACATGCAAATAAATAATAGTAATCTTCAGATAAAAAATTGTCTTGAGCTTATAGAAATACATATTAGAGGATGTGGACAGTTCATGCATTCCACAGAATGAATCATACTCAGATAATCAATTGTTATCCTATAGAACCAATCCTAACCCTCACCACCCAAATGGCAGTTAAGAGGGCTGAGGGCCCCATCTGATGTTAGAATCCAGCTTTCATCATTTGTTTGACATAGGTGGTTTACAAAATCAGTGGCTAGTGGGATGCTTTCTTTATGAGTACTAACGTTTGACTTTTGACCAAATCTCATTTTCATTCTTAGCCAAAATCAAGAGAGGAAGAAATTAGTCAGCCCAATACGAACCGATAGAAGAGACCGAAGCTTGAGAGATATCTAAGAAATAATGAGAGAGCAGGTTTCATGAATAGGGCCAGACTAGTCCTGAAACTCTCATCTATATGGCAAAACTAACTGGCCCACCCATAGATTCTCTATGACGCGGTTCACAACAGCTTTTGCCAACCATTAATGTGTAGGGAAAAATCAATTTTTTTGATAGAATTTTTATGGATTGTCCATCAATACGCCCTAATTCATAAATTTCTTCACTGCAACTTCAATTTTGGAGGTTTGATTTTAGGGTTCATCTTCCCCAAATAGTTTAGGGTTTGATTTTCAATTTCAAACCCTAAACCATTTGGAGAAGATGAGGGCATTTTGGTCATTTTATTTTTAAGTTTTAATGGATTTTTATCATAAAGGCACTTTGGTCATTAGATACGCTGAAACTAACATCTAACATTCCAAATTAACAGCAGGGACCAAAGTGTCGCAAAGTTTTGAAAGTAAGGGAGAGTTTGCAATTAGAAAAATTGTAAGGGGACATTTAGACAAATGGGCATTTGCAGGGGAGCATTTGACAAAAATTTGTTATTTATTTATTTATTTTCCTTCAGAATGGGTTTTAGACCTAGAATCTATTCCGAGAATGCATAATAAACACATCTTGAGCTTCATCAAATTCCTAAGCAAACAATGAATTAGTGATTATTGTCATAAGTTAATACTATAACAAATATGAATAGAAAGTGGTTGCATGTATTAATAAATAGGGGATCATTAAAACATGATTAAGCATTCGGCATCAAGAATGGAATTCGTATAGGCATTGACAAAAACTTTGAGAGAAAACTGTGATGTATAGGGAAAGAGATTGTATTGATACACAAGAAATAAATTGAATCAATGCACATTTTATTTATTTATTTTTGGATCAAGAAAGGTAGCAAGGCTACCCACAGACCTTATTAATCAAACCCAAAAGACCTGCGAGAGAAAGCAGGGGATACAAGACACTGTGGTGGTGATTGCACCAAACCCTAGACAACCGGAACCTACAAGCACCCGTAGCCATTATATGGGCCTCCCTGTTAAGGGAACGGCGAACAAATCTAAATCTAACCTCCACAAAATGACTACTCAAATCCACAGTGTCCTTAACTACAATACTAGCCGCCCAATCCAAAGTGCCTGAGTTAGAAATCAAAAACAAAACAAGAGACAAAGAGTTTGAGCAAACAATTAGATGCTGAAGGCTTAAACTACGAGCCATCAACAACGCATTACGGATCGCCTCTGCCTCCAGAGCCTATGCTGTACAATCCACCCCTGCTTTGCACTTTGCCGCAACGAATTTCCCTCGCCAATCTCTAATCACTACACCCTTGCCACCAAGATTTTTATTAGGAATCCAAGAGCCATCCGTATGAATTGTAAAGAAACTAGATCGAAGTTGGGGCTCATCTGTAGCCACCGCAAGAGGGATAGGACCTTTATCCATCTCCTGCTGCTTCTCAAAGCACATACGACCCCCATACACCGCATTATTAAAACTATGCATAACAGTAAGAACAGAAGGATTAGAGTGCTGGAATACAATCAAATTACGATGTTTCCAAATCTGCCATAGCAGTGTCACCCATTGGATTGTCGCATCATTCGGATCAGGAAATTGCCGCAAAACATCCAAAGCTTGGACAACAAAGTCCCTAGCTGACCTTCCTTGCATAACTCTATAGTCCCACTGAAATGGAGAGACCTGCCAACAAGTACTGGCAAATCCACAAGTAAACAATGCGTGCTCAGTCGATTCCTCTGCTCCCCTGCAGATAGGGCATAAAGGATCCATGGCTATCTTCCTGTGAAACAAATTTCTTTTAACAGCCAACATGTTAGAGCAGACTCGCCATAAGAAATGCCGAAGTTTTGGCATTAAAGGAAGCTTCCATAGGCCATACCAAAATTTGCTGATTAGAGAGGTTGAACCAACACAATCAGAACATGCAGCCAAGGATCTGGCTAAAAAATAAGCCGATTTTACTGTAAAGATGCCGTTACTGGTTAGAGACCAATACCAAGAATCATCTCTAGGAAATATGCTCAAGGGGATAGCCATAATATCATTTATCTCAGGGTCCAAAAAATTCTGCTTGAGTATAGTTCTATTCCACTGTCTTGACTCATGGCAAATTAAGTCCGCCACCCATTGACCTCCCCTCGTGAGGGGCTCGAGATTTTACCACTAGGTATAGTTGGGAGCCAAGCATCATTATAGATATCGATGAAATGCCCAGAGCCCACCCTACTCCTAATGCCTCGAAGCATGAGGTCCCTACCCTTCAAAAGACTGTGCCAGGCCCAAGAACTTCGTTGACTAGGCCCATAGTGCAACAGATCAGAATGGGGAAAATACTTCTCACAAAGAAACTTTGCCCAAAGAGCCTCTTTATGATGAAACAACCGCCAACATTGCCTAGCAAGTAGAGCCAAATTGAAGCTCTCAAAATCTCTAAATCCAAGCTCATCATCCCTCTTGCTCATACACATCCTACTCCACTTGGCCCAGAACACCCTTTTACTCAAGTTATCCTTCCACCAAAATCTATTCACAGCCTGGGTAAGGAAGTTACAGACGGATTTTGGCAAGACAAACATGGACATCACATATGAAGGAAGGTAAGAGGCAACAGATTTAATTAAAACTTCCTTTCCAGCATGGGAAAGAAGGTTCCCCTTCCACCCAGCCAGCTTAGAATTGACCTTATCAACAATGTCCGAAAATATCATACGCTTCGGCTCACCAAAATCCGTAGGGACTCCAAGATATTTCCCATGATTAGAAACTTCCTTGACTCCCAGAGCCGAGCAAATCTCAACCCTGGTGTCGCTCCGGGTCAGTGGACTAAAGCTGATACTGGATTTATCAATATTTAGCTCTTGGCCAGAGGCCTGACAATAATCCTTTATCAGGTCGAACATGGTCTGACACTCCATTGGCTTGGCCTTGGAGAAGAAGAGGCAATCGTCAGCGAAAAACAAGTGGGACACTCGTGGCCCCGACCTGTTGATACTAACCCCCGAGATTCAGGAGTGCTCTTCGGCCTAGATAAAAGAACAGGACAATACCTCCTGACACAATATGAACAGGTAGGGGCTTAACGGACAGTCCTGTCTCAGCCCTCTTTTGGGGGACACCTGCCCAATCACTTCTCCATTTAGTTTGATGCGATACTCAACAGCTTTGTACTTTCTTCCCAAACACACAACTCAAATACCCTGCATGTTTTACCCTAAAAAAAATTGTCATTAAATGTTACTAGTCAAATGAATAATACTATCATATAAAAACACCATTACTTTTACCATTATTTGAACAGAAAATACAGAATTTCCAAATAAAATAAATATTTGAAAGCAGGATCAGGAAGAGTTCATAGAATCATTCAGTAGTCATGCACACCAACTACAATTAAGAGATGCCAACTTATTAGGAGTTAATAAGACAATGGTTTGGCAGATAAAATTATGTTTGCCATTTGAAACAAGATTCTCCATTTTGACAGTTGACAAAGAACTCTGGTACAAACAAATTTTAAAGGGAAGCTACAATGATCACTCCTTAAACTCAAGAAGGTAACTTAAGTTTCAAGCAGGGCCTTCTCCACATCATACTTATACACAATAATCTTATTTTGCAGATCAGCTAAAGAACATATATAAGTTCTCAGTGATGAGGATTAGCCACGTGTACAAGGTTCTACCAGGTTCTAGAGTCATTTATGAAATATGTATATATATTGAAGAGAGATGAATAAAGAGATAAGAGTTCAATTCATAACACAGAGTGGTGTTTCCTAAGCTCAGTAGATAGAGATTTTGCTGCATACATGGACCCATATTGGAAGCAATACTAATAAAAATTGTAAGATATCAAAGAATGTAACCTTAGGTGGTTTTACAAACTGATGAGGCATGCAAATCACAAACGGCAACACACCTGATTTGGGTTCAAAAGGTTTACAGATTGGCACTCAAGCGAGGGTACAACGATCCTATTCTACATCTCAAATTCATAGGATCCAAATATTAACACGCAAAGGGTCTCAATTTTAAATTTTGACAGATATTCTATGTTAGCCAAGAGACGGATTTATTAAGTATTGAAAGGACCGATTATACAATTGCTGCATTTATCTGGGCTGTGTTTACAAATTATAAATTTCCAAAAAAATAATACGAGAATTTTATTTGGAAGAAAAGAAGAAGAAACCCACTTGCAACCAGCGGTGGTGGTGGAGCAAACGATGTCGTCTCCACTGGGATGCACTGCAATGCTCACAGGATCGCCATCTTCAGGCACATATGTGGCCTCTGACGATTAAGAGAAAAAAAGATGAGTTCTTGATAAATTTTTTAAAAAAAAAAGAAGCTAAAACCCTAATAAATATACAGAGAGAGAAAGGTAATGGAGCAACCTTTGGAGAAGATGAAACGGAGAAAGTCTTGGCATCGAATGAGAAGATCTCAAGTACAGATGGAGAAGAATCACCGCGCCTCGACTTACCCAAGATCACTAGATGAGCTTTATCGATCTGGCCTTCGAATCCATGAAGCACATGTGACTGAGCCCTTGTGCAAAGGGCTGCCTTCCATGAATCCACTACACACGAACGAAGGCGATACAGAATTGTAGTTGTTGATAAACCAGAAGAAGAAGAGACTCTTTTTCTGAGTTTGAAAATTTGAAATTCTCCTGCAACTGAAATCGAACTACGAATTTGTCGACGAAGAAGACAGCTTTTAAACCTCAATTTAAATTTCAACTAACGAAATTCGATATTAGGGATTGGATTCATCATGATTCATGAATCATGATCATCATATAACAGAAAGGAATATTCTGAAATGATTCCCTTTTATTTTTTGTGGTTTGACTTTTAATTAAATGGGAGAATTAAGAAGAAAAACCCAATCATAACTCATAGAAATGATTCCCTTTTAGTAATTCACTCATTCATATTATCCTTGTATGGATGATCCCTGTAGTTACCAAAAAAAATATATATATATGGATGATCCCCGTAAAAATTTGTCATCTAATTAATATTTTTTCTTCTCTTATCATCAAAAAATTCACTCATTCACAAATCACAAGTTCCGTTCACTTTTAGGGCTAATGCAGAGACTAGTGGGACTGGCCCAGTTTGGATTGGGCCCCTGAGAACTTAGGGTAAATGATTGGAATACCCATTTGAGGAGTGTCTGGTGGGCCTTTGATTGAAAGGTCCAAGCCAATATTTTTGGGAACTGTCTCAATTTTTCCTTGTGTGTTCTATTTTTGTGAGGGTGTCTCTACCCCCCAAAAAAAAAAAAAATCCAAACCGAAAATTGAATCAGAGCCGAATGAGGCCAGATTTGGTATAATTTCAATTTCAAATTGATTTCATGAAATAAACAACAAATAGATTGTTTGTCAAAAAATTGAAATTATTTTGGTTGTTTCAATATGAAATATTTCAAGAATAAAAAAAATCCATTTGGTAGTTCAATTCCTGAGAATAGATTCTCTATATTACTTTGGGAAGGGTGGTGGTGGCGGTGGTGGCAATGGTGACAGTGGGGTGGGGATGGTGAGATCATTTGGATAAAAAGAAATGTGGTGTTTTATTTTTAATATGAAATTACTAGTTTGCCAATCAAATTAACCATATGCTCATTAAAGAGTAAAAGTGAAATAAAATGAAATAGAAATTTTGAAATAGCTCGTTAGCTATTTCAGAATTTTCTATTCTACTTGGTTTCTATTTCATTGAAATAAGGTGCAAAATCAAGCTAAACAATTTTCCAAAATGGAAATCACCCACTGAAATTGAAATAGAAATCGTACCAAATCAGGCCTGATAAAAAATGGACTCGAACCAATATTGAATTGATTATTACTAAGTTTGGTCTGGTTCCGTTTTGAGTTATTTTAAGAATTTTCCTAATTGATTCAGTTCGGTTTTCAACAATAAATTCAATTAACAGATAATAGACTCATTAATGGATTTTTATTAAAATATAAACCCCAATAATATACCTTCATAATTTGGAACTGTTTAATAATCGATTCAATTTCAGATTGAGTTTGTACAGTCGAAATCGATTAGGAACTGAACCAGTTCACAACCTTAGAAATAAGGGTTATGTAACCAAAAAAACTATCTGAGGATTATCTTAGAACTATTATTAGATAATGAACTGTTCATGTGTTCTCCATCATTGTAAGTGCATAGTTAGTGCAAGAGTGGACTCAGAAATTCTCTCCTCGGGTATCCACATTTTTTTTTTGGGTGTAATGGAACCCACTTAAACTGTTAGTGGGGAGGGGGGCAACCTATATTATATAACACAATTTAAGTACTCCTCACATGTTTCCCTTCTTCTTTTTTTTTTTTAAAAAAAAAATCCGTACATGTTATATGTGCGTACTTGTAACTCTTTTGACGATATCTCCAAAAGCAAAGAATACAATTCACTTTTCATGAGAGACATGAATACGCCACTGCCCTGTCCACTACATTTTCTATAGAATTTTCCACTGACTTCAATTCCAAAATTACTTAAAATGAGGGAGCAACATTAAACTATCAATTACCGTGAAGAAGAAAGAACAAGCCCACAATTAGGGAGCAACTTCGAACCTTGGTTCGAAACAAAAACCAGTGAATATCTGAAATGGTTTTATCACTATCACAGGGCACTTCTGTGACCACTTGCACTGCTTCTGGTTCACATCCACCACAAGAAGATTTGGCAATCCATACGACTGTAGGTATATGACATCATCACTTCCACCACTAGCAAATTCATCATCAAACCCAGCAAATTTGAAGATGTGGGGCATCTGCGGATCCACATCCTCTACTTCCAAAGCTCTACTTCCATCCTACTTCCGTGAGCTCCCAGCATGCCACCTGGCCTGAAAACCATCCAACGTTTGTTATTTAAAGAATTCAAATTATTTTGAAATCCAGATGAGATTTATTTGAACCACCTTAAACCCCAAACCAACCCCACCCTACCGGTTCAAAACAAATCAAACCGAACTTATTTCCCTCAAACTAAACCCATTTCACTCATCTGCCTAGGGTTTCAAATTGAACGAAAATTCTCAGCAGAACCTCTCCTGAATCCCTCCCTCTCTCACTCATCCCTCTCACAACTCCTTAGTGGCGACGACGACAACAACAGCGACATCCTCTCTCTCACCCTGCTGTTGCTGCTGCTTTCCGATGTACTCGCCCTAACCTAAATCTTGATCTCCTCTCTCACTCACCCTGGAAATACTCTCTTGTGCCTCCCTCATTCTCTCAGTGTTCCAGACGACTCTTCTACTCTTTACAAACCCTAAGCGAGAAAACTAGTTGTAGCAGATTTCTCATCTTCTTGTTTGATCGGATTCTCTTTCCCTATTTACCGAGATTAGATCGAGGTAGAAGCAAGAGAGATCTACAAAGGAACAAATCGTGTCATCAAATAGGCTTTAACTCAGTAGAGGCGTGGTCGGATCGGTTTGTTCGATATTTTCTTAAGGTTAAGGTGTGGCACTAACTCTTAACAATTTTTCTTTGAAATGGTGTAATAACGTCATTATGAGGTTAGTTGCAAGAGAGGTTGGACCATTGTGCAACGGTTAGTTTAACTAAAACATTACGGGTTAATCTCTAGAAATAGCTTTTTTGTGAAATTGTGAAATAAGTACTAAGCTGTAAATGGATAATTGAAAATTCAAAATTCAATCCGCATCCGTATCCGTTTAGGGGCATTCGTATTCGATTAGAGATATCTGGAAAAAAAATCTGAATAAAAAGATAAAGGGTGAGTGGTAGCGGAACGTCCGTCCCGTGAACTTATTCTTCCGTTCTTTAATACTTACTGTACATTTAATGTGAAATTATTCTCAACCGCTGAAAGATGAACCTAGATTACTGGTTACTTGCTGTTACGGTGACAATTGATTTTAGGTCATCTCCATCAACAATGTGCTTCAAGAGACCGATGGAGAAAAGAAATACAGAGGATGAACCAAAAGCTAAGTTCATTTTTACCCGTTAATGCTTATTTTCGAGAGAGGAAGAAGGCATTTTCTCCGAGATCAGGTTTACTGAGTTTGAATACAAATTGCTTGGATGACATTTTTACGGTCCTTGTTGGCCTGACCAGTGTTGGCACTGGTAGAAGTGGGATTAGGGCCCTCAAATGGAAGATTCAGAGGTAATGATTGAGGAGGTTAACTAGTATCAAGGGGTAATTGAGGTCGTCATGGTTGAGCACCTCACCTGGAATTGTGAACTGAGGACGTGTTTGCTTAATTGCCCTCAAAGATCAACCTCAATGTTCTTGTTTTTTTTTTTTTTTTTCCCTCCTGTTTCCCTTTCCTCTATTTAGAAAATTTCTGTCTCGTCCCTAAATCTTATTGGGTTAATAAACGAAAAAGACTAGTCACTGATGTCTATGGTTTTGGTGCTCACCATATTTTGAAATCTGCAAAAGGGTCTCTTAGGTTCTTTGGATGTCTAAAATCATTTCTACGTTATCTTCATCGAAGTCCAGTACAATTTCAGTTTGAGACGGTTTCTCAAAATTTCTAACTAATAAAAACCCATCCACTGGATCGAGCAAAAAATTCTAATGAGAAAACCATCACATGAACCGATTGATTCTAGGTCTGAATCTAAAGAT
Organism: Telopea speciosissima; assembly: GCF_018873765.1. Lineage (NCBI taxonomy): Eukaryota > Viridiplantae > Streptophyta > Magnoliopsida > Proteales > Proteaceae > Telopea > Telopea speciosissima. Next base: position 80,994,893 of record NC_057916.1, on the reverse strand, counting down.
AATAAATCTTTTTCATCCAGGAACTCAGCTTCTGTACCGACATGCATCTTCCTTACTCTGGAAATGAACTTTAGAATCAACTGAATGTTCCTTTCCAGAAAGCTATTCTTGAGTCACAGTTTCAGGCTATGTTTCCCTTGGTGTACGGTCAATGGAATTCTCCACTATAAATCTTCTTAAACAACTTCCACTTCTGAATTAAGTTTCAGAAGATGACAAGAAACAGAAGTTATTAAAGGATTCATAATTTGAATCCGCATATTGTGATCAACAAATCCCTAAACCTGTCAGAAACCCAAGGGATGAGTCGGTATGGATGTTTACCAAAAAGAAAGATAAAAAAAAAAAAAACAGTATGGGATGGCCGGATGGGTATCGGAGTTGGGATGTGGTTTCACGGAGATGACCTGTTATCACCGTCAAAACTGGGCTGTCACCGTCAAAATGGGTCTCGGTTAGAATGAGAAAAGTGTTTCAACGATTCAGATTATATATGGTTATATCCACGGCTATCTATGAAGAACGCTCTGCAAAAATTATTCTCTCGTACGTACTGTGACTTTTTACCCTCGATAAAAATCCGAATCTGAATATTTAATTACATAAAATTAATTAAAGGCCAAAGGTTTCATACACGGTCGTATAAATCGTGTATGTGAGAGGGTGGGAATTTCAAGGCATTAATTAATGAGTGGGTATTTATGTCTTTTTCAATTTTTTGTGAGAGACTCCCTCTTGTACACGATTTACATGACCGTGTACAAAACCTTTCCCCTTAATTAAATAACGATCTTGAGGATTTTTTAAGATTCAACAAGTTTTAGAATATGAGGAAAAGAGAACTATGATCTAAAACTATGGATTGAGAGTGAATTGTATCCACTAGGGGGAGGAAGGTTCGGGTTTCACAAGACAGAGGTGTAAACGGATGGTCAAAAATATGAATTCAATCCGCATCCGTTTAGAGGTATCCGTATTCGACTTGAAAATATCCGAATCCGATTACATCCGATTCATATCTGAGCCGAATCCAATCCGTTTACAGACCTAGAAATAATGGTAAGATTACATACATTATGATTCTTCCCCAAACCCTGCCTTGATCACATGGTCAAGGAGGGAGGCCTTTATTCTTTTTCAAATCTACGGAATTCACCATAATAGGGAATCTCATGAAGATTGAAATCTTTGATTAATATGAGATAAAAGGTGTCAATCGGTACACTTACGATTTGATATAGGAGATAAAAAGGAGAAATCAAAACCGTACCATAACGAGTCAGTTTGGTCTTGAACTCTTGATACGATTTTTAATCAGTTTTTTAAATGGTTTCTTATTCGGTTTCATAAACCGTGTCTCATATATTATGAGACGCATAATATATATTGAGATACATAATTTATTATTACTATATATAATAAGATTCATATCGAAGCTATACCAATTCAGTTCAGTATGATTTTAAACGGCCAACCAATTTCAGTTTTTGACAAGTCGGTTTCGGTTTCAAGTTGACACCCTTTCCTATGAGAAAGGATATTGTCAACCACCTGCAATGGAAGTTAATTACAAAAAGGGATAGGTTTTTGCACACGGTCATGTATGGTACATGATTGTACTTTCAATCATTAGATGAGCATGATCGTGTATAATATACGGTTTCTCATCCACATCCAATGGTTGATAGTATAATTGTACACCATACACGATCGTATACGAAACCTTTTACCTTACAAAAAATCCAACCATACTCGCATCACCAATGAATAAAAGATCCTGTCTTACCCAAAAATAAAAAATAAAAAAAAAATTAAAAGATCCTCTCTTTACCATGATTGACCACGATTGAAGGAAAAGGATACGCAAACTCTGTTTCTTTGATACGTTATTTAGTTAAACACTTAAACCATCCTTGCAAGTTATCATTGAAACTAGAGTAAATTACTCCCCCCCATCCTTCGATTATGCCCGAATGATAAACCCCCTCCCTTCCATTATTTCCTCTAGTTCTCTGTCCTATTCAGTTCCCCAATTCTTCTAATAGGGGGTGGTGGATCCCACCCGGACAGAGTGTTTGGGTAGGGGTAGGGTGGTCATTCCAGCCCCCTTGTTAGAGGAACTGGTGAACTGAGCCGGACAAAAAACTGGAGGGGATAAAAATCCCCGAGTCTACATGACTCTTGACTAGGTTTTGCAGAATGTTGACTCGACTCGGGTGACGCACCCGAGTCAAAATCTGATTTTCCAACTTTGATTTATCCATGATTTTCCTTAAAAATAGTTTTTTTTTATTTACTATTTTATCCTTTGTCTGTGCCATTTCATTGATACGTTGTTGATCAAGTATCGTATTGATCAACTTCAAAATCGTGCACTATGGGCTGTATCAGGTGATATGATACCAATACCTCAAACCATGGTGTCGATCTTCCTTTGCAGCCATACAAAGAACAATCATGTCTTAATAAATCCATTATTTAAAGAAAAAATTAAATTTGATAACGATGGGGGCAAAATGGGCAGCAAATGGCTATTAGAACATGACATAAGAGTGAGAGAATCCAGAAGGTATCTGGACCGTTGGATGCAGAGGTAGTGATGGGCCAAAATGGGTAGGGGGAGCATGGTTCGTAATCTCTGATCGAATCAGTTCATATCGATCGGATTGGATCGATATGAGCTCCGATCGATATGAGCTATATTTGATCTCTAGATATGATCGATCGTGTCTAGGTATTGTGAATCGATGTCTAAATCGAATAACGAATTAAACATGGAGTTTTTTAGTTACTGTCGATAGTAGATGAGGTTAAAGAGACATAAAAATAGGGATAAATAAGTTCAAGTTAGGAATTAAGCGCGGTTACTATTTTTTTTTTCATATTTTATTTTAATATTTTTGACCGATATTAGCCGATTCTAAGACCTTTCCATCAAAATCAAATTTTTTGCAAATTTTGAGGTTCCGGATCGGTTTCAGCCTTGACCGATCCCCGGATTAAGAACCTTGAGGGGGGGGGGGGGAAGGCGAAAAGGCATGTGGTCAGACGTGTAACGTATTTATGAGTTTATCTAGGATAACATTGTTAGCAGAGGTGTGGGGTCCATCAGACATGGACCTGAAGCAAACGTTTTGTGATCGCTTTTAATATTCAGAAGGTTTTGCTCTGAAAGTGTGTTTTGCTCGTCGGAATTTTCATGCCGGTGACTCATGGCGCCCCACCCACCGTTTTTGGGGAAGGAAATGGCTCCAGCGGTGGTGTCCAGAGGTCGTGGGTAAATCTGCTTCGTGGAGGGAAGGTAAGAGAGAGTGGAGGGGAGATCCCTTACCTTGAACCTTCAATTGTTAATGGGAGAAGAGTGGCACAGTGCCCTGTTGAGGAGTTGGCAGAGGAGAAAGATAGGTGGGAAGCGGCATTGATAGGGTATGTTATTGGCCCAAAGCCAACATATTCTTCCATGCAGTGATTTGTCAAAGAAAAATGGGGGCACGTAGGAGTGGTAGAGGTTTTTGGGTTGGAGAGTGGAATATTTGTTTTCGACTTTTAGGGAAGTGATCTAAGCAGACAAATACTAGATGAGGGACCTTGGACTCTTGGCTCTCGTCCTTTAATTTTGCGGCCATGAACACCTGAAGTCTCTCTTTTAAAGAAGTAGGAATCAGAACTACCACTCTGGGTGAGATTTTATGGTTTAAATTTGCATTACTGGGGAGAGAGGTCATTGGGCCGTATTGCCAGTGTTCTTGGCCGCCCAATATGTGCAGACAAGAGAACAATTCAACATGAACGTCTCTCTTTTGGGAGGCTGTGCGTCTCTGTCAAAGCCTCTGACGGACTGCCCAATACCATTTTAATTGCCCAGGAAGTGGGTCATTGGTGGAGCAATCCATTCACTATGACTGGACTCCGCCTCTGTGTTCTGTTTGTCAAGTGTTTGGCCATGCCGAGAGGTCATGTCCTGTTGCTTCGATGAGTGATGCCCAAGTTGGAAGTGTTCTGCAACCAGAAGCAATGCAAGTCGAGGAAGGTTGGCAACGTCCAAAGGGTAAAAGGGGTCGCAACAGACGCCCATTGCCGTCGGAAAGGGAGTTCACTGCCGCTGCGTCTGGCTCTGGTTCGCAAACAACAGCCTCCGGCCGAGCAGTTCCAGCCCAGCGGTTGGAAATCAATCGACTGATGTAATTCTACGTGGCCAGTCTGAAAAGGATTCTGCAAGTTTGGATGAGACACAAAAAACGGTTAAATTGAAGGAAGTTGAGGCTGCACGTGTCTCATCGATCCAAGCCTTCTACAGGTGCTGTGGTTGAGAAATCAAATGGAGATCGTGTTACACCAGTTGTTAAGAGTGTGGACCGAATGGATGTGGACGTACAAAGGCAAGCAGTTCTTGTGGGAAGCGGCATTGATAGGGTAGTTAAGAATATGCCATTAACTATCAGAGAGGTGAACAAGGGCAGCGCAGTAGTGAAAATAATAACACTTTATCGCATATGATCGAGCAGTGATCGAAGGGAAGGTGAAGTGGTAAATGGCAACCCCAAGCAGCCTGTGGAATTGCACGCTCCAGCGCCTATTATGCCAGTGCCGACTGTAAAGCAAAATAACTCGATGGTTACCATGAAGAGGATTCTGTATCTACAATGAGTCCTGCTACGTTGAATTGTTTTGCAGTGTTGGAAAGAGACATGGCTTCTGATGATGCTGGATCAGTAAATGGGAATGATGAGGGTGCAGCTAATGTGCCTCGTGTACAAGATCGCAGTCCGGTTCGGAGTGCACCAGTGTAACGCTCCGCTACCACTGTGTCTAAATGATTAAATTTGGGGCTTGGAATACTAGGAGTATCAATGACCCTGGTAAGAGACGGGCAGTCATGGACTGGGCCGCTAATAATCAACTTGTGCTTTTTGGATTGATCGCGATGCGTGTTAAGTAGAGTAATTTTTTCAATTGCTCTACAAATGTTTGATAGTCGTTGGAATTGTTTGCATAATTATGAATTTGCAGATTCAGGGACGATATGGGTAATGTGGGATGAAGAATATGTCTCTATTACACCTCTTCTATCTACTTCGCAGCTGGTGCATGTGCAGGTTACTATTAAAGCAACACAACATGTGTTTGGTGCTTCTTTTGTTTAGGGTGCAAATTTTGCACCAAAAAGAGCCAATCTATGGAACATCATTCTTCAAGTTCGATCAATGTCACTCCATCCATGGGTTGTATTGGGAGATTTTAATTCGATTTGTTTTTCCAATGAGAAAGAGGATGGGCGGCCAGTAACATCTAGAATGCTGCAACCCTTATTGGATTGTTTATCTAGAGCTGATCTCTCTGATCTTAATTACTTGGTCTGGCTCCCCACCTAACGTGGAGTAATCGTGGGTGTGGCCAAGACCGTATTGCATCAAAGATTGATCGTGTACTTGTGGACTGTAATTGGATGGACCGGTTTCCAAGATCGTCTGTGGTGTTCCAAAATCCTGGTGTTTCTGATCATTGCCCAATGGTGGTAACGACTGATGTGCATTTCCTCAGGAAGGGAAAGCAATTTTATTTTTACAATCATTGAAGTATGGGAAAGAATGATGGCTAGGTACTTGTGGAGAGGGAATAATGAGACGGGAAAGCACAAGGTGGCTTAGAGTGTTGTTTAATCTTCACCCCAATGTCGGCAGCACGATCACATCCTTTGCAAAGGACAAAAAGAACTCCAACTCGGACTGATTAGGTAAGGACCCTGTATCAAAAAGCTTAATTCTACCATCAATCAAAAAGAAATAGGACCAGCTAGCTGTAGTTAATCCAAACCTAGAGAATCCTGCACAGATAAAAACAGGATAATTAAGAACAGGAATCGTATGTTATGTGCCTAATGGGGCCACTATAGTGTATGGACACTAGATTGGGCCAGCTTAGTATGGGATAGGTTAAAGGACTTGATTTAATGTGTTCCATCAGCTTCGGAACTTTTGACGTATTGGTCAAGTACCTAACTTTTGGTATCAAAGCTGGACACCAGGTCAAGAGTTCGAGTCACGAAAAGGGCTACCTGGAGTAAAGTGAAAGCTGTCAAGAAAGGACTACCTGCCGCCAGGCAAAAACCTTGGAGCAGAGTGAAGCCGCTTGTAGTGAGAGTCGCCGAGGACGACGGCTGCGGAAGCGTGGTGGTCTGTTATGTGCTTAATGGGGCCACTATAGTGTATGGGCACTAGATTGGGCCAGCCTAGTATGGGATAGGTTAAAGGGCTTGATTTAATGCGTTCCATCAGCTTCGGAGCTTTTGGCGTATTGGTCAAGTACCTAACATTTGGTATCAGAGCTGGGCACCAGGTCAAGGGTTCGAGTCACGGAAAGGGCTACCTAGGAGAAGGGCTACCTGGAGTAGAATGAAAGCCGTCAAGAAAGGGCTACCTGCCGCTAGGCAAAAACCTTGGAGCAGAGTGAAGCTGCTTGGAAAGGACTACCTACCACCAGAGTGAAAGCTACCTAGAGTGAGAGCCACCGAGGATGACGGCTGCGGAAGCGTGGTGGTCTGTTATGTGCCTAATGGGGCCACTATAGTGTATGGGCACTAGATTGGGCCAGCCTAGTATGGGATAGGTTAAAGGGCTTGATTTAATGCGTTCCATCAGCTTCGGAGCTTTTGGCGTATTGGTCAAGTACCTAACATTTCTGTTATGTGCCTAATGGGGCCCACTATAGTGTATGGGCACTAGATTGGGTCAGCCTAGTATGGGATAAGTTAAAGGGCTTGATTTAATGCGTTCCATCAGCTTCGGAGCTTTTGGCGTATTGGTCAAGTACCTAACATTTGGTATCAGAGCTGGGCACCAGGTCAAGGGTTCGAGTCACAGAAAGGGCTACCTAGGAGAAGGGCTACTTGGAGTAGAGTGAAAGCCGTCAAGAAAGGGCTACCTGCCGCCAGGCAAAAACCTTGAAGCAGAGTGAAGCCGCTTGGAAAGGGCTACCTACCGCCAGAGTGAAAGCTACCTAGAGTGAGAGCCGCCGAGGACGACGGTTGCGGAAGCGTGGTGGTCTGTTATGTACCTAATGGGGCCCACTATAGTGTATGGGCACTAGATTGGGTCAGCCTAGTATGGAATAGGTTAAAGAGCTTGATTTAATGCGTTCCATCAGCTTCGGAGCTTTTGGCGTATTGGTCAAATACCTAACATCGTAGGATCAGAACATGAGGGTGTAAATGCCT